>NC_091437.1:14782759-15108592 GCF_964237555.1 Oryctolagus cuniculus
AACGGGAGAAAAATACTTAGAAATTATACATGTGGTTAGGGGTTAACATTCAAAATAGCTAAGAAACTTGAATCACACAACAGCAACAACACAAGTAACCCGACTGAAACACGCATCAAAGATTCAAATAGACATTACTCAAAAGAACACATACTCCGGGTCTGGGTACTGGGTAATGAAAAAATGCTCGACATTACTCACCACCAGAGGAATGCAAATCCAAACCACAGGGCTGCATCTCACTCCAGTGAGAACAGCTTTTATCAAGCACACGAAGTGTCTGTGCTGGCAAGGTGTGGAGGAATGGCAGCTCTCACACACTTGTGATGGGAATGCAACTTAGTGTCCAGATTGTGGAAAACAGAGTGGAGGTTCCTCAAACAAAAAACTAGAAATATGTGATTTTTGTCAAATCATGTATTTAATTCTGTTTTTAATGTTTTTTGTTTTGTTCCCTTTCTGGGTATATATGTTTATATCCAAAGAAAATGTAGTAAGTAAAAAATATGTAAAATATGTAAATGACATATCTGCATACCTGCACTCATTGCAACACAACTCCCAGCAGCCGTGATACAAAGACCACTGAACTGCCATCAACGATCAATGGCTAAAGGAACTGGAGTATGCACACAATGGAGTACTTAAAAAGAAAGCAGTCCTTAAAAAGAAAGCAATCCTGGGGCTGGTGCTGTGGCACAGCTGGTAAAAGCCACCGCCTGCAGTGCCGGCATCCCACATGGGCACCAGTTCAAGTCCTGGCTGCTCCACTTCCGATCCAGCTCTCTGCTGTGGCCTGGGGAAACAGAGGATGGCCCAAGTCCTTGGCCCTGCACCTGCCTGGGAGACCCAGAGGAAGCTCCTGGCTCCTGGCTTCGGATCTGCGCAGCTTCAGCTGCTGTGGCCAGCTGGGGAGTACACCAGTGGATGGTAGACCTCTCTCAATCTCTCCTTCTCTAACTGTGACTTCTAAATAAGTAAATATATCTTAAAAAAAATAAAAGGCAATGCTAATCTGAGATGGCATGGATGATACTGGAGGACATTATGCTAAGTGAAAAAGCACAGGCCCAGACAGAACACCACCACACCATCTTCCTTATACACAGAACCTAAGCAAAACTGAACTCACAGAAGCCCAGACTAGAATGGTGGTTCTAAAGATACCTAAATCCTTAGGTATTCTCCTAAGTCTCCAAACAGACACATCTATGTGGACAGAGTATCTCCCACGTAGCATGTACGCATTTGTACCTCGTATGTGTAAAGGAATGGTCATCTTTGACACATATTCTGAACTACTATAATACATACTCGGTCACCTTTCAAATGAAGAGTCTACATGGCTGGCACTTTTTTTTCAGGATGTACACACAGTGTTTCTGTGCCTAATGACAGGGAGTTGTGCGCATGGCCTGGGGTAAAAATCTGGTGGGAGAAGGCAGGGGTGAAGATGACAGGCTGAATGAAAGACATATCACATATCCAAAAGATATGTGATACATACAAACACATATCCAAAATACACACAGCTGACGTGGACATGTTTGTTGGGGGCGATCCTGTAAACAAGCCAAGATCCGATCAAGGACCTCCCAAACCTTTAGATGGAAAACATCAGGTGAGCCTCTCAGGCTGAACAGTGATAAAAAGGCTTTTCTAGGAGTGGGATGCTGTGGGGTTCCGCTTCTGAACACGTAGACCTGGAACTTGTATTGGCTAGAATACTGTTCCAGCAGACTGCTGGAAATACAGAGGTTTGGGTCTTTGGAAAGGTGCACGGGTAAAGGCTATGAAAGACACCACAGTGTTTGGTGCTGTGGCTACGGACGTGGGCCAGGCGAGCTAACAGGGCCTGTCCCCTCCTAACACAGACATTCAGTGTCGAAGAGTCTCGTCTGTGTAATCACAAGAAAGTTCTAAAAGCCTGTGGCTCAGTGCATGGAAGGTAAGTGATACCCGAGTATAGGTGGCGGAGACGGACAGGTTTCAAAGTAGGGTGACCTTTCTCCCTGGCAGCCATCAGCCAGCTGGGTTAAACTTGTTAACCCCCTCACTCTCCAAGGCTCAGCTCCTTATTTATAAAATGGAAGTCATGATATCTAATTCCTGGCTTGTTGAGTTCAACTCCAGCATTTCAGGAAATAATGTGCTTGTGCCTAATTCCCAACAAGCGGTTACTTCCTCGCTGCCAGCGTCTTCCTCAGTCAGACGACACACGCCCTCAGCGATGACTCCAGTAGGCCTTTACTCTGCACCTATCTGTATGCCAAAGTTCCTCTGTGTTCCACTCCAACTGCAACTCTGTGGACCTCCGCTTTCCCAGCCTTTTCCAGCTCTCAGTCTCAGGTGTGCTTTTCCTTTGCTTGAGATCTGATTCTTTTCTGTTTTATTAGCCTTAAGGTCTCTGTATTCTCCAAGGCTCGCTTCCTCTGAATACACATAGCACAGATAGTCTACCCAACCCTCAGCACCATTTCGGTTTACTTTGTGGCTATTATCACTGTCTAAAATGGTTTAAATACGTGCTTACCCAACAAAATATTCCTTAACATTTGGTTCTACCCGAATTTCTGTTTATTGGTTGGTCTGCACACTTTCTCACTATTTAGAGTGGTTATTTATTTAGCTAGTCTCTTACTAGAATTTGAGTTATTCCATTAAAAATTATTGCTTTATGTATTTATACATTGTATTTTAAGTTACTACTACAAACATTATACAATACAATTGTACCTACATACAAGTCTGTTTTTCCTCATTGGTTTAAATTCAATTTGTCTCAGGGTTAGGAAAGGTCAGAATTCTCATATGTGAAGTACTTTCTTCAATGCTTGGTTTGTTGTTCATGAACTGTTGTTTCGGTGTGCGCCCATTTTCTATGAGCTCGTTTTTGTTTTATATTCTTGCACCAAATCCTAAGGTTTTATTCTACATTACGGTATTTGCTTTTTTTTTTTTTATTACGTGTTTCTTGTTTGTTCAGTGTCCTTGTCTGTCCATCATATTTTAGCCTTTGCTGTTATTTTTTTTAGAAGTGCTTTCTAAATGGTAGAAGTCATGGTCTCTGAACTCTGGGTCTGCTGAGAAAGGTCACCCCGACCCCAGGATATATAGGAAATCAGCCGCGTTTGCATGCGGGCTTCTGTGGCTTCCCGGTTCCTTTCAATCTTGGATCCATCTGCAGTTTCTGTGAGCAGCCATTTGGACAAAATGATTTCGTCTTTTCTCAATGATTTCTAGTTATCACAGATTAACAGGAAAAGTTATCTTTACCCTCAAACGCTCTGTTGCGGGGAGTTCCCATACGTATTTGGGTCTTTTTCTGACTTGCTCTTGCACTCAGAGTTCTGTGAGCTCCTGGCCATGGAGAAGGAACTTGCAGCTCTGGCCTGTGTGTTACTTTAACTCCTCCCTTTCTGGTCAGGTTCCTTCCAGCTGGTTCCACGGATTTAGTTTCCAGGCTAATGGAATAACATGGTTTTATTTTCTGAATCTTTTTTTTTAAATAAGTGATATTTTAACAATATGGAATCTTCATTTCCAGAAACAGGATAGAGTGCAACTTACTGATGGTTGTATAAGGTCTTTCAGCTGAATGTTACAACTTTTCACCTTGTAATGTTCTACATATTTCTTACAAAGCTTTTTGCAAAGGTCTTTCTGTTGATACTATAAGAACCTTTCATTATTTTTTTTATTTATTCATCTATTTGAAAGGCAGAATTATAGAGAGAGGGACCATGCGAGAGGGGTAGAAAGGGACGAAGAGAGAGAAGGAAGGAGGGATAAAGTGAGAGAGGGAGAGAGAGATTTTTCCATCCACTGGTTCAGTCCTCAGATAGCCATAAAGACCAGGGCTGGGCCAGGCAGAAGCCAGATGACTGGAACTCCATCCAGGTCACCCACGTGCGTGGCCCTTCCACTGTTTTTCCACGTATATTAGCACGAAGCTGGATTGGAAGTAGGGCAGCCAGGAGTCGAACTTTGCTCACATGGGATGCTAATGTCACAGGAGGCAATATAACCTACTAGGCCACAACACTGATGCCCATGTTACGTATCTGTAACTTATTATTTATATGAGAATTTGTATTTTTAAATCTAAATATAAAAATGTTTACATTTGTAAAAGATTTGTTTATTTTCTTTTGAACATGTGCCTACAAATAATGTTTTACTTTTTGAAATATTTATAATCTGTTTCAGATTAGTATTCCAGTTGGTAGCACCATTCATGTGCTTCCAATTCAAGTACTGCCAGTTAATGATGCGTCTGGTTCCCAGCTTCCTCAACCATAAAAGCCTGAGAGAAGAGTTGTTGTACTTACCCTAGGGGGACATGGCAAATATCCAGTCTATAAAGCAGTTAGTAAAATGACTAACAAATATTCAAAAATGTCAATGTTTTAAATATTTTTTCCTGAAAGTCAAATCCACAATATAGTCTACTGACGTTAAATAATATTCATAGCAATTTTAAATGACTCTCAATGTTGATGGGTGGGAAGGCCTACTGGTCTTTGTGTAGTGTATAAATTATAAGATAGTAAACATACAGTCAACACTTTACATAACTCCCACATTATGCAATCATATAATTTAAACACCATAAGTTATTATGAAGCTAAATTATTATGAAATTATGAAGCTAATTTTATCTTTAAATGAGATGTATATGAATTAATGTATTAGCGAGAAATGATGAGAGTAAGTTTTATGTTGTGATTCTCAATTTTAATGGAAATATTCATCCCTTTTTGTCAGCCTACTAAGTATTAATTTACATGTTTTATCTTTCTTGATAAAAGAGGTAGTTATCATAATGCAGTTAACTCGTCTTCACTCTCACTGGGAAAATTGGCAAAACCTTTACAGAGGCTTGCCCAGAGTAGGCATCTAGAAAGCATCCTTTGAGCAAAGGCACAAACAAACCCAACCGTGGAGAAATAAATGGACTCAGAGAGCTTGTTTTCCCACGTCCTACAGTGGCCAAGCGCATGCAATGGAGACGTCTTGCTGGCCCATCCTCAGAAGACAAGAGACAGTGCCACACTTCATTTCTGCCTAAGACATGTAACATCCTTTTAAAGAAGAGAATGATACATCCTTAGGAGCTCCGACGTGCACAACACTGAGTAGAGGTTTGGAATATTCAACGCCCTTTCATCACAGAGCACCCGTCCCCCCAGTGTATGTGTGTTAAATATTACTCCAGTAGGCTGGTTTGTCCCTTTCACTCACTGTGAAATTGTTGATACCTTGTTTTGGTTTAAGCCAGTTTATACACTTTAGCTAAACACAAATGTTCCATTTACAAATGCTACTCTGTGATTCATTGTGTCCTTATTGCACAATTCACTCTCAGATCTTTTTTCCCAAAGATAACATTAACCTTTGTGAAGCTACCTTCCCAGCAACACCAGTACAATTTGTCATTCCTGTCACTTATTTATTACATTTGATAAACAAATAAATATAGCCCCATGTCAAAAACGGCAACGACTACTTAGAGGATTAGTCCTTTGATAATCGTTGACACAGCTTAGGGAACCTTTCTGCTATTTCACAGAATTGGCCTCATTCCAGCTGATGCTGATATTGGGATTTGAGTTAATTGCCGATGCAACTCTAGCAACAGAGCAGGTGCTGGCACAAAGAGCCTTCCCTGTATTTTCTTTGTTATTTATAGCCCGAGCTCTCCTGCACTAAACCCTTGAGCTGGCTTTTTAGAGCCCACTGTATAACAATTTCATTCACTTTCATGTCAACAAGCTTTGGCTTGATAAATTAAAACAGAAAAATGCTGGCTAAAGCACCCCAGGCTGACATGATTCACTCTGCGGCAAGTTTCTGGCAGCTGCCCAACAATGACCTGCTCTCTTCGCAGCGTCCTTATCACTCCCCATCTGGACAGGGCCGAACCTTATGTGCACTGGGGACTTCAAGACCTGTGGAGGCTGCATTCAAAGGCCATTACCAGTTATAACTCTCAAAATCATCACCCTCTTCCACACAAGGTTACCAGCAGTGTGGGTCCGTAGATACCTCGGTATTGTGCCTTTCTTTTAGTAGATACACAGAAGATCACATGATTTATTTAATTACACAGAACTTCCTGCTAACCTCAACAATGCCTTTGGTCTTTCTGGTCTTCCTTAAAACTAAGCAAAGGTAATGCTGAGAGGCCCAACTGAAATGAATCAATTTCCTATCTTAGTTGTCAATGTAAATAATAAATTCATTTATTTTGCAGTTGGATTTCCTTTAAATGATATTAAGTAGGATGGTTATTTATTCACAATGAATCACAGAAATCCATAAGAATATATATTTTTGAAGAAAAGAATAAATTTATCCTTACCTTATTGAGAATCAATATGAATTCTAGAATTTGATTTTGGCCAAGATATGAATTTCTAAATAGGTCTTCTTAACTATGACTATATGTAAATTAAAAGTAAATTCAGCTTAAATCCTGATTCAGACTCAGCATTTATCACCCATAGAATAGTCAAAACATGCAGATAGTTGTGAATTATAGATAATTATGATTTTTACAAAATGAAAACTACTTTACCAGTTGATAGTTAAACTAAAAATGTAATGCTTTCACAGACTAACTGACAATGCATGTTGGTTATGTTGGTCTTGTTTCCACAGTGGAGAAAGATGTAGAGATGGCCAGGGTCCTGAGCTGGCCATCAACATTAGGATGAGGAACAGGGTGTGAACAGTTAGCAAAGCCCAGCCAAGTGCTTACTTTTTCAAAAAGAGGAACAGAAAGGAAGGAGTCAGATCAACTCTCTACTCTATCCCAGAGGGGCCATTTGCTTAGGAAATACACACTGCTTTCCGAGGTTGCTGGGTGGTTAGAGGAGTCCGGGAAGTTGACCTTTGAATCCTGCCTGGCAATGCAAACACTGGATGGCAGACGAGGAAAGGCAAGGCAAGAAAATCCATTTTCAAAATTTGTGCTGCTAGAATTCTGCTTAGGAAAATGCTTCTCTGGGGGGACCAATGATCTCCAAAGGGCACTGGTTTAAGGGTGAAGCTGAGATCTAACTCTGGAACCAGGAACTGAGCCTTAAATGTCTATGGACAATAACTTAAGTGGTTACTTTCCTGGTGGATGGAACTGAGCCGGTTGTGGAGGGTCTGAGAATGGCCCTTCGGGCCCATGAGGCTCCATGCTCCTGTGGTAGGATATAAGCTCCAGGGTAGAACGAATAGAGTCCAATACTCTCCCACTGTAAGGCAGCTGTCTGAATACCTTATCTTACATTAACTAATATTCAGCCACTGGGTACCTATCACATGCTGACTTTATCTCATGGAGTGAATGGTCACAAAAATCCCTTGCTGTTGGGGATGGCCCACGAATGCTTTCATTTTCTCCCTGTGCCTTCCACACGATGCAATTCCCTTCTCTATTCTCAAGGTGCTATGACAATGTTTGTTAAGCCACACTGTTTCGCTGGTGCCGACAATGCCTACATCCCATATGGGCACCGGTTCAAGTCTCAGCTGTTCCACTTTGGATTCAGCTTCCTGCTAACGCACCTGGGAAAGCAGCAGAAATGACCCAAGAGCTTGTGCCCCTGCACTCACTGGGGAGATTTGGATGAAGCTCTTGGCTCCTAGCTTTGGCCTCCTGGCACGGAGGCAACAGCTCTGGCTGTTGTAGCCATCTGGCGAGTGAACCAGCTGATAGAAGAACTCTCTCTCTCTGTAAATAAATATTTCTTTAAAAATCTTTTTAAATATATTTCTTAAAAATTCAATATATTTTAATAAAATATTTATTTACTTAACTTGAGAAACAGAGTTACAGACAGAGTTCTTTCATCCACTGGTTCACTCCTCAAATGGCCACAATGACTAGACCTGGGCTGATCCAAAGCCAGGAGTCAGTAGCTTCTTCCAAGTCCCCCATGGTGGTGCAGAGGCACAAGCACTTAGGCTATCTTCTACTGGTTTCCAAGCAGGGAGCTCTATCCAAAGCGAAGCAGCCGGAAGTTGAACTAGCACCCATATGGGATGCCAGTGCCACAGGCAGAGCCTTAGCCTACTATGCTACAGCACTGGCACCAAATAAATAATTCTTTAAACAAAAGAACAAAGAACAAGGGAACTTGACTATATAAAATTTCCAACAGTAAGAGGGAAGAGAATCCTTATTAATGACAGCAATGAGTGTCCAAGAGAAAAGTGCCGAGGCACAGGTTTACCAAGATGACCACCAAGCAGAAAATAAAGTTTTGACACATATTGGCCTCACCCAAAAGAGACTTAGAAATGCCTCCAGAGGGGTCCCTGATGGCCAGTATCACACTCAGACTCAGCCAAGAGGTATTCCTTTAGCATCTTGGGCCAGATAGCACAGGAGCACTTTTGGGGTGGGAAGCTCTGAGGCTGATCTGGGGCAGTGTGGACCCCACCCTGGTCCACGTTGTCTGCTTTCAGGGTGCTCTCCCGCCACAGTCACCCACACACCACCTTGACCAAGGTCTAGCCACAGGCACCCAAGGAGTTCCAGGACCCTCATCTACGAGACATCCCTGTGTTTAGGACAAAGACTTGGGATGGCGCAGAAAAGCCAATTGTCCCCACTGGCAGGCCTGGCATTCCCTGGTGGGACCTTGGAGAACAGGGCTGACTGGCTGCCAAGTGCTTACCTGTGTCATACCTAGGATTATTTCAGGGTTCTCGTCTGCCAATACGTACCACTGACTTTTGGGTGAAAATGGTGCTTCAGTGCCCACATGGCCGTTTTCTGAGTCTCCACCATAGGCCACCTGCAGCCCACAGCACTCCCAAGTGCTGAAGAGCTACTGCAGGAGGAGTTACTTTCACTGCTCATAGTCCCGCAAGTGGCAAGCAGTGTAGTCAGCATACCCACTTCTGTCCCAGTTCTGAGGGACTTAGCTCTGTGCAGGGCAGACCAACGGGTCCTTCCAGCCAGATCCTCTTACTTCTGCTACGTCTGATTGATGTGGCTCAAGTAATTGAATCTGTCTTGTGTCTTTGCTAAAGAATGGGACCACTCTTTTCACCCCACTGTGGGCCCACTGTCCTCACAGGTTGTGGGACACAGAGCAGTCTACAGTGCAAGCAATCACTTGAGTAAAATGGTGTTACTGTTGTCTACAGAGACATTACTGGGAGATGCAGCATTCTAGGCTTCTGAACTGTACATTTTGTATGGCAGAAACAAAATGGCACCTCTACTTTCCTGAATACTCTGGACAAACAAACCTGCAATGTGGTCATCAACAGCAAAGCTCTATAGCAACTTTTCAAAGGGTCACTGGAGCGAGTTGGCACTCAGTCTATCAGTTAAGCTGTGGACACTCCACATTGGAAGACCTGAGTTGGAGTCTTGGCTCTGTGTCCTACTCCAGCTTGGTGCCAGTGAAGGCCCTGGCAAACAGCTGTGATGGCTCAATGCACTGGATTTCTGCTACCTAACACAGAAGACCCGGATTGTGTTCCTGGCTCCTGGCCCCAGCCCTGACCCCCAGCCTCAGCCTCGTGAGCAACTGAGGTGCAAACAAGCAGATAGGAGTGGTGTCTCTCTCTCTCTCCCTCCCTCAAATGAATTATAAAATACATAAATACAAGAAATAAAAGAAGAAAAGCTCTTTGGAAGTCAGTATTGCAGGCAGTGGGATGGAGGATGTGGTGCCATGTCTAAGGATGGAACCAACAGTAAATAATTGGTATTAGGTAATGAATGAGGCAGGAATGTTTACAGGATTTCAGTAAGAACAGGTTCTGAAGAGCATGGTGCTGTTGGAAATCAAAGGTTTCTAACTCTTCTCCAGTGAAGGCTGACACATGTGACAACACAAGGACACGAGAGGCAGTTCTTGTGGCTAACCTTATGTTGGCTTCTGTGCTGCCTGGCTCACCTGTTACAGCTGTTGTACCTGGGGACTTTTCTACCTTGGATCCCAAAACTGGCATCTTTCCTCAAGCCCAGAGTTTGATCAGGCCTCTTAGAGCTACTCAGTTGTCAGAAGAGATGAACAGAAAGAGGAAGGAGATGAAGACAAAGTCAAAGAAAAGCCCATCAAGGGAAATGACGCTTCTCCCTGGGATAGTGGCCAACTGTGAGACTCTCTGAGGGCCACTGTAGGCTGCATCAGTGAGTGCACAGGTGGGCTGTCTGAGAGAGCAAGGAGTGGGATACTGGCTTTCTCTGGCCCTGCCTATATGATGTGGCCACAATGAGTTACAGGCAGTCAGGGCTCAATTTCGCACACAATTGTCAAGAGAAGTTAAGACCAAACCTTTAACTGAGAGGTCAGTAATTTTAAATGTTGGTAAGTCATTAAAATGATAAAGTTTTATGGAAAAAAAATCAAATGTATCTAGCTCACCTGCAGTCACCAAGGTCCTGAGACCTAGAGAAAAGCACAGGTTGGCAAATCAGTGTCACCAAAGCTTCCCAGGAAGGTTGGAACCTCGAGCAAGAAGGGCTGGCACTGCAGTTGCAAAGGCGTAAGCTGCCACCTCTGGCACTGCCATCCCATGTATGTGCTGGTTTGAATCCCAGCTGCTTCACTTTTTTAAAAAAATTTTTTTTATTTGACAAGTAGAGTTATAGACAGTGAGAGATACAGAGAGAAAGGTCTTCCTTCCGTTGCTTCACTCCCCTAATGGCCGCTACGGCAGGCACTGAGCCGATCCGAAGCCAGGAGCCAGGTGCCTCCTCCCGGTCTCCCATGCGGGTGCAGGGCCCAAGCACTTGGGCCATCCTCCACTGTCTTCCCAGGCCACAGCAGAGAGCTGGACTGGAAGAGGAGCAACCGGGACATAATCTGGTGCCCCAGCCGGGACTAGAACCCGGTGTGCCGGCGCCGCAGGCGGAGGATTAGCCTAGAGAGCCACAGCACCAGCTATTTCACTTCTGATACAGCTCCCCGCTAATGCACCTGTAAGAGCAGTCAAAGATGACCTGTCTTTGTGCTCCTGCACCCACATAAGCGACCTAGATGGAGTTCCAGGCTCTTGGCTTCCTGGCCCAGCCCTGACCATTGCCGTCATTTGAGGAGTGAAACAGCAAATGGACAATCTCTCCCTCTCTCTCCCTCCCCCACCTCTCTCTCTCTCTGTAATTCTGCCTTTCCAATACACTTATTAAATTTCTGCAAGCAAAGAGGAAATGATGCCAGGAGACAGAGCACAAAAGGGTTGGGACTCAAGCACTCTTCACAAGCTCTCAGTGCTTCCAGTCGCTGCTGCCCAGTGTTCTGGCCACATCTGACTTCCTTCTGCTTCCTCCTGTGTATGAAGTCGGAGGAGAGTGTGCTGGGCTTTGGGCCTCTCTCAGGGGAGAGGAGGACTGCCTGTGACATTCACGATGCTGTCAGAGACTCAGCACACTTTCAAAGGCTATTTTTTTGAGTTTTTGATGGAGAAATGGGGAAAAAGCTCCCAAGGTAACTCATCAAATAAAAAGAACTAATTTAAGAGTCACCTTCTCGAAAGCACAGGGCCAGCAGGGCCAGGAGAGAGGTGAGGGATTAGGCTACATTTTGTGGACTAAGCCATTTTCACCTCTTTTTCTCCTTTGCACAAAAGTGAACATGAAATAGATTCCAAAAAAGAACTCCTTGGGCAATCACAGTTGGCATGTCTATGACATGCTCTATTTGTTCTAAGCTCTTCTGTATAATTAACTCACCAAGTTTCACCATAACTCTAAGAGTGAGATGGTATTTTTATACTCCCTCTTCAGGCGGGAAACCTGATAGAGACATTAATCACTTGGCCATGGTCATGTGGCCCACAGGCCTGGACCCCCAAGGACCAGAAAGCCAGGCTACGAAGTATGGGGCCATTATTAGATGATTATCTGTAAAAATGTATTCATTCTAGGACAAGCATTTAGCCTAATGACTAAGATTCACTTACGACACCTGCATCCCATATTAGAAGGCTTGTTTTGAATCCTGGCTCCATTCTTGATTCTAAGTTCCTGCCAAGGCACACTGCGGGAGGCAGCTGTGATGTCTCAGGTGGCTGGGTCCCTGCCATCCACAAGAGACAGCCAGACTGGGCTCCTAGCTCACAATGTTGCCCTGGCCCGGTCCTAGCAGTTGTAGTCATTTGGGAATCGAACCAGCAGAGAGATCAGAGGGCTCTCTCTGTCACTCTGTGTTTCTGTACCTTTCAAATAATATCAGTAAGTCAATAATTGTAAAGAGAAGGCATTTATGCTTTCACTGTAGAATTAAGTTGTAAAATAACCTAACTGCTAATCAAAGATGAAGAATATTGACCAAAGTTGGATAAGTAGAAGAAAAATGATGTCACCAAGTTCTCGCTCTGATTCCTTTTAGCAGGAAGGCAGAGACCGCCATTCTGCAGGAGAGAGTGTGAGGACAGGTCGAATTCTCTGTTCCAGGAATGGGTCAGAAAAAATGCCTGGTCACGGTGCAAGTGTTAATTTGGCAGAGGAAATCAAGCTGTTCCCAAGTAGAATAAGCTAGCAGATGGGCTGAGAAACCTGGGACAATACTGCAGGGGAGAAGATGAGAAGATTCCAGATTGATTGACTGGAATATTTTCCTCCGATTTTGAACAATTTTTTTTTAACTGCATACTGTAACAAAGGCTATGCAAAATGTAGTTTGTCAGGATAACTGTCTATTAGGCAAACTCCACTTGCCAATTTAGCTTGGTAGGCGTATTGCTAATTCTCACGTTATTATCACCTGTTTTACTGATGACGAAGATGGCACTCCACTCAAGTCACATGCTACAGACCCAATCACTAACCAGAAGCTAAGTCAGGATTTGCAACCCCTGCTTACTGCAAACTCTGCTCTCTGTTCACTGAATCGACATGATCAACTCGACTTCTATTCATACAAAATGTGTTCAGCAGATAACACACTTGTCCAAAGCCATTCTTGTTACTGAGCCCATGTGTTTGTGTGATAACCCTCAACTTCCTTATGGGCAAGGATGGTCCCCCAACAAAACACACAGGTTCTTTTGAAACCAGGGAGTGGGGTTCACCAATATCAGACTTCAGAAAGACCTAGTATATTACTCTTAAGTGGGAAATGAAGGTGGATTAAAAAGAATCACCTTAATATTGAATTTCCCTTCTCTGTGTACAGGTTGGCACCTAACAACTCCAGAGTTCACTAAACAAGGTGGTACCCAGATACTGCCTTCTTTAGATATTGGCTACTATCCAAAGCAATAAAGACTATTCTTCTTCTTGCAAATGGAAGAATGCATATTTTAAAATGTACACAAGACGCATTACCTACGTGACTTGCTGGGTTAGCAGTCTAATAGTGAGGAATATTAAAGTAACAGTATCTGTACCTTTGGCGATATGATGTTGTCTTATACACTGTCTTTAATGATTCCTCCAAGTCTGTCGGTTTGGTCGCAAAGCTTATGCGCTGTGGTTATCTATCAAGGACTGGTCCAGCCCCCTCGAGAAATTTCCTGACTGCACGTCGCTGGAAACCTGTAATGGCTGCTGCACAGCCCCACACTGGAGGCACCGATCAATGCTGGCAGTGCCAGAAGGTGAGAGCCACAGAAAGAGGCTAAGAGGTCTTCCTACTGCCACTTGTTCTTCCCCTTCGAGTCTGCTCGGTAAGCACGGATGGAAATAAAGAAAAAAGAAAAACTGCTGAACTTCAAACTGAGAAAAAAAAGTCATGCCTTTCCTCCTGGCCCTACTCCATCTGTCAGCGTCAGCCAAGCATCAGAACAGCCTCCCAGACAAACCTCACAGCTTCCCAGGGTGCAAGTCACCCGCCTTGCGCTCCTCCTGCAGGAAGAATTGGGGCCTGTGACCTCTATTGTGTGCCAGCTTCGCTATGGACGAGAGGAGGGATGTGGCTTCTCAGAGGCACTGGAGGAGTAAGGCTCTCAGTCACAGGGACTTGCGTCCAAGAGGAGCCAAGAGCAGAGGTTGCCAACTTTCAACAAAACAGAGACATCAGTACTTTGTGATCTGTATCAGTCAGACCTGCAGCTCTTACAACAGACAGGCAAAAATAATTGTGGAACAGATAAAGAAGGCAACAGAACACCCGAGTCAACGGCTCCTATCCAGTGTATAAAAGAAACACCACACTGAGCCCACTGGTGTTGATGAGTTAAATATACAGCTTACACCTAAAGTGGCAGTGCTCTAAGTGTGGACTTTTCTCAAAATGCAGAATAATTAGAATTCTAAAAGTCCTCTTACAACATGCCCTGTCAAGCGCTATGGAAACAGCACCTTGATGTTCACATCTTGCGTATACTGAAGGACCTAAATTACAAAGATGTGGTATTTTGGATGAGGCTAATCGAACATGAAGCTTAGCAAAAGCCTGCTTCAAAAAACAGAGAACAGGCTGGCACCGCGGCTCACTAGGCTAATCCTCCGCCTGCGGCGCTGGCACCCTGGGTTCTAGTCCCGGTTGGGGCGCCGGATTCTGTCCCGGTTGCTCCTCTTCCGGTCTAGCTTTCTGCTGTGGCCCGGGAGTGCAGTGGAGGATGGCCCAAGTGCCTGGGCCCTGCACCCACATGGGAGACCAGGAGGAGGCACCTGGCTCCTGTTAGCACAGTGCGCCAGCCGTAGCGGCTATTTGGGGGGTGAACCAACAGAAAGGGGGACCCTTCTCTCTGTCTCTCTCACTGTCCACTCCGCATGTCAAAAAAAAAAAAAAAGAACAAAAACACAAGAAAGAAGCTGTAAGATGTGGGAAAAAGCCAAGGACACAGGAAAAATGTAAGAAAATTGCTGTGTGCCACCTAAAAGAAACCAACAGTTCTTGCTTCATTGGCAGCTATCAGATTGATAACCCATCATATTTCTTGTACTGCAACATATGAACAGTTTGCATTTTCAACTAAAAGAGATGCAGGTATTTACAAATAAGAGGATAAATCTAGTACTTGATATTGCATGCAGAACCTTATTGAATTTCTCAATACTGTTTTAACAGAGTTTTATCTACTTTGAGTTGGCATTGCAGTCACTGTACCCAAACATCTAACCAGTGCCTATGAGAAAAACTCTTTGAGAAGATGGCGGAATAGTGAGGGCGCACACCGATAGTCCGGGAAAATTTAGTTTAATAAAAGGGGAGTTACGGTAGCCTCAGAAAAAAGAACCAGGAAAATATTGCAGACAAAACTCTTCTGGATCCAGTGGGCGTGAATCGGAGGACCTACTGGGAGAACAAGGTCGCCCACCGCGCGCGAAAGCCGAACCACAGGACCGAGCAGCGGGACTGAGCCGCGGAAGCCGAGCCGAGGGACGGAGCTGCGCGCAAGTGCTCGAAGGGGAGTGCAACAGCGGGGAGACTTGGGAAGTCCAGGGCTCCGAGTCCACACATCGGCGCTGGAAGGGGAGCAGACCTGCGTGGAGAGCGTGGGAGCCCACAGTTCGGGACGTCAGCGGCAGACTCAACACACCAGCGCTGGAACGCGAGCTGTGCAGAATAACTTCCCTGTTGAATCAAAAAAAAAGAGAGAGAGAGAGAGAGAGAGAGAGAGAGAGAGAGGTTTACCACGCCTAACCTGGGAGTGTCACCTTTGGCACACCAAACAGAGCTCTCAGGCCACACCCATCTCAAGCCCTAAGGCTCCATCAAAAACAGATAGTCCACTTAATCTAGAGTCATAGTATAACAAGAAAAAGCACCACAGTGAAGAAACCAAATATCTCCAATATGACAAATAACAAACGCAAAAACCAAGGTAATAAAAACAAGGAAGTCACCATGAAGACCTCAAATGAAAAAGACACCCCAATTCAAGATTATGAGGATGATGACATAGAAGAAATGCAAGAAGCAGATCTCAAAAAATTGATAAGAACATTAAGAAGTTCTCAAAAACAAATTCTTGAACTACAGAAATCCTTAATGGACAAGATAGAAAATCTCTCTCGTGAAAATGAAATATTAAGGAGGAATCAAAATGAAACGAAACAACTAGTACAACAGGAAACTGGGATAGTGACTGAAGTGAAGAATTCAATAGATCAAATGAAAAACACAATAGAGAGCCTTACAAACAGAATGGGAGAAGCAGAAGAGAGAATATCGGACTTAGAAGACAGAGAACAGGAAAGGATACAGTCAGACCAAAGAAAGGAAGAGGAAATTAGGAATCTAAAACATATTGTCGGGAATCTTCAGGATACTATTAAAAAACCCAACATTCGGGTTCTAGGAGTTCCTGAAGGCATGGAGAGGGAGAAAGGATTAGAAGGCCTTTTTAGTGAGATATTAGCAGAAAATTTCCCAGGTTTGGAGAAGGACAGAGAAATCCTAGTACAGGAAGCTCACAGAACCCCTAATAAACACGACCAAAAGAGACCCTCACCACGGCACGTTGTAATTAAACTCTCCACAGTGAAACATAAAGAAAAGATCCTAAAATGTGCAAGAGAGAAACGTCAGATTACTCTCAGAGGATCTCCAATCAGACTCACAGCTGACTTCTCATCAGAAACTCTACAAGCTAGGAGGGAATGGCAAGATATAGCCCAGGTACTAAGAGAGAACAACTGCCAGCCCAGAATATTATATCCTGCAAAGCTATCATTTGTGAATGAAGGTGAAATAAAGACTTTTCATAACAAACAGAAATTGAAAGAATTTGTTGCCACTCGTCCAGCCCTGCAAAAGATGCTTAAAGATGTGTTACACACAGAAACAAAGAAACACGGTCATCAATATGAAAGAAGGTAAAGGAAGGAAACCAAGGAAGGAAAGCTCACAGCAAAAGATCACAGGGAATTCAAAGCATATATTAGAACTTATCTTTGGCAAATGGCAGGGCAAAGTTACCACTTATCATTAGTCACATTGAACGTGAATGGCCTGAACTGTCCAGTTAAAAGACACCGTTTGGCTGATTGGGTTAAAAAACAAAACCCATCTATTTGCTGCCTACAAGAAACACATCTTTCCAACAAAGATCCATACAGACTGAAAGTGAAAGGCTGGAAAAAGATATACCATGCCAACAGAAATGAAAAAAGAGCAGGCGTAGCCATCTTAATATCAGACACCATAAACTTTACCACAAAAACCATTAAGAGAGACAAAGAGGGACACTACATAATGATTAAGGGATCAATTCAACAGGAAGATATAACAATTATCAATGTATATGCACCTAACTACAGGGCACCGGTTTATCTAAAAGATTTGTTAACGGACTTAAAGGGAGACTTAGACCCCAATACAATAGTACTGGGGGACTTCAATACTCCACTCTCAGAAATAGACAGATCAATAGGACAGAAGATCAACAAGGATACAGTAGATTTAAACGACACTATAGCCCAAATGGATCTAACAGATATATACAGAACTTTCAATCCTACAGCTAAAGATTATACATTCTTCTCAGCAGTACATGGAACCTTCTCTAGGATTGACCACATACTAGGCCATAAAGCAAGTCTCAGCAAATTCAAAAGAATTAGAATCATACCATGCAGCTTCTCAGACCATAAAGGAATGAAGTTGGAAATGAACAACTCAGGAATCCCTAGAGCATACGCAAACACATGGAGATTGAACAACATGCTCCTGAATGAACAATGGGTCATAGAAGAAATCAAAAGAGAAATCAAAAACTTTCTGGAAGTAAATGAGGATAACAGCACAACATACCAAAACTTATGGGACGCAGCAAAAGCAGTGTTAAGAGGAAAGTTTATATCAATAGGTGCCTACATCAAGAAATTGGAAAGGCACCAAATAGATGAGCTTTCTATTCACCTCAAGGATCTAGAAAACCTACAGCAAACCAGACCCAAATCTAGTAGGAGAAGAGAAATAATTAAAATCAGAGAAGAAATCAACAGGATTGAATCAAGAAAAACATTACAAAAAATCAGCCAAACGAGGAGCTGGTTTTTTGAAAAAATAAACAAAATTGACACCCCATTGGCCCAACTAACTAAAAAAAGAAGAGAAAAGACCCAAATCAATAAAATCAGAGATGAAAAAGGAAATGTAACAACAGACACCACAGAAATAAAAAGAATCATCAGAAATTACTACAAGGACTTGTATGCCAGCAAACAGGGAAACCTATCAGAAATGGATAGATTCCTGGACACATGCAACCTACCTAAATTGAACCAGGAAGACATCGAAAACCTAAACAGACCCATAACTGAGACAGAAATTGAAACAGTAATAAAGGCCCTCCCAACAAAGAAAAGCCCAGGACCAGATGGATTCACTGCTGAATTCTACCAGACATTTAAAGAAGAACTAACTCCAATTCTTCTCAAACTATTCAGAACAATTGAAGAAGAGGGAATCCTCCCAAATTCTTTCTATGAAGCCAGCATCACCTTAATTCCTAAGCCGGGAAAAGATGCAGCACTGAAAGAGAATTACAGACCAATATCCCTGATGAACATTGATGCAAAAATCCTCAATAAAATTCTCGCCAATAGAATGCAACAACACATCAGAAAGATCATCCACCCAGACCAAGTGGGATTTATCCCTGGTATGCAGGGATGGTTTAATGTGCGCAAGACAATCAATGTGATACACCACATTAACAGACTGCAGAAGAAAAACCATATGATTCTCTCAATAGATGCCGAGAAAGCATTTGATAAAATACAACACCCGTTCATGATGAAAACTCTAAGCAAACTGGGTTTGGAAGGAACATTCCTCAATACAATCAAAGCAATCTATGAAAAACCCACAGCCAACATCCTATTGAATGGGGAAAAGTTGGAAGCATTTCCACTGAGATCTGGGACCAGACAGGGATGTCCACTCTCACCACTGCTATTCAATATAGTTCTGGAGGTTCTAGCCAGAGCTATTAGGCAAGAAAAAGAAATTAAAGGGATACAAATTGGGAAGGAAGAACTCAAACTATCCCTCTTTGCAGATGACATGATTCTTTATTTAGGGGACCCAAAGAACTCTACCAAGAGACTATTGGAACTCATAGAAGAGTTTGGCAAAGTAGCAGGGTATAAAATCAATGCACAAAAATCAACAGCCTTTGTATACACAGACAATGCCATGGCTGAGGAAGAACTTCTAAGATCAATCCCATTCACAATAGCTACAAAAACAATCAAATACCTTGGAATAAACTTAACCAAGGACGTTAAAGATCTCTACGATGAAAATTACAAAACCTTAAAGAAAGAAATAGAAGAGGATACCAAGAAATGGAAAAATCTTCCATGCTCATGGATTGGAAGAATCAATATCATCAAAATGTCCATTCTCCCAAAAGCAATTTATAGATTCAATGCAATACCAATCAAGATACCGAAGACCTTCTTCTCAGATCTGGAAAAATTGGTGCTGAAATTTATATGGAGGCACAAGAGACCTCGAATAGCTAAAGCAATCTTGTACAACAAAAACAAAGCCGGAGGCATCACAATACCAGATTTCAGGACATACTACAGGGCAGTTGTAATCAAAACAGCATGGTACTGGTACAGAAACAGAAGGATAGACCAATGGAACAGAATTGAAATACCAGAAATCAACCCAAACATCTACAGCCAACTTATATTTGATCAAGGATCTAAAACTAATTCCTTGAGCAAGGACAGTCTATTCAATAAATGGTGCTGGGAAAATTGGATTTCCACGTGCAGAATCATGAAGCAAGACCCCTACCTTACACCTTACACAAAAATCCACTCAACATGGATTAAAGACCTAAATCTACGACCTGACACCATCAAGTTACTAGAGAACATTGGAGAAACCCTTCAAGATATTGGCACAGGCAAAGAGTTTCTGGAAAAGACCCGGGAGGCACAGGCAGTCAAAGCCAAAATTAACTATTGGGATTGCATCAAATTGAGAAGTTTCTGTACTGCAAAAGAAACAGTCAGGAGAGTGAAGAGACAACCGTCAGAATGGGAAAAAATATTTGCAAACTATGCAACAGATAAAGGGTTAATAACCAGAATCTACAAAGAGATCAAGAAACTCCACAAAAACAAAACCAACAACCCAATTAAGAGATGGGCCAAGGACCTCAATAGACATTTTTCAAAAGAGGAAATCCAAATGGCCAACAGACACATGAAAAAATGTTCAAGGTCATTAGCAATCAGGGAAATGCAAATCAAAACCACAATGAGGTTCCACCTCACCCCGGTTAGAATGGCTCACATTCAGAAATCTACCAACAACAGATGCTGGCGAGGATGTGGGGAAAAAGGGACACTAACCCACTGTTGGTGGGAATGCAAACTGGTCAAGCCACTATGGAAATCAGTCTGGAGATTCCTCAGAAACCTGAAGATAACCCTACCGTTCGACCCAGCCATCCCACTCCTTGGAATTTACCCAAAGGAATTTAAATTGGCAAACAAAAAAGCGGTCTGCAGCCTAATGTTTATTGCAGCACAATTCACAATAGCTAAGACCTGGAACCAACCTAAATGCCCATCAACGGTAGACTGGATAAAGAAATTATGGGATATGTACTCTTTAGAATACTATACTGCAGTAAGAAACAACGAAATCCAGTCATTTGCAACAAAATGGAGGAATCTGGAACACATCATGCTGAGTGAAATAAGCCAGTCCCAAAGGGACAAATACCATATGTTCTCCCTGATCGGTGACAACTGACTGAACACCAAAAAGGAAACTTGTTGAAGTGAAAGGGACACTATGAGAAACGGTGACTTGATCAGCATAGCCCTGACTGTTAATGAACAACTTAATACATTATCCCTCTTAGTAGTTTTTTTGTCTGTTCTACTTAATATGACTGATTTAATTCTGTAATTAATACACAGTTATTCTTAAGTGTTGAAATTTAACTGAATTGTGATCCCTGTTAAACATAAGAGTAGGAATAAGAGAGGGAAGAGATATATAATTTGGGACATGCTCAAGCTGACTTGCCCCAAATGGTAGAGTTAGAAACATACCAGGGGATTCCAATTTAATCCCATCAAGGTGGCATGTACCAATGCCATCTCACTAGTCCAAGTGATCAATTTCAGTTCGCAATTGATCATAATGAAAGGACTAAGAGTCAAAGGGAGCACATAAGCAAGTCTAGTACCTGCTAACACTAACCGATAGAATAAATAAAGGGGAGAGTGATCCAACATGGGAAGTGAGATACTCAGCAGACTCATAGAATGGCAGATGCCCTAAATAGCACTCTGGCCTCAGAATCAGCCCTAAAGGCACTCGGATCTGGCTGAAAAGCCCATGAGAGTATTTCAGGCATGGAAAGCCAAGACACTCTGGCAAAAGATCTCTGTGAGTGAGATCTCAGTGGAAAGAACAGGTCTTCAAAGAAGGAGGTACCTTTCTCTGAAGGGAGGAGAGAACCTCCACTCTGACTATGACCTTGTCTAAACAAGATAAGAGTCGGAGAACTCAAGGGGCTTCCATAGCCTTGGAAACTCATGACTGGAGCATAGGGAGATTACTGATGCCATAGACAGGAGTGTCAATTGGTAAAGTCAACAACAGGAGTCACTGTGCACTTACTCCTCATGTAGGATCTCTGTCCATAATGTGCTGTGCATTGAGATTTAATGCTATAATGAGTACTCAAATAATATATTTCACTTTGTGTTTCTATGGGGGTGCAAACTGTTGAAATCTTTACTTAATGCATACTAAACTGATCCTCTGTAAAAAAAAAAAAAAAAAAAAAAAAAAAGAAAAGAAACTATCAACTCCCAACTTGACTCTCACTGGGATTAAACATGACAATAGGTCTGATCTGATTTCATCATCATTAAAAAAAATCATCTATTATTTTTCACTTTATGTTTCTGTGTGGGAGCAAACTGTTGAAAGCCTTACTTAATGTATACTAAGCTGATCTTCTGTATATTAAGATAATCGAAAATGAATCTTGATGTGAATGGAAGGGGAGAGGGAGTGGGAAAGGGGAGGGTTGTGGGTGGGAGGGACGGTATGGGGGGTAAGCCATTGTAATCCATAAATCGTACTTTGGTAATATATATTCATTATATAAAAGTTAAAAAAAAATAAAAAATAAATAAAAAATTAAAAAAAAAAAAAAAAAAAAAAAAAAAAAAGAAAAACTCTTTGAGTGAGGTGTATTTTGCAGACCTACAATATCCAATGAACTCTAGTCTCTGTCCCATTGGCACATCTCCTCTGTGTGTTGGAGGACTTGACATTTGTCCAAAACACAGCACAATGAACAAGGAAATGTTGCAATTGGCAGTACACAGAGTGGGCAATGCATAGGAACAGGGAACCCAAATTGTACTTCCTACAGATTACATTTATTTGGATGTAGGTTTGTCTACTTTGGGGACTATTGTTTTTCAGAGGCTCCATAGGATTGTCCAGTCAGTTCATCAAGAGTAAAGTTTGACATTTGCTGTGAATGGTACTGTCAAGCCAGCCAAAGTTTGAGGAAGTTACTGGTGGGCATTGCTTTTAGGGCAAAGTCTCATTGGTTCGGAGCCAGGCAGCCAGGGACTTGACACATTGTAGCGGTGGGGACCCTGGAAGGCCAAAATGGCAGGCTCACACTGGGGTAAACCAGGAGAATTTAATAAGCAGCTACTTACAAAGGTGTGTGTAGGGTTGGTTGTTTTAGGAAAACCAGCTAAGAGTAATGCATGCATAATTTGTACTGTTTCCTCTGATTGTGCAATGCAGCACTGCCCACAGTGAGGAGCCTGGACCACCCCTGGGTTTAAAGCATCATGGGAGAGAATGGTTGTCAGAACTCAGGGGGGACAAAAGCCTCTTCACCAAAACCTACGTATCAAGGCCTCAATAGACTGTTGCACTGAAAAAACACAGTGCCAACAGGGAGAGAACTGGGTACCCTAACCACGCTCCTGCGTCTTCTCGAAATCCTCTTGGTGACTTCTGGCTAAGCCGTGCTGTGCCAAGCCACACCAGGGCAAGGTGGCTCCCTGAGTTATTTAATAAATGCCAGCGACCTGCAAGAGTGTGAAGTTGGAAGAGTCAGCTTAGAGGAGCAGACAGAGTACCCAACACCCATAAAACTCCCCTCATTTTTTTTTACCATGCCTGATTAAGCACATTATTAACATCTGCAATTTATGGTTGGGGACACTTAGGAAGGTCAAGGAATTTTACAAGAACTCACAGGTAATAAGCAACAGCACCAAGACTGCACTACAGATCAACACAAAGTGTTTCTTCCGGAAATCTGCTCTGTGAATCTTTCCTAGGAAAGTGAACAGGGTCCAGGGGTGTGGGAGTTGGAAACAAAAAAGCTTAAGGAACAGGAGAAAAACAAGAGTAGAGGGAGAAATAGATTATATATAAACAGCACTGGCTGCCTTAGGCTGCAGTGTGAGCTTTTCATGTACAAG
Source organism: Oryctolagus cuniculus (assembly GCF_964237555.1). Classification (NCBI taxonomy): domain Eukaryota; kingdom Metazoa; phylum Chordata; class Mammalia; order Lagomorpha; family Leporidae; genus Oryctolagus; species Oryctolagus cuniculus. Next base: position 14,806,119 of record NC_091437.1, read on the forward strand.
GTCCTGTTACTCCTCTCCTCAACCACGTGGGTGAGGCACTATCAGCCACATTTCCCACGCAGGGAAGGGAGCGTTAGGGCACTCAGCAAACCACGAGGGTCACCCACATGGGCATCAACTCAGGAACTGAACCTGTGCGGGTTCCGGGGCTCAGAAGTTATATGTGGGTAACACGGATGGAGGGAAAGATGCAGATCAAATAAAAGCAGGAAGTCTGGATGTCTGGCACACGTGTAAAATTCTCAGATGCCCCAAACGCTTCTTTTGAAAATACAGTTAGGGGTCAGTGGACACTGTGGCCAAGCGGATTAAGCTGCCACCTGGGGTGCTGGCATCCCATATGAGTGCCAGTTCAAGTCCTGGCTGCTCCACTTCCCATCTAGCCACTTGCTAACACACCTGGGAAAGCAGCAGAGTGTGGCCCAAATATTTGGGTCCCCACACCCAAGTGGGAGACCCCTCTACATGGTTCCTGGTCCCTGGCTTCACATCAGCCCAGGTTCAGCCATTGTGGCCATTTGGAGAGTAAACCAGCAGAAGGCATCTCTCTCTGTCTCTCCTTCTCCCTTTTAACTATTTCAAATAAATAAATCTTTATTAAAAATACAGTCAAGTCACTTGTGGTGCTGTTCTTGTTTCCTTGTCCATCTACTACTTGTGTGTTGTAACAGCCAAGGCGATGACGGTAATAGAAAAAAAGCAAGTGCAGTTCAGGTCGTTGTATTATTTTGCAGAGAGCTATGCATACCAGAGAGGCCTATTCAAATCTGAATTCACCATTTTCCTTTTCAGATGAGAAGGTATTTTAAAAACAAGTTGGTAGGAAAAAAATCAAATGAAGTTTACTTGGGTGTAAGAATTTTCAATTAACCCCTGCGTAGTTTTTTCAGAAAATGCGTTTTTCATGAACAGTTTTGAAGACTCCTTATACTCTTCCTCTGACATGCTCTTTCAATTAAAGGCACAGCCTACCTTTAATCCTCACCCAAATCCTGGGCACCTTCCACACTATTACGTTTCTATTATTCTTCACAACAATCCACGTTGGGTGATTTTGAAAATGTAATGTAAATCACACGGAAGCATGGTATCTCTTTTTAGATGCACGTCTTTGACGTTATGGAGATACCTGCGTCTTCTGTCTCATGCTGTGTCATTTGCAGTTTCTTCCCAAGCCCCAGCCTGGTGTCTGGTACATAGCAGCGCCTCAATAAATTCCTTTTGAAGACTACATGGAAACCAGGCCTCCCTAACTTCCCTGTGTGACGGAGAGAATCCACGTGCTGTGAACACACTGAGAAATGCACGCCTCAGATTTCCTGGCCTTTCTTCCTTTGCGAAGGCCAAGGAAGGCTGTGATTACCCAACTTTCTCTCTGCTTTCTCTGATACCTCGCCTGACATATACCTGGCTGCTTTCACATGTCAGAGTGACTTGGAGTCCGCCGTTGGATCTGCTGCTTCATGGGGTTTGCAGATATTGAGTTGGGTGCCTTTGATTCTCTAGTTCCATAAACTCTCATAGAGGTCATGGGTCAGACACTCCCCAAGGTTAGTCGATACATAAATGGTGTTTTCAACCAACAAGACTTTTTTTTTTTTCTTTGAAATATTTATTTATTTACTTGCAAGTGAGAGTTACACAGAAAGAGAGGCAGAGAGAGAGAGAGAGAGAGAGAGAAAGAGAGAGTGATCTTCCATCCGCTGGTTCACTCCGCAATGGCCAGAGCTGTGTCGATCTGAAGCCAGGAGCTTCTTCCAGGTCTCCCACATGGGTGCAGGGGTCCAAGCACTTGGGCCATCTTCTACTGCTATTCCAGGCCACGGCAGAGAGCTGGGTCAGAAGAAGAACAGCTGGGATTTGAACTGGTGCCCATATGGGATGCCAGCACTTCAGGTCAGGGTGTTAACCTGCTGCGCCACATCGCCGGCCCCAACTTTTTTTTTTTAACTCTCCAATACTTTGGCAAATGTTTTGGCATCTGTCCTTACTAGGGGTGTTGGCAAAGCCTTCCTTAAGGCAGGCCACCTGAGGAAAATTTCTTTAGGGTCACTGAACATGAAACTTCCAAAGGAGGTGTGCACCACCTGTCCTGCACAGAACAGCACACAGGGCTATAGGCTTCAGGCTCGGAACGCTAGTTAAAATACATCTTCTGCCACCGATGCATTCTAAATCTCTCTCTTCCTTGCATTATCCCCTATGGCGATTTCTCTTTGGTGCTGTGCTTAGCGCCCAGGCAGCCATCTTTTTCCTCTGGCAGCCATCTTGTTCCTCTGGCAGCCATCTTGTTCCCCAGGCAGCCATCTTGTTCCCCTGGCAGCCATCTTGTTCCCCAGGCAGCCATCTTGTTCCCCTGGCCTCGGCAGGCTCACAGCTGCTGTGTTCAGTGCATTGCTTTCACCACCAGCGACCTCACATCTTGAAGTGACATTTGGGCCACTCAGTGCTCCCCGTGTCATGGGTCCATCAGCCTCTGTAGCGGATGGGACTTTTCCTCCCACTGAAACATCTCCATGTTTGCCTTGAACATGTCAGACCTTCACCTCTCTCAATATTCAGCCTCACTCATCTGTTTCCAGTGCCCGCCCATGTGTTCAAAACAAGCAATGCCCAGAGGAGAGCTGGAGCCCAGCAAAGCAGCTGGAGGCAGGACATCACCCATTCTTCCTTGATCACAGGTGTCACGGCATGACTCAAACACGCATCCGGCATGGCAGATTCTGGCTGCACCTCTCCATGGCCGCCAGAGCACGTGCAGGGGTGGCCAGGCAGGGCCAAAGCAGAGCACACAGAAGACATGGAACAGTTGGTTAAGGTGAGTGCCAGTTTTCATTCTCACCATCCCCAGTACCACGCTGGACATCTTCCCTTTCTCGTCACTGTATTTCTCCATGGCATTTTTTTTTTTTTTTTGCTGTTTAGTCTTTTTTTATTTTTTATTTTTTTATTTAGTAAATATATATTTCCAAAGTACAGTTTATGGATTACAATGGCTTCCTCCCCCATAATTTCCCTCCCCCTCGCACCCCTCCCATCTCCCGTTCCCTCTCCTATTCCATTCACATCAAGATTCATTTTCTTTTCTTTTCAACAGGCAGAGTGGACAGTGAGAGAGAGAGAGAGAGAAAGGTCTTCCCTTTTGCCATTGGTTCACCCTCCAATGGCCGGCATACTGCGCTGATCCGATGGCAGGAGCCAGGTGCTTATCCTGGTCTCCCATGGGGTGCAGGGACCAAGGACCTGGGCCATCCTCCACTGCACTCCCTGGCCACAGTAGAGAGCTGGCCTGGAAGAGGGGTAACTGGGACAGAGTCCGGCGCCCCAACCGGGACTAGAACCCGGTGTGCCAGCGCCTCTAGGCGGAGGATTAGCCTAGTGAGCCGTGGCGCCGGCCAAGATTCATTTTCAATTATCTTTATATACAGAAGATCAATTCAGTATATATTAAGTAAAGATTTCATCAGTTTGCACCCACACAGAAACACAAAGTGTAAAATACTGTTTGAGTACTAGTTATAGCATTACTTCACATTGGACAACACATTAAGGACAGATCCCACATGAGAACTAAGTACACAGTGACTCCTGTTGTTGACTTAACAATTTGACACTCTTGTTTATGCCGTCAGTAATCTCCCCAGGCTCTAGTCATGAGTTGCCAAGGCTATGGAAGCCTTTTGAGTTCGTTGACTTCGATCTTACTCCAACAGGGTCATAGTCAAAGTGGAAGTTCTCTCCTCCCTTCAGAGAAAGGTACCTCCTTCTTTGATGGCCCCGTTCTTTCCACTGGGATCTCACTCACAGAGATCTTTCATTTAGGTCTCTTCTTTTTTTTTTTTTTCCCCAGAGTGTCTTGGCTTTCCATGCCTAAAATACTCTTATGGGCTCTTCAGCCATATCCGAATGCCTTAAGGGCTGATTCTGAGGCCAGAGTGCTGTTTAGGACATCCGCCATTCTATGAGTCTGCTGTGTATCCCACTTCCCATGATGGATCGTTCTCTCCCTTTTTGATTCTATCAGTTAGTATTAGCAGACACTAGTCTTGTTTGTGTGATCCCTTTGACTCTTAGACCTATCAGTGTGATCAATTGTGAACTGAAGTTGATCACCTGGACTAGTGAGATGGCATTGGTACATGCCACCTTGATGGGATTGCATTGGAATCCCCTGGCACGTTTCTAACTCCACCATTTGGGGCAAGTCCGATTGAGCATGTCCCAAATTGTACATCTCCTCCCTCTCTTATTCCCACTCTTATATTTAACAGGGATCACTTTTCAGTTAAAATTTAAACACCTAAGAATAATTGTGTGTTAATTACAGAGTTCAACCAATAGTACTAGAACAAAACAAAAAAAATACTAAAATGGGTAAAGTATTACATTGTACATCAACAGTCAGGACAAGAGCTGATCAAGTCACTGTTTCTCATAGTGTCCATTTCACTTCAACAGGTTCCCCTTTGGTGCTCAGGTAGTTGTTGCTGATCAGGGAGATCTCCATGGCATTCTTCCATCTTGACCACAGTAAGTCTTCACAAGAGCCTTAAGTTTGATTTTTTAAAATTTTATCCTGGAAATGAGAATCTGATGAAATCACTTGGAAACTTTGTTGTGAAATATGAATGGCCAGGCTGGCGCTGTGGCTCACTAGGCTAATCCTCCACCTGAGGTGCCAGCACTCCAGATTCTAGTTCCAGTTGGGGCACTGGATTCTGTCCCGGTTGCTCCTCTTCCAGTCCAGCTCTCTGCTGTGGCCCAGGAGGGCAGTAGAGGATGGCTCAAGAGCTTGGGTCCCTGCACCTGCATGGGAGACCAGGAGGAAGCACCTGGCTCCTGGCTTCAGATCAGTGCAGCGCCAGCCGTGGCAGCCATTAGGGGAGTGAAACAATGGAAGGAAGACCTTTTTCTCTCTCTCTCTCTCTCACGATCTGTCTCTCTTTCACTGTCTAACTCATATACAAGGTGTTGACGTGTGCTGAGTACGTTGGCATCTCACCCGGAATTTTTCGCCTCCGACAATTCAAATACAGTTTCCTCCACAGGCGTAGGAACAATGCAGTCTAATTAATGATTCTTAAAGCATTAAATGAACCTATTAAAATGACCTCACTACCTTGCAGCCATGAGCGCATGAGTTTGAGTTGTTTTTCTAGTTGGGAGCTGTCGAGTAAGACAGATACATTTCCACCTTGCGGTCTGCTCTCTTGTGAGCCACTCACCTCGAGGTCAGCCACGGTGGATGGTTTTGTCTGTGGCCAAGAGCAGGGTGAAGCCACATGGCCCATTTAGCTATAAAAGCCCCCAACTCCCTTTCACTGGAAATCACGACCCACACACGCAGACTCGGGAGAATAAGATTCCTAGCTTGCTACGTTTGGTCTTTACTTGTGAGATCCAGGGAATAGTAAGTTCATCCTTTATAAAGCCTAACTCACTTCACAAAGCTGCTCTGTCCTCTGGATTAATCTATGTCAAATAAAAAATATGAGCCTACTTTTTATCACTACACTCACACAACATGTGGGATAGCTTTTGCTATCCACTAACAACTTGAGTGAAAGGCATCATGGCTGCTATCCCAGCAGCACAGACGGGAAGGCTGAGGCACACAGAGATGAAGGCGATGGCCCAGCAACACACAGGAAGGGCAGAAGGATTCGAGCCGAGTCTGTACGTGCAGAGGCAATGCACTTGACTGTGTGCCATCCTGGTTCCACTGATCTTGAGCCACCGCTGGCATCAACAAGCTGCTGGACCAACACTTGCTTTTCTGTATTTTTTTTTTTTTTAATGATTCTAAGTGTTCATGATCCTGCTCAAATCTCAGCTCTCTCAATCACTTTGCCCGACATCTCCACTCAAATAGTAGTTACAGCTTATTTAACAGTATTCCCCTGGTGTTCGATCCATTCCTTGTTTTTACACTATACACAAATGCTGGTGTTTATTTGTTTTTTCCTTTACAGACAGATTGGGACTATGTAGTACTTACAGCCATGTTTCTAGAGTAGACGTAGTATCCAGTTTATAATAAGAACCTCGTTTGATTTATTAAATGCAATCTAAACAGAATAGTTGACACCAAGCCTTCACAAGACTATGAAAAGACAAAATTAAAGGAATAATATGGCTTGATATTCCTGAATTATAATCTATAAAATAGCTTTGAGCCTATTTTTTTTTTTTGACAGGCAGAGTTAGACAGTGAGAGAGAGACAGAGAGAAAGGTCTTCCTTTTTTTCTGTTGGTTCACCCCCCCAAACGGCCAGTACACCCAGCATGCCACGCCGATCTGAAGCCAGGAGCCAGGTCCTTCCTCCTGGTCTCCCATGCGGGTGCAGGGCCCAAGCACTTGGGCCATCCTCTGCTGCTCTCCTGGGCCACAGCAGAGAGCTGGACTGGAAGAGGAGCTGCCGGGACTAGAACTGGCGCCTGTATAGGATGCCAGTGCTGCAGGTGGAGGATTAACCTAGTGCACCATATCGCCAGCCCCTGCCAAGGTACATTTTTAATGTACTTGAAAAGGCAATGAGATGTTTTTCCTTCCTACTTTGTCTAATACTACCATGGTTACAGGTGACACGGTTATGCCTTATAGCTGAATGCTAACAGCCAAGTGCTCATCTGTCTTCCGACTACAGCTGTCTTACTGGGCTCTTGTGAATCAAAGGCAGACTACACACTTGCTGCTCACCCGTCTCCTCCAGTACGGAGAGGATCACAGCCTCTCCTTTGTGTTGCTGCGTGCTCAGGCTCTGTCTCTAGTTAGCCCTTGTCCCTTCCTCACGTGAGTGAGTCCTGCACGGTGGCCGATGCTGAAGACAATGATCAGTCCCTTCTCTTCCAAGACGAGACCGAGCGTACGTGTTGGGATGTCTGACGGTGACCACATCCTGTCAGCGACAGCTGTTTCCCTTCCTCTTCCCTCATTTTCCATGTCCATTCCATGCTCATGATGACAGGTCAATGGAACCCTCAAATTGCATGCTAAAGCTGCATTTAAAAAAAATATAAAGGTTTTCATATGTATTTGAAAGAGTTAGAGAGAGAGAGAGAATATCTTCTATCTGCTGGTTTATTCTCCAAATGGCCACAATGGCCAGGGCTTGACCAGGCTGGAACTAGGAGCCAGAGTTTCTTCCGAGCCTCCCACATGGCCAGCAGGGGCTAAAAGGCCTGGGCCATCTTCTGCTGCTTTTCCAGGCCAATAGCAAGGAGGTGGGCTGGAAGTAGAGCAGCCAGGACACAAACAGGCACCCATATGGCATCAGAGACAGTCCATTTTTACCAACTACGCCACAACGCTGGCCCCTACATGTGATTTTTTTTTTTTTTGCCTCCCACCATGCCTGCCCACATCCGCCTGAGCTTACATTTGTAATACAACATTTCTAACTTGGTTTCTTGCATTCATGCTTGCACTCCATTCTCAAACAGCAACTAGAGTGATAACACTGAAAATCAAACGATGTCACTCCTCTGTTCTCAGGCCTCCATTGATTGTTATCACACTTGAAAACCAAATTTCCTGTCATTATCCTAATCCAATAGGCCTTGACCCTGGCTCTCCCTTCAAACTCTCTCTCTCAACCTTTTGCTCACAGCACTAGAGACAGCCTGGCTTCTTTATTGTTCCTCCAACTTGCCCAACAACTGTCATACCAGGGCATTTGGACTTGCCAATCGAATGCTCTGCCAATGGTGCTAGCATTGCAACTTCACAATGCTTGCTCCTGTTTAGCTGGTCCGTGTCAGAAACCACCCTGCCTAACACACACCCCATTCCCCAGCAGTCATACTCCACTCCCATCAACCTTCAATTCCTTCTCTCGCATCCTTTATCACAGTTTTTGATTTGTTTACTGCCTATCTTGTACTCCTATGTAAACTCCTCGAGATCAAGGCCAGTTTTGGTCCCCACTTTATCCCTAGCAGATGTGGTTGTTCGTACATATTTGGTGAATGAGCACGATTCAATCCAGTTCTAGACCTAAGCTAGAAGTTTTAAGTCGCATCTCTGCTTACTGCTATGAAATTCGAGTATCTCGGTCTTAAAAACTACTAGTAACCTTTTAGGAAAATCCACAGAAAAATCTATTTCTTTAGTCTTGGAAGAATGCTACAGATACAGAAGCATAACAAAGGAAGATCTGGAAATAGATTCAGGGGCACAGTCATGTGGATAAATTAATCAAGAAAGAGGAAGATGGAAATTAACAATAGGTCCTTACTGTTTTTAACTATTTAAAAATATGAGTACTGGGCTAATCCATTTGGCTTATCAAGACTCAGTGAAATCTTAGCAATATGACCAACATGAAAATGACAGAATAAAATGTTTACCTCTTTTTTAAGACCTAGGCAACGCTTCAGTCTCTAGGTCCAGCCAAGGTTTGCCAAGTGCGCATACCTTTTGAACAACGTTCTCTGAGCTCGGGCATCAGGGAGAGATTTACGGAAGGAGTTGGACAGTGCAGAAAGGGCGAGTTCACTGCCTTCTTTGGGACTTGCCCTTGAGGTGTGCTGGGAATTAGAGGCCTCCTGTGGCTCTCACTTGGGATACGTGGCTGTGTTGAAATTCCTCCTGTAATGACTTCTGTAAAAGCAGCATGCACTCACATGGCCCAAACCCTTATTTTTTACTACTCAACTGTCCACTTCCTCCGCGACTTCCTGGCAGAAACTATTTGGTATGCTTATCTTATCACACTCTTCAATGCCATCTATTCTGAAAGCACAACCCATCTGTGAGCTGACAGCATCCCACTGCTCTGGCCCCACGGATGGTGCTGACAATAGCTGGGTGATGCCCAGCAAAACCTCAAGATGCATTTTGCACTGTGGGCTTGATAGCGGGTTGCAGTCTTCATGATGGAGTAACAGACTTGCATAATTTCGGAGCATGAGAGATGCTGAGTGGTATCCATTCAGACTGCTTCACTTTGAAATCCTAAGCAAGTGGTCCCCAAGCCAGACAGTGGCCACCCACGTTCACCAGCCCATCCGGTGCAACTGGAAGGGGCCTTTGGCTGCAAGCCCAAGGAGCATTCTCCCGGGGTAAGCTGCGGTCGGTTACTCCAAGATTCAGTAGCGGAGACTTCTGACCTCTATGGCCTTCAAGCCCTTGTGTCGTCCATTTTTTTTTTTAATTATTTCTTTATTTGAGGTAGAGTTATAGACAGTGAGGGGGAGAGACAGAGAGAAAGTTCTTCCATATTTGTTCACATGGCAAAGGGGCCTTTCCAGACAAACGAAGGTTACTTATCAGCTGGCATTAACACGGGGAAGCAGAGTCCAGGTGTGCCCTGCAGATTCACACCAGCCATTCCACGGCCAACAATATTCAGAGGGAATAGGAGCAGGAAGATGAGGAGATAGGCCGTTGCTGGCTCAGAGACGGAGCAGCCAGCAGCCGATGGGGAAACATGGATGAAGTGGATTTTCTGCAGAACCCACAGAAAGGAACGCAGTGCTGGTACTATCTCCATGTCAGAATCCAGCGTAGATATGGAGACTAAAATAATAAATGTGCATTTTGTAAGGCACTATAATCTTGGCATTTTTGTTATACAGCAGCAGTGAAAAATCATTTGTCAAAATGCTTCTGTCCTTTCTCAGTCTTCAGGCAAGTGGTATTTACAAGGGTGGCACATCTCCCTCCTTCAACAGGAAACATTCATTCCAGTGCCACCTTGCACTGGCAACCTCCACCCATGAACTAACAGCCAACAAAACCTACTTCAGATCTTTCTAGAGGATGCTGGTGGGATGCATCTCGCACGCACTCACACCAGCTGCCTGTCTCTCCTATGTGTCCTCTGTCCATTTTCACAGCATTTGCATTTAATTTGAATAAAGCAGGTACCTTTTCAATCTCTCCCAGTGTATTTTGGTCATAGACAACCAAGTGAGGAGAACAGTATCCCTCCATAAAAAAGTCCATTTGCTAATTACTAGGCTCTGTATTACTTTAAATGGTAAACAATGTGATGGGGAGATGGTGCTGTGGGTAGCGAGTAAAGCTGCCGCCTGCAGTGTTGGCATCCCCTACGGATGCTGGTTAGAGACCCAGCTGCTCCACTTCCAATCCAGCTCTCTGGTATGTCCTGGGAAAGCAGTAGCAGATGGCTCAAGTCCTTGTGGCCCTGCACCAGAATGGAAGACCTGGAAGAAGCTTCTGGCTTTGGATCGGCGCAGCTCTGCATCTGAGGAAGTGAACCAGTGGATGGAAGACCTCTCTCTGTCTCTCTTTCTCTCTCTGCCTCTGCCTCTCTGTAACTCCGCCTTTCAAATAAATAAATAAATCTTAAAACAACAAAAATGATGTGATGGAGTGAAGGATTCTGGGAAGCAAGAGCTTGTCCTAGATTATCCCTAAATCTAATGAGCTCCCAAACCAATGACAGTTATCTTTGTAAGAGGCAAACAGAGGGGCACTATTAATAGACACACGAGGGCAAAGAGCAAGAAAAGGAGATGGCTGTGAGACTTTGGAAGGATGCACTTGCAAGCCAAGGGAACCCTGGAACCAGCAGCAGGTACAAGAGGCAAGCGACAGAGTCTTCCCTAGTACATTGGGATAGAATGCCGTCCTACTGACATGGACTTCCGACATCTGGCCTCCAAGATCATGAAAAAAAAATGCACACTGATGTCCTTGAATCCCAAGGTTGCAGTCAGTTGTTGCAGCTGCTACAGGAAATGCATACAGACAGCACACCCTTAGATTTCAAAATTGTTAGAAATTCTCAAAGCTGCATTCCTGTTGCACGACATGTAAATGAGTGCTTACACCAGCAGAAGTTGACCTTAGAATATTGGGACAAAGTGTTTGTCTATGAGCAAGCTCTCTTTAAAGGTTAAATGTTGTGCTTCCATTGTTAACCAATTTTCATTATCAGAAACGTCCCCTGAGTGTGTCCAATCAACACGCCAAAAATAAGGGGGAAGGGAAGCAGCAAAGCAAATAAAACACAGTCGTCTCCCCCCAGCCCATCTGCAGAGGGTCCAACCCAAAGCCTCCGGCAACATCTGATACCGTGGGTAGTCCTAGTCCCTGTCTAAACTATGCTTTCTCGTGTATATACGAACCTATGACTAAAGTCTCATGTGTAAATATTGCATAGCAAGGGCATAACAGTAACAGCTAGTAAAACAGAACAGTCACAACAGCACACTGTGATAGAAGCCGTGTGCACGTGGTCTGTCTCTGTGTGTTGTACTGCAGAGCTTAGCACCCTTAGCATTAGATTTTCCTTTATTCCTGATCAAGTTTTACCTAAAGGAAGTCCTTTAGGTGAAGTGGTTGGTATCTTTATTCTTGTCCTTTAGGGATGCTATTAAGAAAGGGTTACTTGTTCACAAACATTGTAGTATTGCTGTAACTTATTTGGTAACCTAGATGGCTACTAAGTGACTAACAGAAGGGTAGTGTATACAGTGTGGAGACACCAGACAACGGGACGATTCACATCTTGGTATACAAAACACAGCACATGGTAAGATTTCATCAGGATACTCAGAATGGAATGGAATTTAAAACTTAAGAGTTATTTACTTCTCCAGTTTCCTATATATTTTTGGATCACAGCTGAGTGCAAGTAAGTGAAAGAGAGCCAAGGATTTGCATGTATGTGACTGTCACAAAAGTATTACTAATAGAATCAGTACCTAACACATAAGTCAGGCACAGTTCAAGTAATCAGCATATATAATGCGCTTAACCTTCACAACATTCCCATGCTGTTGGGATTTTTATTATCTCATTGCAGAGGGTATGGAGGCACCAAGAGCTGAGGGGGCTTAGGAGACCTGCCAAGGGTCCTATAGGTGTTAAGTGCCAGAACTGGCATTCAAGATCTATACAAATCTGACGCACTAACCTTGAGTGACAGAGAGAACAGAGCCCAGCGAGTAACCATCTAGAAAAACTTCCAACCGCCATGGAGTCCAGCCACAGGTGAACTTGAACAAGAACCTCTGCTCCTGAAGAGTTCTAACATGGGGTGAGTCCAGACTCAAGGTCTAGCAGACCTTGCGATCCCACCTCGCCCAAGGCGTCCATTTTTCTCCTAAGGGCTGGATTCCTTAGCGGGAGCCTGCTCAGAAAGGAATGCAGCATCCACGTTCTGTATTTTTCTTTTACATTAGGTGTGCCCTGGTCTCCCCAGCTCTTGCCTCGGACAAGCCAGGCTCTGTTGGTACAAATGGCTTACAAGGAAGAAGCACACCAAGCGCAAGATCTTTTGTGTTCCAGGATCCCTTGCTAGGGAGAGGCATGGTTAGCTCATTGCCTTCTGCCATCCATTTACTGGGAGTTTTCTGTCTCCTGGCTGGGCTGCACCACCGTGGGCCAATGTTGGAAGCCCTTGAGCTCCAAGGAGGTCAAAGCGGCAAACACCATCCTCTTGAGGCTTCTCTTGATCACTGAGCCGGTAGTGGAGAGGAAACGAACCCCGGCCAAGCAGTCACACTTGTGGGGCTGACACTGTGCCCAACAGCCACCACCTCCCTGACTGCTGGGAGATGCCTCCTGGGGCCCGAACCGAGGGTGCGTGAGCGGATGCCCCCTAACCCTCACAGACACGAGGCAGGAATGTGGATCCCAGACATTGCAAAAAGCAGAGCGAAGAGAGGAAATCGAACCTGCAGCACAGGCTGAGGCTGGAACTCGCGGGGGTTGACGGGATAGCTGAACTCAGCAGATAAATAATCCCTACCCGGCCATCACCAAGCAGAATGGCAAGAGATGACACAAGCTGGCTTACTTTTCAAGTCCGACATTTCCACGCGAAGGGCTATCGGGATCTGTGCTCACCGATTTCTTTTTTTCTGAATTCACTTTCTCCTTCCAGTTTCCCATTGTCTGCTGAAAATACACTGTGATTTTAAGGTGCTACATTTCAGCACGTTCCCTGGGTGCCCGACCCACTGACCTCAAAGCCGTAGCTCACCTCAAGGCCTGCTGCTGTTCCACCCAAGAGCTCAAGTGCCGTCTCCTTTCTAAGCCCCAGGAAACATTACTTAAAAGATTTTAATCAGTAGCCCCGAACAGAAAAACGTGGTGCAAATGACCAATCCCACGGATACTCCTTCGTGGGTCGTAGGCTGCTGGGTTCCCAACGAATCATTTCAGAGTACAAACACTTCCTTCCACAAAGGGAAAAGAGATTTTTCTAAGAAGGAAAAAAAGGAATAACACTGACCTTCAATCAGGGGAACAAAACCACCCTCTCCCATGAAGAGAGATGACACTGAGATACCCACTTTGCCTCCTTCCACGTCAGAATACTTGTAAGAGCTCAATTCACATAACAGAATAAAGAATTGGCTTCTTTTTATGGGGTATGTGGACCGCGAGGGAGCCTGGGTCCTTAGGCAGAGGCGGACATGAATGCTTTTTCTGTGTCTGTCTGATCATCAAACCACGCCTGACCACCACCAGGATGCAAGCCTGTGGTCCAGCCTGCAGGCCTCAGCTGAAGTGACTCCAGCACCAGATGGCTTCCAGTTTACTGTGTTAACCCCAGCGCCGCCGAGTTTCCCTTCCCCACTTATTTTAATTAACGAGGAGCGCAACCCGCTCCTGGCTGGGGCTGGAGGAGGATGGACTGCCCAGGTCCATCCCATGGCCTGGAGGGGACAGCTCCCCCAGCTCTGGTGGACAACGCCGTCCGTCCACCCTGCTCTGGCCGGGAGCAGGAAGAATCGCCATGTCTTTTGTCCTAAACACCTAATTTGTTCATTTTGAACTGTCTGAGTAACTAGATCAAAGGCTGGTGTCAAACGCCCAAAGCGCTGTTTGTCAGCAGTGGACTTTTTTATTCTTCCTGTTCTGAAGCTAACTGAAAGGGGAAAAGACTTGTACTCTATTTCCACAAAAGCCCAGGGAAGCTGGCACTGGCAGCCTCTTGCAACAGAATGAATACATGCTACTGAGCACAGACCATTTGTCTCCTGATTACAACAGACCCCAGGGGAACTGGTGTTGGCTTTGAATCCCACTTCTTTTCGCCAGGAGCCTCCTCGTGACAGTGCTACCCCCAACCCTCCCAGCACAGAGCCCTGGAGACGCGCAGCTCCTCTTGCTGTGGCTTTTCGGCTGCCTTTGGAATTCAAACAGAGCCCTCTGCTTTGAAAGGTGTGCATTTGTCTTGGAAAATGATACATAGTTTTAAACTAGTCTTGTTTGGGATTCCGGGGTGGCTTTAAGGAAAGCATCCAATGTGCGTGTGAGTTTCACATGCAAGATCACCAGGAGGGCGTGATGCAGAGGAAGCAAACAAAGAAGAGGCCGAATGTGGCACAGAAAAGCCAGAGGGTTTGATGGTGTTACCAGCTGGGCACGAGCCCACTCCGTCTTTTTGCTGTGTGATTTATAAGGACTCCTGTTATGTGTTCCCCCCGGTATTATTATTATTTTGCAATGAGGTAGGACATTTCTTTATTACCCCAGAAGTGCAGTTTAATACTAGGCTGTTGGGAGGGCTGCTGCAACCCATTCTCCTCCGTTACCCCCACTTCTCACCAACATCCCCTAAGCACTGCCCACAGGACCACTAGGACCCAAGGTGGTGCCCATAGCTCCAGCCATTAACTTTTTTTTTGCTTATTTAGTTTTGTTTCATTGTTCATTTCCTTTACAAGAGGGAAAAACCATAAAGTATCAGTGAAAGCTTGCTCCGTTTTGATTATCTAAATTTGTCTTACACATTCATCTCTGTCTACTCCTCTATTCCCACTCTGTTTTCTTCCTTCACAACTATGCTTCTTGTATTTAAACAAAAAATGGCAGAAGCACACTCTCATTTGGCTGGTCTTCTTCCATTATGTTTTCGCTGCTGGAAAATGCTGGAACAAAGACTCCCGAAGTGTTGCTGACCGGGGATCAACACTCAGCCCTGCTGGTGAGCCGGTAATGGGCCCGTCCAGAAGGAAAACCCATGCTTTCCAGCCCTGGCTGGAGGTGTCTGTATTTATCTTTGGAATGCTTGCTTATCCACGCAGCCACGTCAGGTGTTACTGCTGTGTCGTTCAGCCTTTCCATGCTTGCGTAGGGAACATGGAATGCAACCTCTCACCCCTCGTCACTAAGGACTCTCACAGACGCTTTTAAGATTCAAGAATCGCAGCTCAGCTATGCGAATGTCAATAGCCAAAGTACGTCTTTTATTAGGGATTTACGAACTGTCCTATTCCGGCCAGATACCAACAAGGGAAAGCTGCACCACTTCGGCTGACCTGTTCCTGGTGAGCACTTCTAAGGGCTAAGTAGCAAGAGCAGAAATGCAGACAGCAGTGGGCATCCCATGGACTGGAGAAACACGGGGGGTGGGGGGGAGTAGTGAACCAGGTCCCACTCCCCGTGTAACCCATGTGCCCATCAAAAGAGAGAGATGGAGAGAGAGGGAGAGAGGGAGAGACAAAGTTTCCAGCACCCAGGCAAATGCTCTTGTGTTTCTTTGCTAATCCCCACTCTAGCCTACTTGTAACCACTCTTGTGATATCTACACCCGCAGGTCAGTTTTCCCCTAAACACACTTGGTTTTAAATTGCCCAGACGAACTGGATAATACGGACTGCATATCAGAAAAACCAACAGCACCGCTTCTGGACTTGAAGCCTTAAGTCTAACTGGACAATACGTAGAGTCACCTCACGCCAGAAAATGCAACCTCCTTGTATGAGAGATTTGTTGACGTTTGTACTTTTTCTGCTAATACTCTGGAAAATAGATTCAGGGGGCTATTACAAGTATTTGGTTTAGCAACTACTGAACACAGATCCTGCAAGTTCAAGCCAGAAACAGTATAAAGGCTCCAAACATTCTTAAGGTACTTCCATAACCAGTCCTGAACTCTTTCAACCTCAAGGCATGGCCTAAGTTCCCATCTCTCTGTGGAACACAGGGATTGACGCCGACAGTATGCTCTCTGCAAACACTTGGCTAGTGCCCTGTTCTGCACATTTGCCCCAGTTGCTGAAGCGGTGCAAACAAGTGTTTACTGTCTTTATACCACCCAAGCTTTCCTTCCCATTCTAATTATTTTATTAAGTACATGTCATGCCAAGTAGTCAAATTTGTTAAGATTATTGAGGTTCTTTGGAAAACAGTTTCATGTGGAGGAAAGATTTGACAAAGTCGATTCACTGAAAACCCAAAGACAAAGGCTATCAAATCAGACAGATCAGACAACCATTTTAAAAAAAGAGGAGAGGTTTCTTTAAACATTTAATCATCTAGTTAGCAGGTGTTTGGCCTCCTGGTTACGCTGCTGTGTCCTGTATCAGAGTACCTGCGTTTGATTTCTGGCTCCAGCCCCTGACTGCAACTTCCTGCCAGTGCAGGAGAGAGAATGGTGATAGGCCAGCTCCCTGGTTTCCAGCCACACACCTGCATTGCATTTTGTACCATTCTTCCCAGCTTCAGCCCAGACACTGTGGGCACCAAGAGTGAACTGGAAGATGACAGCTGTGTTTGTACTTCAGAAATAAAAAAATGCATAAAATAATTTCAAAAATTCAGTCTTTAGTCACCTAAAGAAACTGAACTGGAAGTCAAAGCGGACACATTTTCAGAGTCGTTTACTTTTATTTCCTAGACACTCACCTTGCTCCCTCAATGCGTTAGTACTTTTCTGAGTTTTTAATCCTCACAGCTGCTCTCTGCAATAGGAAATAGCCCATTTGAGGTAGAAACTGAGGCACAGAGAGGCTATGCAACTTTCACAAAGTCACACCGCCAGCTGAGAGTCAGCAGACAGGCAAGGTCGGACACGCTGCTGCTCTCCGGCTGTGCTGTGCTTCCTCGCCGCGTCCACAGTGGCCCATGACCTTCCACACTCGCCATGGCAACTGCCGGCGGAGAAAGAGCTCGTGCTTCTTCATCTAAACCCCGAAGAGCCCGGCAGGATCTGGACTTACTTCTTATTTTATTTCAACTGAAATGCTGACGCTGTCCATGCTTCTCTCCTCCCGAATCTCATTTTCACCGACTTTATGTACTTGCACCCACTGGGTAAGTGACCTCCTACTCCACACACTGTGCTTCCACAAATCCACTTACCATCAAGTTTTAAGAATGCAAAGCTATTTACTGGGTTTGTTAGCAAGGCCAAGGTTACCTACAGAGTGAAATAAGCTGGGGTAGATGATTTCTCAGACCCATTCTAACACTCATGCTCTGGGGGCATATACGTTGGGGCTCTGAGGAACTTCCTTAGTTTTATTTAGTTTTGTGACCACAGATACCCATACCTTAGACCTCGCCCATCCATTTGATATTTGGAAAATAGAGAAAGGGTAGTTAAATAAGCCCAAACCATCCATGATTGACAAGTCTTTTTCCTATGTGAAATAACTTCACTATTGTTTACATGAAGGAGCAAGTTATGCACAGTGCAAAGCCCAATATTAAAAACACCATTCATGAATTATAGTAAGACACATCCTGCTGTGACCTACACCAGGATCGAGTGTGCACCACTTCCACTGCCCCAGAGCTCCTCTGCGTTGCTTTCTAGTCTGTCACATCCTCACCCTACAGGAAACCACTTTTTCTGGCTTCTAGCCTCATAGATTAATTTTCCTGTGCACAAAATAGTTTTTAAATTGCCAAGAAATGGAAGGTAGCACAAGTCATCAGAAAAGCATATAGTACTGCTTTTGGATATGATATTTTAGGCCTAATTTATATAATACTTGGATTCAAACTTCTAATTTGTGAGTCAAAAAATACCATGCAAATTTCATTATCTGTTGAACTACTGATTTTTAAAACATCCTCTGAACATGGGAACTATCAGTCTAGAGATCTGAGGGTATTGTTATTAAGTTTGTGTTGCACTGATTTCTTGGGGCAACATTATAAACCCAGTGTATATCCAAAACAAATTCATTACTCTAAAAAACTATCTTTTGCATACGTATCAGGGTGCTACAGAGTAAGATATCGACAAAGAGAAATGGTAAACTGACCATTGTTAGTTCAATCCGTGTTTATTTGTTTAATGACGGCTTGTTTCTTTTGAAAATAATGACCATCTCAGCTACATAGAGGTCTAAGAAACTTACCAAAAATTGACGGCTTCCAACAACAATCACCTCTCTCACCTCTGAGGACTGACGGGATTGAGATGAACAGCTCTCCCTAGGGTTCTTCCCGTGGTTGTGTTCAACACCAGTGAGAAGGCTAGAGCGGGAAACGTCCTGCACATTTTCTCCCTTGCACACCATGCCTCGTGTCCGAGCTTGGCATGGCTGGGCGCCTCCCTAGGCAGGTCCTCCACCTGGCTCCTCCATCTTCCTCACAGCACAGGGCTCTCTGTGTACTTACGCCTTTGGCAGGTGGTTGGCTTCCTCCCAGAGTGAGCGATGTCAACAGCAAACACAGAAGACAGTAGGCTTTTCTAAGTGTGCTAGCCTCCCAAGTCCCAAGTCGCTTCCCACTGCCTCCACATTCTGCCAGAAGCTAAGTCATTCCAGCTATCGAGATTCAAGACAAGGCGAAATAGACTCCATTCCTACACAGATGGGGTAGTAGGAGAAGAATCTGCAGTTATCTGAAATCCTTCACAGTGAGGTTCGTATTTTTAGATGTTCAGTATTGAGCTCTCCATTTTATGTGCTTTTAACACATTTCAATGTGTAATTCATTATCTAGTAGTTAAGTAATCCATACACCAAAAGATCAGAGAACTTTTAAGTTGTATGTATGGGATTTAAAAGGATTTGAAAGGCAGAGAGAGAATGCGAATGAATGAACACCATCACATCTGCTGGTTCACTCCCCAAATGCCCAAACCAGGCTGAATCTGGGAACAAGGAATCCATGCCCAGTCTTCCAGACGAGTGGGAGAGCCCCCAACTACTTGAGCCATCACTTGCCATCTTCCAGGTTCTGCATTACTGGGAAGCCAAAACAGGCAAAGGAGCTGGGGCTCAAACGAACCCAAGCCCTGTGAAATGGGTCACAGATGTCCTAAGTGGCATGTTAATGGCTATGCCAAATGTCCATTTCTAAATGGGATCTTGAATCTCTACTTTTCATCTCTAAAACCTGCCTATTTTCTTTCGGAAGCATTACAAGAATCACATGAAATATATAGGGAAGTATAAAAACTCATAGAAGTGCCAAAGGTTATCAATGTTACCAAACTTTGATGACTCAGTGTCAATAAATACAATACACAGCTTCTTAAAAGTCGTGGAATTTTCCAAGATGGCTCTAGGTAGATGAGCTTTTCCCCTCTGTCATATTCACAAAGCTCTTTCCTCACCTCTATCCTTGAAATAACCTCCGACTCACTGAGGAGCCTGTTGTACTGTTTAAAACAGCACCAGCACTACCCACACCTGGAATTCTAATACAGCTTCAAGTGTCCGCCTGTTTTGTTTCTAAGCCACGTGGTTTCCCGGGGCTTGCAGGTGACTGGCATGTCTGAATTTAGGATCCACTGTTGAACAAATGTTGATCAATCGACGAATGACTGCCTACAGTAAACGGCTGCTGTTTTAGCTGCTGACCCGTCTGCCATCCTCATTTCGAAGTTTCTTTCCCTTTATAGTGCTATCAGTGTTGGTCTGTACTGAAGCCCTACAGCATAATTCATTTTGAAATGAGTTACTTCCTGGGGGTGGGAGGGCTCTTTTTTCAGGCTTCCCTGGTGGAGGGTGACCCCTAACAGCTGTGCTAAAACCCTGGCAATCCTTCCCAAGGCCATCTCCAGAATATGGCTCATTCTTTCAAGTTCCTTACTCAGTCCAGAATTCTTCTTCATCTCTTGCATAAACTGCTATAAAAATCCCCAACGGGGTTTCTTTCTTCACCATCTTCCACAAGTACTGGCATCCACAGGCAGCAAATTTTTCATTGTTGCTCTGCCTTTCAGAAAACCTCGTGTGCTTCATCCATGCCTATGCACTGAGTTTCAACTTCCTACGTGTTCTCTTCTAGCTCTGTGCTTATAGCCTGGCTTCGGTCCCCCACAGCTGGCAGCTTTGACTTTGAGTATTCCAACAGTGCAAGCTGCATCAACTCAAGCGTTGCCATCTTTAGCAGATAGAGCAATCACCTAGAGATCTTGTGGAACTGTAAATCCTGCTCAGAAGTTCAAGGACAGAGCTTGAGACTGTCCATTGCTAACAAGCTCTTAGGCAGTGCCAATGCCTCTCCTCCAATCCCCATCACCAAGTGGATATGCCAGCTAAATCCCCGTGTCTGTGCCTGATGCTGTTTGTTGCCCTACGTGTTCTTTACTTACCTTGCGGTCTAGGGAGTTCTTGAATTCTGAACACCTAGATCAAGCACCGTCTTCCAACTGCCATCTTCCAACCTTAATCACCTATTTTTCTGATAGCACTTTGCTGATTGTTGCTTCCATGGCTATCTTCCTAACTGGTACATTTTGTGGAAGCAGTCCCACTGCTATTTTAGCTTACTTGGGAATAAAAACTCATGTCATAGTAATTACTGCTTGCTATATAAAGTTGAGCTCTGCCCTCATTTGGATATTGGCTTTGGCATCCGCTACAGGGCTATGCATTCCAGGGGTGGCACCAGGATGGCCCTCACGGGAAAGGCTGCAGACTTGATCCAATTATGGTGCTGAGCCAGTGGGCCTAATAGGAGGTCCCTGGTTCCTGGGAGCATGCCCTTGTGAAAGGACTCATTACATAAGCCTGCGTCTGGAGCAGGTGCTCTTTCTTGGCTTCCTGCCTTATCATGGGATCCTTCTGCATGTATTCCACCTGCCATAGGGCCACCCACTGTTGGACTGCAAACCTTAAACCCTTATAAACCACAATAAACCTTTATCTTCCACCGGGAGCTTCTCTTAGGCATTTGTCATACAATGTATATCCACAAAACGTTACAGGAATAAGGAGGTGTCTCAAACAATTGCTGGGTGCCAACTGTATGCTTTTCCACGATACAACACTTAGTATGTAGCAGGTTCCCAATACTTACTTGCACAAATGGTTTTGAAGAATTATCTGAAGTTCAAAAATGTACCGTGTTAAAGGCTGGTCTGGTTTTCAGCCAGTCTTAGTCTCTTTTGGACAATCTGTGAGACTGTAAATTATCTTCCTGAAAAATGTATAATATTTACTATCTTATTTAATGATCCAAAAATCTGCACTGAATCAGAAGTAGAAATGTTAAAGTAATTACATGGAGAAGTCAATTTAATGAATGCCCAATATGCGAAAGCATTATTTCTGTAATCTTTTTTATTGCCTAATTTATCATTTTTATTGTTCATTTACTTATGCTGTATAGTTCTAGAATGAATTATAATCCCTATTCACCCCCACTACCATTTTTTTTTAAAATATGATCTCTTAGAAAGCCACAGAAAGCTGTTATTTGAATAGAGTTTTTGTACTTGTTAATCTATTTGATTCTTACGTGCCTTGGATAATTTCCCTAGAGCCCTTCCTTAATTATATCATACATGTGTTTAAACAAGCTTTTCCTTCCTTGCAGTTCAAATTCTTTCAGCTTGATCTTCCAGGGTGGCCACAAGACAAAAATCGTGCTATTTACAATTACTTACTGACTGTGGTCTTCCAAACGCAGCCCTTGCCTGGCGTAATGCATAAATATTTGCATCTCACAAAGACCAGGAGGAACAGACAGGCTGGCTGACACAGCTCCTATGCGACTTGGGCTGCTTCCCCTCACTCCACCCACTCGAGATGCAAACTAAGTGATATATGTGATTGTCCCCATCACAATGAAGGAGGCTTTCCTGCCAGAAAAATTTTGTTTCAGAATGGAAATGATTTTTTTTAAATCCGATTCAGCTTCAGACTCCCTTAAGAATTTCTCACATCATTTTTAGTACATTTAGTACATTTAGTATCTTTTTTACAAAAACCTCCTGCTCCAACTTTGCAAAACGCTTCTGTAGCATGGTTGCATCATCTCACAAATCGCATATGCCAAGTGAGTGATGATACTTGCCAGCCCTGAGTTCATTGTGTTACAGAACTTAAGAACAAAAATGAATGTAAATTTACAAAGATATAATTTTCTGCCTGGAGTATGAAGTGAATAATTTGGGAAGAACTATAATGGTAATCCAAATAGTGCCCCAGGTCTTCTTCAACCTGTTAAACAGAACTAGAGGAAGAATGATAGACGACGGTGAAAAAATTAGTGAGCCTTTGAGAGCACATGTAAGCAGAGAGTGGATTGTTAAGAAAGGAATCAATCCTCTAGGTCCTTTAACAGTTTGCCAGTTTGCTTTAGATCAAATCAGATTTTATTCCATTAATAAATTCACAGGATAGGCATAAGAATACTACCTGCCTTGCTACTGTATTTTAGAATTTCGGATGTGTATGATAGACCTAGGCTGTCAGCCATGCTCCTAGGCTCTGGTTCCCCATCCGATTTTAATTGTAAAGAACTGGTAGGTGCATGTTGACTGCCTGACTCACTGGTATAAAATGCTCATGTGTCAGATCGGTTTGGAATAGTTCCAGAAACATCAAGCAAACTCTACTTGGTCATCTTAGCATCTTACATTTTTGTCTCGACGGCAACCGCAAGCTATAAATGGGACAGGTTTGTTTTCCCATCGAAAATGAAATTTTGTTTCTCATCAACCTGGACATCCACCGTAGACCACAGTCAGCTCAATCCTGTCTGTGAATAGGTAGCTTGGTTTATTGAAGCCTGCGTCCACAGGAGCCACAGACCTGGCCGCTACCTACGCTGTGTAGTTAACTAGTTAGCTGTTGTGTTTCCCATGGCAATGGAGTCCCCATTCCTCAACAGCAGTCAATAAACCATCCACTGCTGTTCTTTGCAAAGATCCAATAAACACAATTATTGGCTAATTACTATAAAGGGTCAAGGTCCTCCGCTTCTTTAGAATAAAAGCAGGTGCTCTAAGAATGGTGAACCTGAAGTTTTATTTTTGACCAAAGGCATAATGTTGGTGAAAACTGTTACTATGACACATAGAAATGGTTGGAGATTTTTTTCTCCTGTTTCAACTTTTGATAATAGATTGCAAGTAAGGCATCCTCAAGCCAAGAAGTGTTGCTGTGGATTCGTTCTGAGAGGATGAGCGCAGTGAGGGCAAGAGGCGCAGAGTCACCACACAGACCTCAGGAGTCGGGTGAAAGTGGGCCAGGGGGGAGCAGCCTGCAGACTCATTTATTTCAGTTGGTACAGCAGCTTAAGTAGCCAAGGCAGCCAATCTGGTCAAGGGGCTGTCTATGCCCTAACCAATCACAGCCCGTTGCCAGGCAGGCTCTGTTGCCAGGTGGTTTCCCAGGGGATTTCCCAAGCCATTCCTGAGTGACTGACGCTCACTTGCCAGCGGCCATCTTGGCATGGCCTTCTCATTCCACCACAAAGAAGGCTGTGTCTTCCCTCCATCCCACACAGGGGTGGTTCAGAGAAGGGATGCAAAGCCAGCCTGCAAAAAAATGATGCTGGGCGAGGTGAATGACACACGAGATGAGTAACAAAAAGCCTGCAGACGAAAAAGTCCTGCCTAGCAGTGGTTTTGGCTGTTGGGTTGTTTGCTCTATCAGTTCCTTTACTAAAATAGCCACAGCATAGCAGACAGCAGGACCTGCTAAGTTGAAAAGTCCTTGAAGGAAACACTGCAGCTGCTGAAGGAAGCGAGCGGAAGGCAGCAGGCAGAGGTGATGGCTCAGGCCATGGAGGCAGCTGAGAGGACTCCAGAAGCAAGGGCCACGCAGCAGAGCTCTGACTAGTGCGGGCAGCAGGAGCCCTCTGTCAGCTCGACTCACTCGGAGATCTGAGAGATGGGGACATCCTGAGACAGCCACCCTGCACGTGGGGAGTGCAGGCTTAAAGCTCTCTGCTCAACTTCTCCCTAAACCACGCATGATGCACCTTTAACAGGAAGCTTTGTCTCTCTGGTAGAAACTGTCTGCCAGTTGCGAAGTGGGGGCTCCATGTGAAGCATCAATAAAGTCCTTAAAAAAACTAACACATTTAGGCCAGGGTTACCTGAACAACAGAATGGTTACGCTAATGTGATTCAAATTCAAGGCGCTTGCCCCACAGAACCCACTCATGTCTCCACCCCACTTTCCCTGAGGAACGGACAGGAGATGTCATTATCCAACAATCAAAAATACGGCTTCACTATACAGTATTTCAACAAGATTCCAGAAAAGATCTCACGAGGCATACCAAGGATTTGGCCTCTGCATTTGTTCACTCTGAGTAGAAAGGTCACCCTCAAATTCCTTTAAGACGGGATTTTGCTACTCTGATCCCACTTCCTTTTCTTACACTTCTTCCCTACCTTCAGTTCCTGTTTATCCCTCCTTCCTTCTTTCTCCTTTTCTTTCTATCCTGCCATCAACGTGAACCCCAGGGCCGCTCCAGTTTTTGATAATCTGATTAAATACAGGTTCTTCTAGCATTACAGGACGTAGGTGTTGACATTCCCCTATTTGCACACCTACTCCTGTGCTGTATGTAGAGCTAATTCCAAGACTAGCACTTGGCCTATCCTGGGAGCCTAATACAACTGGTGGCTTCCTTGTATATATGGAGACCATGGATTGCACATGACAGCTCAAGTTCTGCCATCAACAGCCAATGGGATGACTGACCACACAGAAACAACGGAGCTTACAGTAGATGCCTGTTGTGGGAATAGTGGGGGAAGGGAGGACAAGGAAGATCTCTTGCTGCGACTGCTCTCTTTGTTTTAACCATGCCAGCTACTGAATTTAAAGAACACAACAACACACAAAACACCAGTGACCCATCCATCAGCGGTAGCAACGTCCCTCCATCTCACATGGATGCTAAGCTTCGTTCACACGGAATGCATTACAACCCCATTAACGTTTTCTTTTTAATAGTCTCAGTGCAAGGAAAGCACTGAGCACACAGATACAGTTTATATTGTACCAGAGACTCAAAGTTACGGTCACCTTTCAATGGGTTCGTTCACCCTCAGCTGGGACAAGGAAGGGTTCAGCAGGAATGCGTTGACAACCTTGCAGGACTGTCATACTGTGGAACAAGTGCAGAGATACCACTTGGATGGAAATGTATGATAATCACACGAATTTCTTTTATCCATTCTGTAGTCTCATGTTTAAAAATAAGAAATGCATGGGGCTAAGCTGTCCCTTTATTGTATCAAATTAAATTGGATTTAATGCCTGGTTGTGTCACCCAGCTCAGACCCATTTGTGCAAGGAACTGGCTCAGTTGAATGAATGGCTTTCCCATTACTTCACCCCATTCTGCTGTCTCTTTTCCTGTCCTTTGTATTATAATGGAGGACAGCTGTGGCAGTGAAGTGAATATTAACTAACCCCAAGCCTCGGCAGATTGTGACTTTAATCCCTGCAAATACCACTAAAATCAAAATTTAATTACACTCAGAGTAGCTCTGTTAATGCCTGAAAAATATTTAACAATTAGTGGTTGGCTTAATTAAGCAAACTGCCTTTCACAAAGCAACCTGGAAAGTCCTCCCAAGCCCTTCCCCCACCCCTTTTTCTTTCCCTTCGACTAATTAGTCTGATGTAAGCTCAGGGTACTTCATTTACTGTTACTGAGTCCGCTGTTTAGCTGATCTGGGCTCTGAGCTTAACAGTTTGTAATAGAAGGGGAAGTTATCAAGAGAAAGAAATTAGGCTGCCTGAACACAGCCACTTAATAAAAAAAAATCCCCTCAATAAACCCCTAGTCATTGTTAGTCATTTCCTCATTCATATGTGTAGTCTGGTACACACACACACACACACTCACATCCCAGAATGCCTGTATCTCAGGAACAGGGTTAATTATGAGTGAATTCAGGAAAAGCCAAATAACACATAATTCACACACTGCTGTTCTCTGTCCTTATAGATCAGAAAACACTGTTTACATTTAAGCTTGGAAAAAGGCAAAGTGTGTATTTCTGTTTGCTCACTAAACAAGCACAGAAACAAAATAAAAGCAAATGAAGAACAATAGGAAAGCACCTAAAGCTGAAATCCTGCTCTAGGATTAACCCTTGACACTGCCTGAACTACTTGGTTATGAGTTCATTCACTCGTTCAAGTAGCAAGTGTTTCTCGGTCATTTCCTATGACTTGCTTGGTGATACGTTGCTGTACATCTGCATCCACACTCACGGAATATTTGTAGAAGCCACGAAAGCACAGCTCACAAGTTGTGCTTATTGCATTGCATTTTCCACTTGATTTCTTAGAGACGATCTTGCTACTAAACAGCTCAGAGAGTCAAGGACAGTCGCGCTTCTAAGGGAGGTCACTTATTCAGCAAACTAAGAAACCGAACAAAGAGAAAAATCACAACAAAAACAAATTGCCATGGAGAACCTAAACAAGAACCGAAGCTGTCAAGGAACTTGGCATTCGCTGAGTCCAACCCCATATGTATTTTACGGCAGAGAAAACACATCTAGAGTTTAAGTGATCTGAATCCACGTTTACAACTCTTAAGTTCTCAGCGTTCCAAGGACCCCTGGGGGCCCCTATTGCAGACATTCTTTCTTTTCATCTGTTGTTGGACACAATTATAGTCAGGTGCCTTCTGCGAGTTCCCAAACTACAGCAAATCATAAACCACAAATCAGAGGCGGATGGAGTGGTTTTGAGCCACCGAGCGATCCATTGTTGTGAAATATGAGAACACCTGATAAAACTTGGAACTTGCTAAGCACAAATTCATCTGGAAAAGATCGTCGCTTGGTAACACTCAAATTCAGCGACCAAATAAACATCCTGAAGATTCTAAATTTTACGGTGCAGATTTGCGCTCCCCTGCTCATCTGATCTTACTGTGTTTGCAAATGTGTGTGGCAGTGGGTGTCAGAGAGAGAGGGAGACAGAGAGAGAGACAGAGAGAGAGAATCTCCCTCTTCCAAGGATTTTAAGGGAATTTTAACATAGTTAGGATAACAAGAT
The DNA here is from genome assembly GCF_964237555.1 of Oryctolagus cuniculus. Lineage (NCBI taxonomy): Eukaryota > Metazoa > Chordata > Mammalia > Lagomorpha > Leporidae > Oryctolagus > Oryctolagus cuniculus. The sequence goes on from NC_091437.1 coordinate 14,833,059, forward strand.
GATGTCATTATTTTCTTTTTGAGGATACCAAAGAGAAATATTTTCCTGTGTTACTAAGCCTTCACTAAGAGCTTTTATGTAAATGATATGCTAATTTTTCAATCTGGAAAATAAAGACCTATCATCTCATCCTTATGGGATGTTTTCATCTGCATGTTTTTCTTCTATGCCTTCGTGTTATTCCTCTTCTAAGACTAGTTCTTCAGTGGTTGCTGCGGGATGCAGTGGAGAAGAGACAGTATCGTTCTGCTTATGTGCCTGCCAGGATGCTATTGTACACGTGTATTTATCTCTACCAGCAGTCTCCAATCCAGTACAGTTTTCTACTATTTAACTTAACAGGTGGACTATGCTCTCCGCCTCTCGGCTGGTTGAGGATGGAGACAAGCGCGCAGTTCCTAACGGGAGAGGAGGCAATGCGTGTGAGTTGCGATGGAGACACTTGGATTTTGACTGAAGAACTGGCAGCCTCTGGCCGGTATGTAAATCCTTCAGTGGCAGCAATTCAACGGTTTTATTATAATAGAGCAAACAGCAGATCAGGTTTCAAAATTGCTATCTTTGAAAAATGTGTATTAACATGATGATATAAATGATGGAAATCTTAGGGGTTCACTAGAAATAACTGTGCTTCAATGGCACGTGCAACGTGTGTTTCAGAGTCTCTCGTCTATTAGTCACATGCACAAATATTTATTTCTTCTTGAATGTAGGCTGCCTAACTATTAACCAAATGTTCATTCACCAACAAATTGTGGTTCTTCAGTGTGTTTTCTCATTCAAAAGCACATAATGATTCTCCTTAATGACAGAAATAATCCACTTCTAATGGACTGTTATACCTCTTTTCCATTCCTGAAAAGCATTATTGCTTTCAGGTTTTTAGTTAAATGCTATACAGTTCCAAAAGAGTATAACATACTTAAGCGATCTTGAAGGCTTTCTGCACAAGAACAGCAAGGATTAAACACCAAACAGAAAAACTACCAGTCAGTTCACTCTCTTTCAATTGTCAAAACTTTCTGTAACACAAAAATGAATAGAAATGTTCTTCTGTTCCAAGCGAATTTGTAGCTACAGCATTTTCTTTTGATTCTCAAGATCATTTGAAAGCAAAAAAGCTTGTCCATGCTTGTTTTCAATTTGCAAAATGTCATTTGTATCCATGCAGAAGGCACTGAGCCTCATCATCTTAGTGAGCAGAGAAAGAGCTGCCCTGCTTTGCAAAGCACAATACATCTCTCATGCTCTCCACTCTCACTTCATGTTCAGCACGAAGAATTTGTCTAATGGTTATGCTGGGGGCGTAAACATCTACTATCACCTACACACACACGCCACCCCTCCCTCCAGTGTTCTACAGCCAATGGCCTACAAACAGACGTGAGCTCTGTGCTAAATTCAATATTTGTTGTGACCTGAATTGCTAGTTAATAATGTTGAACTACATGGCTTTATTTCTTATTTGATCACGGCACAGTGAAAAGATCTTAATGCCATCAGCATATAGCAAAGCCAAGGCCAGACTGAGCCTCTTACGAAGAGGCCTAGAGTGGTAACTTAAGACACCAAGACGCCCATCTGTCCACTACAGACAAATGGAATCACAACTTTTCTTAAGCACCTCCAGGGCAGGAAGTTCCACAGTTCACGAGGATTCGTTATGAAGATGTGAGAGAATGCCAGGGGTACGCAGAAAATGGGATAAAACCAAAGTTCACCCGGGTGCCCGCTCGTCAACAGTCATTTCTTACATCCACCTGTGACTGTTTATTTCCTTCATGATGGTCAAGAGCAGCATTTGGGGACACCCCCAGGACGGGGACTGAGCAAGCCTGTCCCTGTTACGCTCCTCTTCCAGGGTTCACTAATTTCTTCCTTTTAGAACCTGAACTCTTTCCGAATCTTAGATGTCCCTGATGGTCCAGTTCTTAGGCAACAGGGCTCCCAACAGCCAAACACTCTTGGGGGCTCCCATTCTAAGGGACTCAGTAGGCTGGCCTTTACTGAGCCCCCTTCTCCACTGTGTCTCCGCGTCCCTCTGGGGAGTGGCTGCTTGTAATTGTTAAAAGCTTTCTTCTTCTAGCTCAGCTCACTGCCTGCCAGGAGCACAACAGCCCAACTCTTAGCAGGCTCCTGGTGTTCACTGCTAGCTCTTGACTCTCCAAACAGCAACGAGGTAGCACAAGGATTTTTTTCCAAATTCCTGCCCTAATAGTCAAGTTTCCTGAATGAGAAATGAGAATTTCTAGAAATTCTCAGGCAGCCCTGAAGTCCTAAGTTTTTTCCATTTTTTTTCCTGAGATAAAGAGTGATAGTAATAAGCCGTTTTAATATAAAACTGCTAGTAATTTATATAAAAGTAACATAATGATAAAAGTATGATTTTCTTTTTTTTTTTTTTTTTATTTTTTGACAGGCAGAGTGGACAGTGAGAGAGAGAGACAGAGAGAAAGGTCTTCCTTTGCCATTGGTTCACCCTCCAATGGCCACCGTGCTGATCCGGTGGCAGGAGCCAGGAGCCAGGTGCTTCTCCTGGTCTCCCATGGGGTGCAGGGCCCAAGCACCTAGGCCATCCTCCACTGCACTCCCTGGCCACAGCAGAGGGCCGGCCTGGAAGAGGGGCAACCGGGACAGAATCCGGCGCCCCAACCGGGACTAGAACCCGGTGTGCCGGCGCCGCTAGGTGGAGGATTAGCCAAAAGTATGATTTTAAAGGGACTGTAGGGGCCAAAGTTGTGGCATAGCTGGTAAAGCCGTCACTGGCAACACCAGCATCTCATGGGGCACCATTGCTGTCCCAGCCGCTCTACTTCCCATCCACCCCTTGCTAATGGCCTGGGAAAAGCAGTGGAAGACAGCGCAAGTGCTTGGGTCCCTGCCACCAGCGTGGGAGACCCAGAAGAAGCTCCTGGCTCTTAGATTCAGCCTGGCCCAGATTTGGCTGTTGTGGCCAACTGGGGAGTGAACCAGCGGATTGAAGCTGTCTCTGTCCCTCTAACTCTTTTAAATAAATATTTTTTTAAAAAGAGTGTACATTCTAATAAAATACAAAAGTCATTTCTATCTGGCATGAAAACTGGATAATAGAAATATTTAAAAATTATATATGCATAAAATGAAAAAAATCTTAAATAATAGAAATGCTACACATTTAATAATCAGAAAGGATCTTAAAATGAGATTCACAAAGAATTACCTATTACATAGTTTTGGTCATTTTTCATCATAGATAGTCCAGTCTAAAAAATTTCATTTATTGGCCAGCGCCGCGGCTCAATAGGCTAATCCTCCGCCTTGCGGCGCCGGCACACCAGGTTCTAGTCCCGGTTGGGGCGCCGGATTCTGTCCCGGTTGCCCCTCTTCCAGGCCAGCTCTCTGCTGTGGCCAGGGAGTGCAGTGGAGGATGGCCCAAGTGCTTGGGCCCTGCACCCCATGGGAGACCAGGAGAAGCACCTGGCTCCTGGCTCCTGCCATCGGATCAGCGCGGTGCGCCGGCCGCAGCACACCGGCCGCGGTGGCCATTGGAGGGTGAACCAACGGCAAAGGAAGACCTTTCTCTCTGTCTCTCTCTCTCACTGTCCACTCTGCCTGTCAAAAAAAAAAATTTTTTTTCATTTATTTCTCAATATTGATCAAAGTATTCAAAACATAGTCATAAATGTTAAGTTAAACACTAAGATGCTTTTTTTAGGAATTTCTTTTTAATGATGAAAATAATCTGCTTACTTGCCTTTTTTTTGATTTCCTTATTGAAATTAATACTGCTATTGTTCGTATAGCTTTTCAATCAATTCCTGAATTCCTACTGGAATACTCCACAGTAGCACCTTCTTATATTTGCATTTCTTCTGTGTTAATTATCTACAAAAAACTGTACTGTAGTGTACATCCAGTCTCTGGGTAATGCCAAGAAACATTATTTGGCGGCATTCAAATAACAAACTTTCAGGCCATCTGGCAAGGTTCATAGCTATACGCATGTTAGCAGACCAAAACTGTGAACTTGAGAATTGATTTTGGTTCTCTAAGTTGGTTCTTTAGCGACCGTTCATAGCACTTGTAAAAGCACATTGAGTAACCCTTTTAGTACTTAAATTAACTGCAAAAATGACTCACTAGTGATCCTTAGCCGCCACCAAGGCAGGAACACACTCCATCAACTCCAAGAAAGACTGGGCAGATGCTGCATTTGGCAAAAGGGTTAAGGCACTGCTTGGGATGTCTACATCCCTACCATAGTGTCTGCCTGTGTGTCTCAGCTCCAATTCCAATTCCAGTTTCCTGCTAACCCAGACCCTGGGAGCCCACAGGTGATGGCTCAAGTACTTGGAGTCCAGCTGCTCCCATGAGAGATCTAAACTGTGCTCTGGGTTCCTGACTTTGGCCTGGTCCAGGTCTGGCTGTTGTGAGCATTCGAGGAGTAAACCAGCGGATTTAAAATCTCTTGGTGAATGTCTGTCTCTGCCTTTCAAGTAAGTAAAAATTCTTAAAAAATAATAATAAAAAAAAAGATTGAGTGGATCAGAAATGACCTCTAATAGATTCTCCCAGGTGCTTCCAGTATCAAGCGCATCTTCAACATCCACTCCATAGCTCTCTGCTCTCGCTTCCCGCTTGACTATCGCAGTTCCTCATCACTAGTACTGACCTGGAGTCAACTGCTAAGTTCTAAACCTTACAGGAGAGCACTGCTATGCTTTCCTCTATGTTTAGCCGATCTGGGCATGTATGATTAGGAAAACCGTGGACCTTCTCTCAGGTAAGCTGAGAAAGCATTTCCACACTGCAAGAGTCCCCTCGGATGGATCACCTTACTTCTGTAACACTGCAGCCGTGGTGCAGCACTCCAACTTTTGTTCATTTTTCTTTTACATGTCTGACATTTTAGATATACAGAGATAAGCAAACTGCAAAGCAACTTCTGTGCCTGTACCATCTTGTTTCAGCTACTACTAACACGGAGCCATGCCCATCTCATGCATTGCTTTGAGGTCAAACCCTTAAGTGTTACACAACTGAATATACAAAGGCATGCAGAGAGATGCAGAAGCCATTACACCTCCCATTCTACACAAAACTTTACTCAAAATGTATCAAAGACCTAAACAGAATAGAAAAACCCTAAACCTCTTCCATGAAAATTTTGTGAGCTTGGCATAGGTCACAGTGTTTTAGATGTGACAGCTGAAGCACAAAGTCACTAAAAATGAAGAAAAATTCAATCTTATTACCATGAATCACTTTGGTTCTCCACAGCACACTTTCAAGAAAGGGGGACTACAACTTATTAACTGGGAAAAATATTTTCAAATCATGTTTCTGATAAAGGTTTAGCATCGATAATATCCAAAGAACTCTTCCAAGTCAACAATAGCAAGACAAATACCTAAAATGGGTCAAGGCTTTCAACACACATATTTCCAAAACAAGATGTATAAATGGCTGATAAGTTCACGAAAAGAGGCTCAACATGATTACTCACAAGGTAGATGCAATTCTGAACCACAGTAAAAGATCACTTCATAATCCCAAGAATAACTATCATGAAAGACACAGAAAACAATAAGTTTTGCCAAAGATACAGGAGAAAGCAAGGCATTTAGGCATTATTGGTGGGATTAGAAAATAGTTCAGCTGTCATGCAAATTATTTTGGCAGTTCTTCAAAACAATAAACATGTCACATAATTACCCAGAAATTTTTTTTCCTAGGTATTTGAAAGAACTGCCTAAGTTTCACAGAAAATGGAATTAACTTTTTATGGTACAAAATAATTTGTAACCTGTGAACAGTTTTCATCTTATGTACATTCCTTCAACTTTCTGAAATACTCTAACAAAATTAAAAAACATGTTCACACAAAAATTTGTTCCATTGCTCAGCTTTTCATCACTACAACTCAATACATGACACAGGCTGCTTACGAAGGAAAGGTTTAGTTTGGCCCACAGATTTGGAAGTTCAGGATTCAAGATCACGCGACCCCACTGTTTGGCGCCTGGTGAGGGTGGGTGGGGGCGACTTAAATGCAGAGCAAAGATTCACGATGAGCCAGGAAGCAGAGAGAAAAGCTAGAGCAAACCCTGCTTTTATAACCAGTCCTCTCACAAGAACTATCTTTTGAGAGCACGTCCCTAGTGACCTACAGACCTCCCACAAGACCCAACTGCGACATAAACTTGGAACAAGTATCCACCCTTAATCCATAAACAATCAACAGTAATTCATTAACCATTAGCATAAGACTTTGGGCACCAACACTGGTTTTTGAGAGACACCCAAAGTATATCCAAACCATAACACTCACACATAATTATGCACCAAGGAATTACTTGCAATAGCCAAAAAAATTGAGACAACCCAAATGTCTGACAACTGCTAAACTGATGAACAAAATATGCTATAACCTTACAGTGGGAGTATTCATCCAATAAAAATATGAAATATTGATATGCTATGATATGGGTAAACCTTCCAAATATTATGCTAAATGAAAATAAGCAGGACAGCAACATATTATGATTCTACTCCCATGACATGTCCATTATACACAAATCCACAGAGACAGAAAGTAGACCCGTGGTTACTGGGAGCAGAGCAGAAGCAGGAGTTGTGCCTGCTAATAGGTATAGGGTTAATGTTTCATTTCACTGATGAGACTATTGGTTATCTCATCAACAGAGCTAAAACTTAAGTTTGCATTATACGCAGGTTTATATGTGTACATTTTCCATGTTTTTTCATCTTGTCTTTTTTTTACAAATTTAATTTGTACTGAGCGATTATTTTGTATAACACACATGTATCATAATGGAAATCTAATGTATATAGGTTTTTACAGATTACCCAGGTTCCCCTGTCTTGTTTTAGTAGCACAAAATGACTATAGCAAAAAATTTTACTAGTTAACTGAAGTGTTGCTTTAACAACTACCTGCAAATGTCAAAGTGACTTAGAAACTTGGTAATGGGTAGAGGCTTGAACAGTTCTGAGTGAATGCAGGAAAAAAAATCCTAGCCTGTCATGAATGGAGCATGAAACTCAATTCTGATGACTACCCTGGATCAGAGAGCTAGAGGCAAGTCTATATACCTGTATGCCTGTCAACAGGGTCCGGGTAGGAACAGGACAGTAAAAGCCACTCTGATGCTGTTTTAGATGGAAATGCAGAATCCTTTCTAGGAACCAGAGAGCAGGTCACCCTTGTTACAAGACAGCAGCGAAACTGGCTGAACTCTATCCATGTTCTACCATCTTATGTGAGGCAGAACTTCAGAGCAATGAACTCCAACTTGTGGCAGAAGCCATCTCTACGCATGGTTCTAGGTGCTGCATGACTTCCCCTAACAACTGACAGTCAAATACAGGATGAGAGCACAGAGCCAAATACGAAGTTGACAATCAAAAGGAAAACAGAGTATTGGGATTTGGAAAACACTCATCCTGCCCATGTAAAGAGTAAGAAAGCAAGTGTAGAAACCTAAGTCAAAATGGGTCCAAGTGGTCCTGTGATAAGCAGATTACCGGGGCTAGGAGCAAGCCAGATGCTACTGCTCCAAACAATGAGACAATGACCTCCAAACACATTTCAGAGATCTTTGAGCCTTCCGTGTCCATCACAAGGCCACAGTGCTACAGTCTTGAGGACAGAACCTCAAGGAGGGGTCCAGGGCTCCCGTGGGAATCAGAGCTTAGCACCCAGAGCTGCTCCAAGCCTCTCCTCCCCATGTCCCCGAGAGCAGCCCTTGTTGGCCACAGATTTTTCTCACGTGAGGCAACATGCGGCTTGCCCGCCCCTCCAGCAGGTTCAGATGCTGTCCGTGTGGTGCTGATTCTGAGGTGGGTTGAGGGTAAGTCCATTTCCCAGGATGCCACAGGGAGCCACCACAAAGGCACTGCTTAGTAAACCCATGGGGCAGCAACATTTCCCAAGTCGCCTAACTGCAGAGCTGTTGTGTGCAACACCAGCCTTAGAGGGTTAGCTCAGGACTCCAACTCCTCAATAGGGCACGGGTTGCACCAAGCAAAGCCACAGGAGTAAGCCTCCCCAGGGTCTTGGAAGCCCAGCCTCAGTGCTGTGTCCTGTGGTGTCAAATGGAGTCTAAGATTATTTTCAAGGATGATAGGATGTTTGCCTTACTTGGTTTTGCATTCTGCAAGGGCCTCTTATGCCTTTCTGTTTTCCATTTTTTCCCATGTGGAATGGGGATGTCTATCCCATAGCTTGCCCACCACTGTGTTTTGGAAGCACACAGCTGGTTCAGTGTCCCAGACCTACGGCTAGAGGGCAAGTTGCCTTAGGATCGATTACACCTTTGATGTTCAACCGGATTTGATTGACATGATATCGGATGAGACTTCAAAGTTGCTATGCTTGAATCATAAGGAACTGAGGGCTATGAGAATGAATGAATGTTTAGTTGTGAGGATGCATTTGGGGTTCCAGGAGTGGGGTGCTGAGGTCTGAATGCCCATGCTTCCTGCAAGGCCCATGCTGACACTTCATTTCCAAAGCAGCAGGATTACCAAGTGTGGCTTCCAACGTCCTCCTGACGGGGATTGGGCACTCATAAATGTGATCGATCAACAAACACTGTCCTTCTTTCCACTCCTTCCATCCCATCGGGTAAGTGAGGACATCTAGACAAGGCCATCTATGAGGAACGAGCCATCAGGAAACATGAGAGCCATCACTTCTTGCTCCTTGTGAATTCTAAAGCCACCAGCACTTTGTCCAATGGGTCAGAGTGATAGTTCAAGATGGGGCTATGACCTTTTTAATGGGCAAATCTGAGTTCATCCAAAGAATCCCTCAGCAAAGTTTATGCTTTATAGGAAGAGCAAATCACTGTTGGATCAAAGAAAGCAGTCACTGAGTATCCACTTCAGTGTGTCATCAGGAAGATAGGTGTGTTATCACCTGACGCCACGGCCTTGCCACCATGTGGTGTCTGGCTACGGACAAACTGTGCTGTTGGTCCTGTCAGCCTGGGATGGGCAGGTGCTACATCATTTCTCAATCCACTCACTTCCTGTTCACCTCCTCCAAGTTTGCCTTGCAGAACTGGTAGACAAAAGCTGACACAACCTAATGCTGTCATCTTTCCCAGAAACATTATTTGCAGATATTGTTATTATTATTATCAGGTTTGACAGGAGTTGGAGGCCTCACGATAGGAATTTCCAAGCGTAATATGTTCGACATTTATTTAGGGGAAGGTTTAGGTTATTTCATTGTCTCTGGTATTTTCTCAAAATCACATCACACAGGTAATGATGTGCTTCGGGGAATATCCTGGGAGTAGTTCTGAGTTATCAGAATAATGACTGCAGAAACACACAAGCTTCCAAAATTAACACTGAATTATTAACAGCAACCCGTTACTGGAGTTCAGCTGCTGTTAGTACCTTCCGGCCACTTCTGCTTTCTTGTTTACAACCTCCACTAAGTTGCTCATGTCCCAGCGTCCTCATCAATGAGGTGATCATGTGAACATCAACTTCCTAAAGGACAGTGAGAGGATTAAACAACAATGCTGATAGAAACAAAGCGTTCGGAACGGAACCTAACAGATACCAGTGTAAAATACTTATTACCTTCTTGTATTCTTTTTATCTTGAAGAATATAGTATCTTTCTCTTACAAGCTGCTGTGTTTACACTGCTGACCTATTTAATGTACCTTACAATTCTGATGTCTCTTTCATCTCTTCCCACCTTTGCTTTTCTGCAGTAACCATGAACTTGCGTGAGACATCGCTGTCTTTAAGAAAAAGCATTTCTACTGAACAGACAAAAATCTGAATGTTTTGTTTATTATGACTTTGCTATTAACTACTTCTGAGGTCACAGAGATTTATTTCGACAGTATTCAATGCAATTACAATAATTTTAGGGTTTAAAATATGTGTGATTTGCAGTTGATCAAAATATAAACATGAAGTTGACTGCAGACATTTAAAAACAACGTCTCCTGGACTCGTCTCCAAATATTGCACGTGGATTAGGTGTAAGAAACCTAAAGGAAGGTGCCACATGTTAACTTTAGAGCAGTGTGTCTTTGAAATTAACTTTCAGAACTCAACAGGAAAATGGAACTTGTTTCGTTATCAAGAATTGCTTACCAAGAATCAGGCAACGCGCTGAGCACTTCACATGGGTAATTTTCCTTAATCATCAGAAAGAGCCTTTGAAGTCGAGGCTGTGAAAGCCCTATTAAATGTTTAAAGGGAGCTTCAGAGGATCTCAGGCAGGATTCCAAGTCCAGTCACGGAGTCCTGGTCCCGTGTTCTAAAATGCTTTTCTGTGGTGTCCCGGCCATGTATTTTAACTTACTGCAGGATACTCAAATATATCCTTTTTTTTTCTTTTACAGATTTTGAGTCATGTTTCTTGTTTAATAAGATCCCTTTGATCCCAAGATGATGGATGCAGTCACCTCTGTTTGAAAAATTAGTTCTTTGTTATTTCTAAGTGACAAATCCATCAAGAAATTTGTACATATGTGTACGGTGTGTGGCGAGTCTCTAATCCTTTTTTATTTGAATCTCAGTGGAGTTTCAACTGTTGCAATACAATTTGTTAAAGGTCAGATTCACTGAAACACAATTTTAATTATAACTCTGTGTGTGTGTGTGTGTGTGTGTGTGTGTTTCTGGCCTTTCTAGTTGTCTGTCAGTGTGCCTTCATCGCAATAATTATGCCAGCATACGTTTGTAATGTGATTTGGTGCCCAGTAAAGGACATCATCAGCATTGCTCTTTCAAATACTCGACTGCGCACATGTGTACAACCAGATGTTTTGAGCATCAGCTCTTGAAGGCAAGAGCCAATGAGAGTCCCCTTTTGGCCTGCCCCCTGTGCTGGCTATGTATCCACCATCTCCCCAGGCAAGCTCATACCCTTTCGTACACGGCTCTGGCTACCAAATGCATTTGCTAGACGCCATGCAAGTTTGCTCCCTGCTTATCTGGACCAATGGGAGGCATTAGAGGGTCGTTTGAAGGCAGAATTCAACAACGGACTCATCTTCACCTCCCTTTGTGTTTGTCGGAGCCAAAAGGATAGAGAGCTCCGATTCTGTTTTCTTTTGCTTCCTTGCCTGGTCTGAGCACACCTGGGTTAGCACTCCCCTCCCCCCTTCCTCTCCCCTCCCCCAGGCTGCAGTACCAGCTATGGGTCTTTCCCTTTTTGGTTAGCACCTAGCAGCCATTCCAACTAACTACAAGGCTAACCTCTATGTATGAGAAAGGCACTTTAAAAATAAGAAATAATCTGTACAACTTATTTTGTTCTAAGTATCAATAAGGAAAACTGTTTTAAAGTTTAAAAGGTAACAGATGGAAGATTCACATGGTTTCTTTGGACAAACTTCTAGTGCAAAGCAGGAAAGTAAATACAGCCTAAAAACTGGACTGAATTCTTTAAAAAATCATGGATACTTTGCAAATTCCAGTCGTTCTGTAGACGTAAATGGCTTGCTATTAAAGGACGCATACCATCATAAATCTGTGTTTACATATTCGCTCTCTATCTTCAAATCATATAAAACTTCTTAGAATCCAAGTATTTTTTTCATAATACACATTCTCCATTAACTTTTTGACTGGTAATTACATGCATGGTTTTCAAATTTGTTGGCACCAAAACTTCTATTTTAACTTCACTTCCCACATTTTGAAAAAAAATATATAATCATGCTCTAGACAAATTTATCTGCAGGTTTTGATGACTTGTGCAAAACATTAGGAATTAATTAGGAAGGCTTCCAAAGCTAGTCAGCACATTACTAGGTCTAGAAAGTTCTTACTGGATTTCCCTATACTTGCCAGGTACGCTACTTGTCTGGGGATGGGTCAGCTCTTCCAACAGTTACAAACCAGCTTAATGTTGAAATAATCACAAAGTACCATGAAAACATGGCCAACAGCACTGGCCTTACCCGTTCACTTCTTTTTGTAGACTGTTCTGCGTACCATCCTTCCATGCTACTGTTTCTCATAAATTGGTACATTCATAAATAAATGATTAACCCCATTTTAATTGATTTTAAAATCTGAGCCTCCAACACTTCAAAATGATATATATTAACATCCAAAGCTTTTCTCTGACAGCAAATCTAATAAAACCCTATGGCATTAACTGAGTTGGTTTTTGTATTCTATTTTGAGTAACAAAATTATTTTCTCTAGGAAAAGATAGCTATTAATAGAATAGCAGCAGACTCTTCATTACGTTTCACTTGGACTTGCTCACAGCACACAACACGCGCTCCGAGGTTTCAGGATGTGATCAGGAGGCAGAAGGAGCCAGACCGCAGAGACTTCCTGAGTCCAGTATTCCAAAGCAGATGCACATCGAATGGAGCAACGTACGGTCACCACTATCACCACAAACTCTGACCAACACCTTGACACAGATTCATCATTCCAATTCTCTGACTTTCTACTTACACAAGACGAAGTTTAAAAAGCAGGTGCAACAGAAGCTATCAAAAATTCTCACACACCCGTGCATTGGATCAAAACCTTAGAGTCAAAATTATGCAGCAATATTTAAATGTTCTAGAACATTCAAATTAATTGGTATATTCTTATCCAAGTCAGCAATTCAATAGAGCAATCAATTCTAATTCAGTGAAAACATACATTTCCTTGGAACTGTTTGACTTCTCGACTGCTCTCTAACAGTATAACAAGAATCCCAGGTTGAGGGAATCTCCTGTCTACCAATTGTTCCTAACACTGAGTCACAGAGCACGAGCAATGCTGAAATGCAGTGATTATCTGGTAATTCTATCAGTGCAGTCTGCAGACAGTAATTCAGAAGGGGAAAAAACCTTTAGAATTTAACATATTGAGTTTGTCTCTGTTGATCAAATTAATTGGACCATTTCCAAATCTCTACTGAGTATTTTATTGACATAACCTTTGAGCAAGAAGCATATAGATTTCAAAGTGTCTTTCCTTATAGACAGAAAATCAATTTGCTTATGTTAATAAATATAATTGAGCAAAATAGTCGGCTGAGCAATTAAAGGCTATCTGCTGGCATTGCTTGGTGGGTATGGGCCAGGGAAAGGGAGCTGAGCACAGAGGAACCAGGTTCCCAACACTGCTGTGCTGCAGGGAGGATGTTACAGAGAAATGAACAATACCGAATTTTTAAAAAATAATTATTTTGAAATATCTTTAATTCTAAGAAAGAGAGACCAACATAACTTTGTATCTGTTGGTTCACTTCCCAATTGTTTAGTACATCAGGGGTTAGGCCAGGAACTCAAGCCCAATGTCCCACATAGATATAAAGAACTGAGTCACTGGAGTTACCCTCCTTGCTTCTTAGGGCCTCCAATGGAAGGCAGCTGGAACCAGCAACTACAGTGGGCATCAAACCCACGCTCAGATGTGGGGTGCTGCTATCTTAGCTTGTGTCTCCGCAACTACACCAAATGCCTGCCCTCCAATATAATTTTGAGTGTATGTAGAAATGTTTTGTTATAAAATCAAGCGTTCCTTAGCTGTTTATCCTATTTTTATACAATTCAATAGCAGTTAAGACAAAACATGAATTGTATATTCAGTTCAAAGAAACTTTTTTTTTTTTTTTTTTTTGACAGGCAGAGTGGACAGTGAGAGAGAGAGACAGAGAGAAAGGTCTTCCTTTGCCGTTGGTTCACCCTCCAATGGCCGCCGCGGCCAGCACGCTGCGGCCGGCGCACCGCGCTGATCCGATGGCAGGAGCCAGGAGCCAGGTGCTTCTCCTGGTCTCCCATGGGGTGCAGGGCCCAAGCACCTGGGCCATCCTCCACTGCACTCCCTGGCCACAGCAGAGAGCTGGCCTGGAAGAGGGGCAACCAGGACAGAATCCGGCGCCCCGACCGGGACTAGAACCTGGTGTGCCGGCGCCGCTAGGCGGAGGATTAGCCTAGTGAGCCGCGGCGCCGGCCCCAAAGAAACATTTTCTTTGGAAAAAATTGTCTAAGCGATCGCTGGACACCGTGTCAAGTCCGTTCTGACTTCTTGGAGGTGACATGTTAAGAGCAAGGCTCCCTGCATGAGAATCCCAGCTTTGCTTTTCCCTAATCATTTGGCCTCTCTGTGTCTGTTTTCTCTTTTGTGTATTTAGGAAATTAATGGTACTTCACTTATTAAAGTTGTTTTAAAGGGTATATTAACACAGAGAAAAGTAAATTAACACACAGTGCTCAGTAAATTTTAATCATTATGTTTTGTTCTTTGAAACAAATATGTACTGTATTTCCTAACAAATCATATCTTCTAAACAGTTTTCTAATAAATATTTTAAACTGAAAATGTTCATTTGATCATTTTAGCACTGATTTATTTTCATTGACTAAAAGTCTACTATTGTAATGCTGTCCCAGTTAATGGTTTGGTTATGTGCAAGCTTGTTTATGTGCAAGTTTGGTTATGTACAAGTACAAACATCTCCATACACGGGCAGAAGAGTAACACCAAAAACCAATGAAGCACCACATTTTAAGTTTATCTCAAATTATCACAGCCCTGGAGGTCACACTGCACACATAGCAACCAATAAATATACACTCATCCAAAAGCGTAACTTGTACTTAAATCTTTCAAGGTTGTCCAAAAATGTAATCCATTTGCTGACGACTCTTGAGGTAGATGTGATTCAACTGCATTCAGTTGCAATTAAACATAGTTTAGAAGTATTACTTTGGGCGAAAACAGAAATACACTTGCTTCTGAGTATTTGAACATTTCTAAAATTCACAATCTCAACTTTCATAAAAATGGCAACACTTATTTGAAAACATGGTGAAGAGCCACAGCTCCAGAGTCAACCAATAGCTCCAGAGTTAAGCCAATACTTTGAAATTCCCTGTCTCCTCAAAAATGCTAAGCGTGTTTCTCCCAGTGATGTTTGTTCTGGGCACTGGTAGTTCTTTTCATCATGCAATTCTTTTAAAATGACCATGTTCAGATACAACAGAAGCTGTTTGCTGTCTAGTAATGTTATTTTACATAATTATCATGAATTTATTCTTTCAACAGAGGAATGAAAGCGTATCTACACATTATAACAGATGACCAAACTGTGTCAAATTATGTCTCCAAATGGGGACAGAAGCCCTGGTATATGTACATTCTTATTAGAGCGGAAGTGAATCCAAAATACAATCTCTTGAGTTCAATTACAAAACCCATATGCTTGAGCGAATGCAGGGTAAAAATGTGCAACTTCATTACACATTAGAGACGCTACGAATTTCAGCTTTGATTCAGAAAACACTCAAATTACTAATGTGGCATACGCTGCTAAAAGGCTAATATCTCTTCTGTGAGGAGTAGTATAAGTGGGCAAGTGGAGACATCTGTATTTTCTGTGCTGTAAGACCATGGACTTTGAGCCCAAGGTGCAGAGGATAAACCTGTAATAACAAGGAGCGATAGTGAAGAAAACAACACACATGGGCCCTGGAATTAGCCAAGTCCAGATTTACCACTATTGCCAATGCAAACTTCCTCTCAAAGTCGGGAACACATATTCTTGTCCCTTTTCTCAGCCTAAGCTAAGAGTACTAAGGACAATCTCAACTGCAGAAGAATGGGACAACATCTATAAAACCTTTAGGTTTATGAATCTAAACACCATGGTGATACATCAAGATATGTCAAGATAAACATGTATTTTAATTGTATACAGATTGTAACTAGGGGCCTAATTAACTCAGCGATCAGTTTATGTTTAAAGATGTGTGTTCACTGGTTTTGGTTTGCAAAAAAGATATACTATTTATTTCAAAGGACAGAGATTTGATTTATTGTTTGATCTTACATCTACTAGTATACTCCCATCGCGCCCACAATACCCAGGGTGGGCGGAGCCAAGCCAAAGCCAGAAGTCAGGAACTCCATCTGGGTGTCCCCCATGGCAGGTAGAAACTCACAAGTAGTTTAGCAGGAACCTGCATGGGAAATACAGAGTAGCTGGGATCTGAACCAGGTCCTCCAACCTGGGAGGCAGGTTTCCCAGGCAGGGACTTAACCTGCTCAATGTCCACTCTTGGGAGCTATTGTTTCTGCGGGCTCTGTCTTTAGGGTTGTACTGGGAAAGCCACATTTCATCTCTTGGTATGGCTCTTCAACAAAAGACTCAGGATCTTGACTCCACTTCCTAAAAATTTCCATTCAAAGCTTTTCTCCTCTGTAGCTGACTGATCTGGGTGCAACAGCTTTGACGACCATCCAGCAGAACGTGTGTTCCAGTTTTACAGACATCAGCCCACAACTGACACTTAAAATGCTTTGCGATGACTGATGGTGAATAAAAAGAGCTAAAACAATGATCCTCATTCTCACTGAGGGCAAATCAGAGTCCAGGGAGAAAAACTTAGGTCAGTTGAAAAAAATTTCCAATCACCTAATTTTGTATTTATAAAGTTCAAAAAATAATATTAATCATTATAAAAATTATGCAAGAAAGTACAAAAAGAACCTAACAATTAATCGTGTACATGTTACTCACTTAGCAATCAGGCAAACAGGTGTAACTGAACCTCCCTGCCCATGAACCCAAGCACTTCCTTCCCAGAAACAGCAATTGGCCAGTCTAGTGCATTATCTCCAAAGCACTTTGGGTCATTTTATGAATTTTATGCCCATAAACACAATGCTTTCTGGTTTCACATCTCTTTCCATTATGCCAATGGCTTCAGACAGGATGTCATATTGTTCTGCAATTTCCTTTTATGTCCCTCATTATTATGTTTTCAGTTCTGTTCACATTATTACAAGTAGTTCTGGTTCATTCACGTTGATTGATGAATAGCATGCCAGTGATTTCATCTATCATAACTGATCTGTTTCCGTGAAACTTCAAGTTATTTACAAGTTTTTTCATATTATCAAGGATGCCACGGGGCAGGTGCTGTGGCATAGCCAGTGAAGCTGCCGCCTGCAGTATCAGTATCTCATGTGGGTGCCGGTTTGAGTCCTGGCTGCTCCACTTCCAGTCCAGCTCTCTGCTATGGCCTAGGAAAGCAGTGGAGGATGGCCCAAGTCCTTGGGCCCCCACACCCACATGGGAGACCCGGAAGAAGCTCCTGGCTTCGGATCGATGGATCTCCAGTTATTGTGGCCAACTGAGGAGTGAACCAGCAGATGGAAGACCTCTCTTTCTCTCTGCTTCTCCTTCTTTGTGTAACTCTTTCAAATAAATAAATATTTTTTAAAAAAGCGATGCCACAATAAACTTCTGTAGACTGTATGTGGGTGTACCTACACCCCAGTGAAGATGCTCAGTTGTAAGACATGCATGTGTTCAACTTTGTTTTCATGAGCTGTTGTGTAACACAGTGGTGGCAATAGATACACCCCTCTGTTCCCAGATTTCCTTTCTAGTACTTAAAGATATAATAAAAAATCATTTATTTGTTCATTTATTTGAAAGGCAGAGCTGGCAGAGGCAGAGAGAGAGAGAGGTCTTCCATTTACTGGTTCACTCCCCAATTGCCCACAATGGCCAGAGCTAAGTCAATTCCAAGCCAGGAGCCAGGACCTTCTTCTGGGTCTCCCATGTGGGTGCAGGGGCCCAAGGACTTGAGCCATCTTCTACTGCTTTCCCAGGCCACAGCAGAGAGCTGGATTGGAAATGGCAGCCAGGACTCAAACCGGAACCCATAAGGGATGCTGGCAATGCAGACGGCAGCTTTACCCCTTACGTCAGTATTTTAAAAAGGTTAGTCTGATAGTTCCGAGATGTGATCTCATTATTTTAAACTGAAGTTCCCAGACAATAGAGGTTTTTTTCTTTATACTAAAATTGCTGAAAGTTAAGTTCAATACATACTTTTTGGCTGGTGCAGTAACTCAATAGGCTGTCTCAGATTCTCTCTGGATGATTAAAGATGACATAGTCCCCTACGGCATCATGGAATCACCTACATTGGGGGCATGGAGTATCTCATCACCCAAAGACAGCTTGCTTTTTTTATTTTTTTGAAAGGCAGAGTTAGAAAGACGGAGACACACAAAGGGACACCTTCCACTGTGGGCTCATTCCCTAAAATGCTACAACCACTGAAGCCAAGAAACCAGAGCTTTTCTGGATTCCCACATGGGTGGCGGAGGCCCAAAAGCCATCTGCCACTGCTCCACCAGGCACATTAACAGGGAGCTGGATCAGAAGCGGAGCAGCTGAGTCCTGAACCAGCACTCATATGGGGTGCCAGTGTTGAAGGTGGGAGCTTAACCCACTGTGCCCCAAGGCCAGACAGCTTGGTTTTTATGCCATGGGGCAATACTATAAAATGCCATAAAATGCCATAAAGGAGGCTTGGCCAAATGGAATTGTATTGTACTATCACAAGAGATCAAAGAATGGCAGGGTTGGTGCACATATAAAGCAAAGAATGATTATGGAAAAAAGGAGCAAATGAGAAAGAATTCCTTGTAATGACGTCAGTTTCCTTCAGATTTGCCTGCTGAAATTTTATTCTCAGTTTGCTCTTTTAAGTCACCAGGCCCTCTAATTATATCCCACTTAAGGGAAAACGTCTTGCTGATAATCATCACAGAGTCATAGGATTACAGGGTGGGTAGGAATCTAAGGTGTCATTTCATTTTATACATGAGAAGTTGGAATGAACAGGCTTTAACAAAAATCATTCAAGAAACAACCATACCGGCTCGCCTGGTCCATGTCCAAGGGGAATAACCTGATGACTGGTACAGATCAAAGAGATCCCTTCTGCACAGTCACTGAACATTGGTAGTTGAGAGCACAGGGTCGTGACCAGAAAGGCCCAAGAGTCACAGAGGACATGGGCATTTTCGCTGCTAGCCAAAGTGCCCACCCTGTCTCCTGCTTCAATTTTGTGCCTGAAGCTAGAACACGACTCCCCACCCAAGTCTCATCTTCCTCTTGGTTGCACCTGCCATCACCTCTGAGCAGAGGGCACTGGAGTCCATTAGCTCTGAGGCCGACTTTGGATGTTATTTAAAGGTGTCTGATTCTCTTCACCAGGCCTTGCTGTTGCTGAGTTTAAGTTCGGTCCCAACTTAAAGCTGGGAGACACATGGTTTAAATGCATCGGCAACTCTCCCTACACCCAACTCACAGAATGCACTGTGCAGAGGGAAAAAGTCCAAGGGTCTCAACAACTTTCTGAAGACCAAACAGTCACCTGCATGAAGAAGGTAAGCCCCCAGGTTCTCAAAAAGACCAGCTGTATAATATGTGCACTGTTGCACTGCAACCAGAGAGGTGACAAAGAGAAGCCACATACCTTACCTGGGGAATAATGATATCTACTCAAGCCAGGCAAGATCTCTTGAGTCCTAAAGAAAGATCAATCACCAGAAACACAAAAAGAACCAAAGCAGGATGAAGAAGTACCTAACTACCTAAGAGGATAAAAATCTCACCTGAGCTAAGAAAGAGGGGCAAACTTTAAAGCAGGTGTTTGTATTCCAATAGATTTGATTGGATCCCAAAATCACAGAGCAAAAATAGGCAGGCCTGCATGCAAAAGGCATAGTGAAATTCTGGGTGCGACCTCTTGAAAATTCCAGATAACTTGAACACAAAACCAAAAGACAACTGAGCCCCTCACAGCCTGAATTTAAGTTTCAGGAAAACAAGGGAACAAGGGTTGTTTGGTTCTTAGAGCCTTCCCAGAAAGTGATGAGCACAGTCCATGCCAATCTTGTCTGGGCAGAGCAATCAGGCTAGAGCTGCTCTCGCCAACTGTGCCATCCTTTCCAAGCATGCTCCAACGACTTCATCCACTGTCTTGGGGGAGCATCAGGCTCAGCCTCCTTGCTGGGAGGCTTGGCCACAGGACCAGCTTTGCTCAATGGGCAGTGAACTAGCACAAAATACACTACACCCCATCAGAAGTTTTAAGAGTGTTGTGCATTTTAGTTCTGGTATTTGTCTTTTGATTTATGTTTTCTGTTCCCTGCTAAGACACCAGGTCTTACTACAGAAAAATGGCACGTCCTAATGAGAGACTGCTCCTTTGATCTGCATTCTGGAATGAAGATATACTTGTGGAGGTAATAGTACCTTCACAGATGACATGAAACGAGCATCATATGATAAACCATTGAGGTTTTGTGGGTCTTTATTCTTTTTTTTGACAGGCAGAGTGGACAGTGAGAGAGAGAGACAGAGAGAAAGGTCTTCCTTTGCCGTTGGTTCACCCTCCAATGGCCACCGCGGCTGGCGTGCTGCGGCCGGCGCACCGCGCTGATCCGATGGCAGGAGCCAGGTACTTCTCCTGGTCTCCCATGGGGTGCAGGGCCCAAGCACTTGGGCCATCCTCCACTGCACTCCCGGGCCACAGCAGAGAGCTGGCCTGGAAGAGGGGCAACCGGGACAGAATCCGGTGCCCCGGCCGGGACTAGAACCCGGTGTGCCAGCGCCGCAAGGCGGAGGATTAGCCTAGTGAGCCACGGCGCCGGCCGGGTCTTTGTACTTAAAGTGAAGCTCACTAATACACTTACTGATTCATATTTGTGTTGCTGGGAAAATGTACCCAAAACTTTCAGTTAATCTTATTTTGCTTCTTACTAGACAAATAAAATGAAGTTACATCAATTTCTGTAGAAAAACTAGCATCCAACACAATGTGATGCGTAAAATCATAATCAGGATAATAAAAGCAAACAAGCAAAATAAAAAGCAATAGAAAACAGAGGGGGCAGTGTTTGACACAGCAAGTTGAACAGCTGCCTGTGACACAATTCAAATCCTAGCTGTTCCACTTCTGATCCAGCTCCCTGTTAATACACCTGCGAATACACCAGATGATGGCCAAGTGCTTGGGCCCCTGCCACCAATGTGGGTGTTGTAGATTGGGTTCGAGGCTCCTGCCTTCAGCTGAGCCCAGCCCCAACTGTTGTGCGTATTTGGGGAATCTACCAGCTGATGGAAGATCAATCTCTGTCACTCTGCCTTTCATATAAAATAAAAAAAAAATAAAAGAAACAGGAGGAAAATATATTAGAGATAGTACAAACGAGGAGAACTATTGCAGAGCTAACAATGTAAGTGTATTAAAATCACTTAATAGAGGCTGGTGCTGTGGCATAGTGGGTTAAGCCGCCACCTGCAAAGCCAGCATCCCATGTGGGCAATGGTTCAATTCCCAGTTGCTCTACTTCTCATCAGCTCCCTGTTAATGTGCCTGGGAAAGCCGTGGAAGATCATCCAAGAGTTTGGGCTCCTATGTCCACTTGAGAGACCCAGAGACTCTTGGCTCTGGTCTGACCCTGTCCTGGTCATTGCAGCCCTCTATGGAGTGAACCACCAGATGGAAAATCTCTTTCTCTGTACCGCCACCTTTCAAATAAAATAAATTTATTTTCCTTGAAAGACACTTATTAAAAGACAAATTCAGGGTCAGCAACTGCCATTTATTAATAAAAATGAAAACTTGGTAAATAGACTGGAATTTTAACTCTCACTATTCCAAAAACCAAGTTTCAGTGAGAATTTTAAAATATTTATGTACTTTGGATATTTTCAAAAGTAGTTGATGTTAGTTATTACCACCCGCTTACAACAAGAAAGGCATACGGGGCCAACACTGTGGCTCACTTGGTTAATCCTCCGCCTGCGGCACCAGCATCCCATATGGGCACCGGGTTCTTGTCCTGGTTGCTCCTCTTCCAGTCCAACTCTCTGCTGTGGCCCGGGAAAGCAGTGGAGGATGGCCCAAGTGCCTGGGCCCCTGCACCCACATGGGAGACCAGGAGAAAGCACCTGGCTCCTGGCTTCGGTTTGGCGTAGCTCTAGCCATTGTGGCCATTTGGGGAGTGAACCAACGGAAGGAAGACCTTTCTCTCTGGCTCTCTCTCTCACTGTCTAACTCTACCTGTCAAATAAATAAATAAAAATCTTTAAAAAAAGGGGGGGGTCAGTGATGTGGCACAGTGGGTTAAAGCCCTGGCCTGAAGCACAGGCAGCCCATATGGGTGCCAGTTCAAGTCCCGGCTGCTCCACTTCAGTTCCAGCTCTCTCCTGTGGCCTGGGAAAGCAGTAGAAGATGGCCGAAGTCCTTGGGCCCCTGCACCCGTGTGGGAGATCCGAAAGAAGCTCCTGGCTCCTGGCTTCAGATCAGGTCAGCTCCAGCCGTTGCGGCCATCTGGAGTGAGCCAGCGGATGGGAGACCTCTTTGTCTGTCTGTATCTCTCTTTGTAGCTCTGTCTTTCGAATGAATAAAATAAATCTTTAACCAAAAAAAAAAAAAGGCATATGTACAAATACAGACACACATACACACCCAACTTAGAGACCTCTGAAGATAGGAAATTTCCCCTTTTATCTCTTCTATTACCTGCCTGGATACAACAGCCTGGTGTGCATGTGAAATTTTCAGACATTAGACTCTATTCAAACTTATCAGGCTACTGTAATTGTTAGTACCAACCCCTTTTCTTCTCCAATTACCCAGGTTAGGTTGATAAATTCTTACTATTCATGTACCAGCCTTGGCATGATTTATTACTATGCCTCTAATAAATGGTAATATAACTACAGAGATTTCAACCAGAGAGTTGTACTCCCCTTCCTGGGAGATTCAGAAAGAACAATGCTAAGTACACAAAATGAATCATTAATCGACCTGTAATCTAGATCTATTAGTGTCATTAAGTTTCTGTTTTAGTTTAGTCATCGCTAAGGTAGACATAATACATAATTTTAATTACTTCATCATGTTCCACTAAAACTTCTAGAACACAGACCTAAGACCATTTTGAGAACTATATAGTGCTTTAAAGATTTTAACAGATTCTAATTGTCTGATTTCTTTTTATGCAACCCTAAGGTACTACTGCTGTCATTGACCATTTGGACGTGATTTAGATTATTTATAATGTCTTGTCTTTTTTTTTTTTTTTTTTTTTGACAACTCTGAATGTAGGTACTAGAAGATCATAGTGTTGTGAGTCAGGGTTGTAAGATTCCATTTGAGTAGGACAAGATGATCCGTCAAATTAATTTCTGAGCCTGGTTCATTTTAACTAGGGTGAGATCCTGTGGTCCAACTTCATTCCCAGGGCTTCCTGACAACATTTTCCTTCAGATCTAAGTCAGGAAGAGGGCTCCGCCCCTCAGAGTCTATGCTCAATGCGGAAATAGCCTCTACAACTTGTCAGCTTAGTTGCCGACAATGAAAATGAACAGTTTATGCTACTCAATAGTTACGATGAACTACTGTTACTTTTAAATCAGAAATACATAATAAAAATACCAGTGGGAATCTGGTTTTAGTTTTCCTTTTCCTGCTACGCCTGATTTCCCAAGTCTTCTATTAGGCACCAGAATGTTTATAGCCTGATGCTCCACCTACCAGCATAGCCTGGCCCCTCAGAGTTAACGAACAGCCTGTTCTGACACGACTGTTTGTTTACATCTTCAACCTGGAACATTCGCATCTGAGCCAAGAGTCGATTCCACTTGGCTCTGTCTTCGCCAAGGCCATTTTCTCTTCCTTTCCTTACAGAGAGAAGTTTCTGTAACTGTGCCTCATCCTGAATGATTCCCGGAGAAAGTTCACACGGCATAAACACTTACCATAGTGCAGCTCACTATTTGTAGTATATAAATAAGAATGCTTTATTTCCAGCCTGCGTTTGAAGACTTTTATACAACAGCCTACTTCACAAAATCTAGCACTTGTTGCCATTGTGTGCAGTGACAGGGCAAGCTAATGGCAGTGATAAACCTCGCCAGAAAGGCTGAATTAACCATCTTGATTGTTGAGAAACACAGAGAAAGAGAAAAAAATCATTCCATGTGGCAGCAGTTCTCAGGAGCACAGAGCCAGATGGAAACACTGATAGCGCAAGATGGGCATTTCCACCACTTAGGAAGGTCAGGGGAAAGGCACCCTATCAGCTACCAAGAGCAAGACCGTTTTTTCCAAAGTAGTCCCCAAGAGCTATGACATTCAACCAACTATCAACACAACGCATGTCCTCCCCTGGACGTTCTGTGGCCAAGAATCACTATTCGTAGGGTGCACTAGAGGTCCCTTTAAAATGTGACAACTTCGACAATGAATGGCTTCCTCTCACCATCATTGCCCTATCCCACTTGCTGGGAGTAAGGGAAAAACTGCTGCTTAAAGAGTTAATTTGGTGTCTCTCCTTACACCTAATTAACACCAGGAAGGCCTTAGGCAAAAAAGGGAAAATAGGACTCCTGGGATTAGGTAATCTCACTATTGACTCCAAGCAAACCCGAAGAATACCTGTCAACCAGAAAGCAGGCAGGAGCAGGATTTGCAAGCAGCTTTCTAAATCCTCTTTGGGGAGAGAAAGAGATGTGAAGGTAGAAGAGGAATTTGCTTCCCTGTGAATTCTATACCTCTCTAGGAGGAAGCCTCACTCAGAAAAATCTGGCACGTGTTTGCTTTCGCATTACGTAAAATCTCATTTCATCTCAAGAAAAAAGATAAATTTTGAATTAAACTTTTTAAAACAGAGGATGCATGACTTGAAACAAGGCAAAGTGAACGTTGCCTGGGGCAATTCAAATACTAATGATTTGTGTTACAAGGTCAGTTTATAGTTAATTCATGATTGTTTATAAGAACAAGAAATGACGGTGATTTTCAGCTTTGTGCAAGGCTACCATGCAGCCAAGAAGCCCAGCCTCACGGACACTGCTGGAGGAGGCAGAGCTCGAGTCCTGTGTGGATGTGTCCGTGTCCCCCGAATATGACTTTACTGTCTATCATGAGGAAGTGAGCCTCCTATTATGTCATGTAGGCCAACTACCCATCGACCATCTGTTGTCAGACATTCTTTCATTTGGTCACATTTTGTATTCGATCAGTACTTCCAACCTTTTTCAAAATTTCTGTTGCTAAAAAAAATCAAAACAGAAATCTTAGGGTGGCGGGGGGCACAGTGTGCCTATCTTCCTAGAAACTTTAGGATTTCATTTTCAACACAGATGAGAAATGCTGAAAAGAGTCACCGGCGAGTGAGAGCTTGCACTGTTGGGTAAGAATACACCGGGGTGCATCTCTCTGTGCCCCAGCACCTGTGCCCATGCCAGGATTGATAGGTAACACAGGGAAGGCTTTCTCCAGACCTCTGCCAATAGTCAGGGTCCTCGCTGGGGAACACAATCTGATAAAAATCAAACACAGAGACACAAAAGCCAATGCTCTCTATATTCATTGTTCTATGTTCAAACATAGAAGTTGGCGACTTCAACTCATGAGTGAAATCAATCTGCGTTGTGAACTGAGGTTTCTGTCACCAACTAGCTTCGCAGACAGGGAGGTTTTCTACACACAGGCTGAGTCGAGGTGGCGTTCCCAGGGACCTGTGAGGTCCATCTCCTGGTACCCAGGACCTCCTGTGGACCCCTCCATGGAATCAAGCTGCCCCAGTGCAACACCACGTGGGCTCTTGTGAGTTTTCTGAAGCCAGGTCATCCACGGAGTCCCAGCCCCCAACCTGGCCTGCCCGATCGTTTGCTCTGCGAGCAAATGTCACCACGTCTCGAGGCAGCTTCAGCAGCTGTGTGAGGAGCTGCCTACCAACCCCCAAGTGTCTGGGGCCTCGGAAGCAGATGCCCTAGCCGGCTTCACCTTCTACAACTTCACGGGAGGGCCCCAATAAGAACAGCCCAGCTAAGCCCTTCCAAAAATCCCTGACCTGCAGAAACTGGGAGATGGCAAATGATGATTGACACTTAATAACTGGTTCTATTTATGGGGCATCATGTAATGTTTTCATACACATATACATTGTGTGATGAATAAATCAGGGTAATTATCTTAAACTAATTACCTTCAACATTTATCATTTCTCCTACATTAAGTTTTGTAGTGACGTGTTATCTAACACCCAAAACCAAAATAGCAATCAGTGAGCATGCACTTCTTGGAGATTTTCTGCTGCACTCATTTCCCTGTCTGATGACTGGGGACAAGATGACCTCAAAGCTCTCCAAGCTCTGTCAGAACAGGCAGTTGTGTTTGGCTTCTTTACCCCAATTATCACTGTGGCTACCAGCGTTCTTAGGGAAGGTTAACAGAGATTCAGTCCAACTACGCTGGGAAGAACACATCCACTAGATAGACACTTCCAGAAGTCAAAATGGATAAACTCCAGTTACACCATTTGCTTCAGCTTTATTTTATATGTCTAACTTCCACTTTGCCAAAAATCAATGCTATTTTCAAGGAGAAGGTAGAGAGTCTTTCTAAATTCATTACCTCAATAGAGGTGTGTTCAGGGTAGCCATTTCTTATCCGCCGTGGTCACTACAACACAAAGCTACCCTACATACAGCGTGTGTCCTGCCCCTCCCTGAAATGGATGTCGCTCCTGCCCCACTCACTGTCCTCCAGAACGGAGTAGCTGCTCCACCTCTGCAGGGCAGCTTTTCCTGAGCCCTCTGTCTGGGTTTGATGTCAGACAGCATTTGAGAACACAGCGTGTTCAATTTCCTTTTCCAAGAATTCTTTAAAAAAAAAAACAAAACTAAAAACCATACTTACTTAAGATGAGTGACATACTATGTGGCAGTAACTACTTAATTGTTTTCTTCCTGTTACTAATATGCTTAAAGGAGAGGTCATCAAAAGTTTTCACATCCACAGATGTGAAAACAGGAGAAGGCATAGCTACAGATTCCTATGGTTGTTTGAGCAAAAAACTATTCATATCTAATAGCAGAGGGACATTTAAAACATGAACACTCACTTAAATGCCAACATTCATTTCCCTGTTTATGTCTTACAAACTTCTCTCCTAACCCTGACATACCGGCTTAACTCAAATCATTTAAGTATATCATTTTCAATCTCCTTTAGGACAACCTCCATTTCTCAGCATAACCCTGTTGCTGCCTCCAAACCTCGCTTAGGACTAAGTGATTCCACAGACAGAACGCGCTGTAACTAATAGCACTTATTTTCCTACACATGGACACCATATACGCTACCTTCAAGAATCAACATTCAGAAAGCCTTCATTACTTAGGTCACCAATTGCACACTGGAGGCTTACTCAATGTTAGCCAAAACCCTAGGTACTCAGATCGGAAAGATGAGGCAGGTCAATTTCTTACCCTTGCAGGTAACAGGGTCAGTAGTTGAAGAACATAGCAACTAAGCCTACATGACCTGCAGATTTAGATTTCATCCTCGAAGAGAAGTTTCCATCTGCTCAGGAGCACGGTCAATCATTTCCAGCTAGATTGTTGGCTAATGATAAGCCAAGTCTCCACTCCAGCACAGCTGGGCTATTTGAACTTTTTAAACGCACACACCGCACTAATGCATAAAGTCATATGAACTCTTTCAGGTTCTTCGGGGACTGCTTATTGTAATAAACATGAAACTTTCCATGGGGTCGTAAAAATTCATCTGACTCAGTCTGTCCTAGTCTAAATAGCCAAGATGGTAACAAAGACCAGAAACCCTTGCTCATCCTGGGAAGGTCACACAGAACCGTTCTACGCTTTTCAGCTCTCAACAGACTTTCTCAGAAACCTCCCCATTTTAGCTCCATCAGTGGTTCCTTCCTTTAGCAGGGGCATTCCCAGACATTAGGCTACAAAGCAGAGCATTGCTAAGTCATCATAACCCATCCGCACAAGGTCAGAAGTGGGCAAAGAATACCGTAAAACAGTGGGCAATGAAATATGGGTGTATGTCCAGTACATGTGCTTTTTTCCTTGCCTAGCACATGGGCAAGCTGATGAAAGAGGCACTGCTAATGCTTCAGTTTTTTAAACTTTTATTTATTTTTTTATTTGACAGGCAGAGTTAGATAGTGAGAGAGAGACAGAGGTCTTCCTTCCGTTGGTTCACCCCCGAAATGGCCGCTACAGCCAGCACTGTGCCGATCCGAAGCCAGGAGCCAGGTGCTTCCTCCTGGTCTCCCATGCTGGCACAGGGGCCCAAGCACTTGGGCCATCCTCCACTGCCTTCCTGGGCCACAGCAGAGAGCTGGACTGGAAGAGGAGTAACCGGGACTAGAACCCGGCGCCCATATGGGATGCCGGCGCTGCAGGCAGAGGATTAACCAAGTTAGCCAAGGCGCCAGCCCCAATACTTCAGTTTAACATCTAAGTTTTAAAATGAACCAACATCAGGACTTTCAGATCTACTTTAATATTCCAAGTGTTTTTCTAATTAAACAATCTGTAATTAAAAATATTTCCATTTGCTCTGTGGAGCTGCACATTGAAGATTTGTAGTGGCTACGAGAGAAGGCTACAGGGACAGCCCTGTTTCTTATTTGGTGAGCTGTGTTCAGCAGAGCAAAAGCACTAATAAATCTTCTATTTTCCGTTGTAACAGAGCTGATAATCATCATTCTTAAATGGCTTTTGGTGCTCAAGGCTTATGATCCCAATTTGTCATGACTGTTAACTCACATCAGTATCAGGAGAAGCCAAACTTTCAGAGGAAACACAAGTCTTGTGTCTTCATCTTCACAGGTATATATTGATGTGCACATTACTTCCAGCTAAATTGAATTTATTATGTAAAACAGGCTATCTGAATAAGTAGCTTGTCAGGAAGAAAAAGGCAGCACAAATCCACATCACCATAGGAGACAGCGGATTATGTAAGTTGGAATTCGTTCAATTACAAACCATCATAGGTCTCAATGTATTGCTTGTATGGTACCGTCACTAGTAGTCCAGGCATTTGGGCTGCAAAGAATAGTCAATGAAGTAAGTATACTTTTTTTTTTTCATCCCAAGGATTTGTAATAAGAAGCAAACTACAGATGTCTTTTTAATATTCAATATGGAAAGAGGGAGCTTTATCCTTTTAGCTACTGAATACCATATGTTTTGACTACGAAGTCTCTTTCCTATATTTATTTATGGATGCAAAGTAACACCTAGCATTCTGTACTCCAGGCATTCTATGATTCTAGTTTTTGTAGGAATAAGAATGATCAAACCACCCAACCCTGTTGGGTGATAGATAAGGTTCACAGAAGTGCCTGTCCAAAGGCAGGGACAAATCCCGGAACAGAACCAGGCTTTTCCCATTATCCTGGGCTTGCTCTGAGGCCAGCACTACCACAGTCCAAGCACAAGCACAGACAGTTTTGTAGTTCCATCAGGAGAGCTAGAGAGAAAGCGCTAACGTTTGCTCGCGTGCACACCACTGAGGCGCTCTGAGCCCACTATACTTCCTCCCACGCTTTGGAGGTCAGCACATTACCTGAAACACTAAACAGGAAGCGAAGGCTGAACGATGGATTGTTTCAGGGGTAGGCGGAGAGGAGACTGTCCAAGCTGGCAGGGATTTTCATGACCCATTAGGCTAGGAAGCTCATGCGCTCAGGGAGATCACGACAGAACCGCTTCCCCCAAATCAGGCTGTCCTTGAGGTCTTAGAGGGTGGAACTGCCTAGTCCCAACAGGAAGCGTTGGGCCATCCCGGGAGTTAAAAGGCGGATTTTGGAATTATAGCCTGCCCCAAGTACTCACGCCCGGAGGACAGATGGAAGCACAATATCGCAAGCTATCTAGGTTGGCGGAGCAGGACCCCAAGTCTGCGGAAGCTCCCTTTAATTAATCTTGTCACCGGTCCTATGGTGAGCAGGATGAACTTCCCAACATTAAGCAGTAGAATGACTCACCGGGTGGCTTTCCCCAAGCAGCCCCAATTAAAGAGCTGTATTTGGTTTGGGTTTGCTCAAATGGTGCTCTTGTTAACACTCATCAAACACAGGAAAAATAAAACAGCAATTTCATTGGGCCCGCAGTGTAAAAGGCTTGTGCAAATAATCAGCGCATTTCTAACTGGTTAGTAATAGGCAGAGTACAAAAAAACAAATGACCGGCTTTATACCACTGGGCAGGTCTGCGAGCACCAGTACAGCTGAAATATATTCATTTACAATCGAAAGCAAGCCTTCCAGTGAATAATTGTTTACATAATAGTGAGGAGCGCTTGTGTAGCGCAACTGGGATCCATTTACAATGTGTTAACCAAATAATGCATGTTTACAAAAGATTTAGAGTTTGTTTTTGGAGAAGAGAATCGTGGTACCCATGCCAACAAAAGCAGACCGGTATGCACAGCTAGCAAATCTTTTCTTAGCTGCAGAATTAGTGTCAAGTTGCCTGAGCCCCTTAGCCACGTCAGCAATAGTCACTCTCATTAAATCGATGTGTGAAGGTAGTATTCCTCACCAGCAGATTCTCCCATTCTGAGGTTTTTTGTTTTTTTTTTTTTCTCTAAGTCAGGCCAATCACAAGGTGGGGGTAGGGTTGCTTAACCAGGCCAGGGGCAAAAGAAAGCAGAATCATCTTAAAACGGCCATCCTGGATTTAATAGCCTACAACAAAACCCTAAGCAGGTCAACTTCATGGTTCAGCAGTTCCTAAAAGCCTTGTCTACTTCTGGAGAGCTTATCGGTGACGGCTGGTGCATAACAGCTCCCAATGAGCACTGATTTACGGCACCGAAGGGCTTTGCATGGACAAAGGCAGCCGGAGTCCTGGAGGACTTGGTGTATTTTTTTTTTTTTTTTTTTTTTAGATGGCAGAAGATGATGTGGCTCTATGATAGGCATCTCTTATACTTGGCCGCTGACATAAACAGGTCACCGTGCCTGCAAAAGCTCCTGCACCAGTCAGAAGCAGTCTCCCCTCCCCGCCCCCTCCACTCCCCCAACCGTTCTCTTTCTGGGTCAGAGTCAGATATTATCAAGTCAAGCTATCTAATTGAACACAAACCATGTGACAGGACCCAAACAGAGTGCATTAAAAATGAAACAGAAGGGGCCAGGTTTGCCTCCGTCTAGTGCTGTTACCGGGATAAGTTTCAGACACCACCTGAATACAGATGAATTTTTTTTTTCCTGTCTTTTTAGGTATGTGTGTTGAGGGGGAGGGGTGCACGAGTTGAGAATAAAAGCACACACACAAACTCAGTTGCACGCTAGATAGATGTGTTGTCAAACAATATGTGGGCTAGGAAGGAAAATACAGGTGAGTCTCTCTGTCTGGAGGCAGCCCTGATGGAAACCATGGCTACACAAACCAGAGCTCTGTCCAGATCGCAGGAAAGTGAATTACATGTAATAACACTCCGAGTTTCCTAGTACGATTGGGTTTGCCTTCTTACATAAATGCTTAAGTTATGATACAAAACAGGGCCTTGTCAGTTCCTTTCAGTCTCAGCACAGTTGCTATTAGCATAAGAAATGCTGCTTATGGCAGAGCTAGTGGGGCTTGAAATTTCTGAATTAATGGATTTGATTTCCTCTTGAGACAAACCATCAGCCTTGCAGTAATGGAAACAGATATAGTTGGTAAAACAAATAAAAAGCTGGCATGCAGATAAAATGGGTCTCGGTTTCAAATAGTCATGTTGTAATTGAAGCCAACAATTACAAGCCTGCTCCTAGGCACAAAAGACATACCACACAAATGAAGTCATGTTTTTGTTAAGTAGAGTCATTTCGCCAAAGTGTGGAGCTGCAGATGTCACTGTGTGCCACAGGGAAAAACTATACTTCCTCTTCCATACAAGAACCATTTAATAACATTTGGCTAATTTTAATAATAATTGCTAATATTAACCCTGTATTTCACGGGGAGCCGGCAGACAAAGGCTCCCCTTCCCCGCCCTGTTCTTTGCCCCCATTGCTTCGCAGTGAGCCAAGGAGGGCGAGTCTCTGTGCAAAGCTATTGGCCGTGAACTCTTGGAAGCCGCACCCCCAGCGACAGCCCCTTCTAATGTCTTATTTCTCTTTGTCAAGCATCTGTGATCAGATATGGAGCCTGTGCGCCAGCCCTCGCAGGTGCAGGAGGGAGAGGAGAGGGGGTGTGGGGAGTGCAGACCCCAGCCCAGCCAAGTGGGCTCTGGAATGCTCACATCTGATCCCCTTCAGGTTTTTTTTCGGTCTGTTTCAACTTGTCTGTGAACCATATGACACTCAGAACATAAAACGTCCACTTTTAGAACTTGAAATCTTTTCATGTTTCTCTCTCTCTCTCTCTCTCTCTCTCTCACACACACACACACACACACACACACGAAGGCAGCCAAGGCCACAGAATGTCCCACTAATCCTCAAGTCTCACCATCACAAAAAAAAAAAAAAAAAAAAAAGACACAAATTCACTTGAACAACGCGCTCCGCTGGGTCCCCGTCTCCCAGGAAGAGACCCTCGGCACTGTTAACTCCTCACGTTTTGGTAACATTGCGGCTTTGTGCAATTGGACTTGGCAATCCTGGCGCTTTGTTCCCCACGCAGCAGCCCTGCTTCGTCCAGCACCTCCTCACTGAAGCGCACTGCTTTTCTCCAGAAAGCCCCATCTGGAAGAAGCTCCAGAGGAATGAGAAAACCCAGTGCCCCTCACAAAGGACCGAGCGGGGAAATCTGCAGAGCAGAGCTTGTGTCTGGGAGCCACACCGGAGGAGGACCCCTACCCTTCGCCCTGGGCCCATTAGAACCATTCCCCTCCTAAGGCAGCCTACCTCCGACAGTCCCAGCCCGCTCCACCTGGAGCACGTCACCTGCCCCGCACCCAAGTCCACCTCCTTCCTCCAGACGCATGAAAGCCAGAGCTGCAGCGTGGGGGTGGGGGAGGGTGGGTGCACACTGGGGAGGTGCTGGTGGTAATGGGGGGGGGGTTGGTCGCAGCCATCTGCGTGTGTGCCTTTGAAGCTCACTGCTTTCTTCACACTCCTCCACTTGGAGAAACACACCCACACGCCCCAGGCAGCTCCCTGCATGCCCAGGCTCGTTCTCCCATTGGGAGACATCTTCCAACAAATTAGCGTGCTCCCCGAAAACCTGTGGGCCTCCAGCTCTTTATCATCTCGGTTCCACTGGAGCAGCCCTTCCTTGCAACTCGCCCCGCCTGGCCAGTCCGCACGCACAACGGCACACCCTCTCCTCCCGACACTCCCAGCAATCTTTGCTCCTTCTTTCCCCTCTTGACACAGCAGCTGCTGACACCGAAATGCACTTTTTTTCTCTTTTGACAGAGTAATAAAAATCTCATTATCTCTGAATAGGCAGCAATTTCGTTATCTAATCTTTTGACCAAAAGGTTACTTAATTAATCAGAAACAAATCCTGATTATTATTTCAATAGAATTAGCAAGACAAATCACCGGAGTGCGGCTCAAGAGGGCAGGCCTGTCGATTCACCTGCTCATCGCCATGCAGGGCCGGTGGCTGGTGGGGCCCGGCCGGGCCGACACCCTTGGAACAGCAGCCAGCAGATGGCTGCCCCGAGCAGCCGGCCCGCCTCTGCCTGACGCCTGTGATCCTATTACCTCACTGAATCCGTTTCCAGGGTAACTGTTAAATTGCTGTGAAAGGCATGGTAATAAAGTAACCTGTCACATCGGCAATAAAAGGCGCAGAATTTTCCTGTTCGCTGAACTTCGCAGCTCATCAATACTCACTTGATGGAGAAATTCACCACCCCTCCGCAGGGCAGCCGCAGGAATCTTTCCGTCAGGGCTCCTGAAATGCAAACCCAAGTTCATGTAAACACGCAGAAGGTGCTACGAAGTGCAGGGTGCTGAGCTCCACGGAGCCAGTGCCGCTCTCTTTTCTGGCATGGGTTACGGGAGCCTGAAGAACACCCGATTCTTCCCTTTATTGGTGGTTTTCGGGTTTTTGTTTAATTTAAAGCATGCTAGATAAAAACCACCTTTGCTGGTGAGAGACAGCTGTGATTAATTCAAGCTTGGGAAAACAAAGCACCAGGCAAAAAAAAAAAAACCTTTGTTCTAAAAATCTGTCTATTTCAGATCCTGTCTTATGGGCTGTATTGATTAAAGAGTCAAGGAACATAAGAAATTATTTGGATTTGAGCATTATAAGACGAAGAAGAAGGATGCAAAGACTCCCATTTGCCAGAGCTCCTGGGGTTGACCACAGCTAGCCAGCCGCCCCCAGCGCACAGGCAGGGCCCGGCAGCTCTGAGTGCCACAGATGGACAAATGTGTCCTCAGTGCACCGTGGAGGCGGCTGTGTCGCCCCGGCCTGCAGCAGAGGCCCTGCCAGGCTGAGTCACGGCTTCTACCAGTGATGCTCTCCGCCATGAGATTCCCTGCAGCTAACGGAGCTTCTTGGGGGTAGGAAAGGACACCAGGCAAACACGGTCGGGGCAAGAAAGCAAAGCAGAGAAACCCATGTACCTCACTGACACGGTGTGACCAGGGCGTGTAGCTGGCCCTCGGGACCAGGTGCAGGCAGGCTTCACGTGTTGCTGCGTTTGGGGCTGTCCTTCGTTAGGCGACATTAACCTTAGACTCCTTTAGACCTCACCTCCTGCAGCACCTTTGGGCACACTCCTTCTCCTTTCCTTCCGCCCTCTCTCGGATTTGCAGGGGCTTGTGGATTGTGGTTAAAAAAACTGACACTACTGTGTGGACCAGGCCCAGCAGACAGAAGCGTTCTTCTAGTGGTCGCTGTAGCCCACGAGAAGCAGTGTCCCTACATAGGAACCGCCCTCACGGCAGTCTCGGCGTGGAGAACAACCACGCAGGCCCACTGGCTGGCCCTACTACATAGGGCCTTTGATTGGCACTCAAACACCAGAGGAGCTTTTAGGAACGAGGTAACAATGAGATGCACGTGGGAAGCTGAATGAATTTTTCACCGTGAGTTGGGAAAAGGAACGCTATGGCCTGGTAATATGCAGATTGTTTTAAGAGGCAAAAATACGTTATCTTGTTGAAGGCCCCTGTCCAACACGGTGGCACAAAACCCACACGTGCACAATGTACACTGGGCAGTGTGGGTAGTGGGTGACATTTTTGATGCAAACTTGTCTCTCTTCTGCCATCTGATGAGTCCCTGAGTAGCAAAGCACTGGAACTGTAGTGATGACCACGTTGGGACAAGCCCCAGCCCACCCAAGTGCTGCCATCGCTTTGGGGGTTTTCCGTGGAAGTCAGCATAGGAAAAAGTCCTTTTCTACACCAGAGATTGAGCCCCTAAGTTTGGAAGAATAAGAAATCAGCAAAAGCAAGCCGGGCCGAGTTCAGGCGCTGCCAACAGCAGTGGAGCCAGGTGGGTTTCGTAAACTGGTGAAGTGCACGGCTGATGCGCAGTGGGTAGTGGGGGGCGGGGGTGACAGGCTGGTGTCCCCGGGAGAACCCGATCCCTCTGCTAAGGGGAACATTTTCTCTGCCACCGACTGTCCCCCTGCAGCTCAGGAGCATCCGCTATAATCAGACCTTTCGGCTTTTCAAGACCAGCCACTACAAGAAATCCCCTGAGAGATTCTTACTTGGCTTTCTCGGTCTGGAGCCTGGAGATGTGAAAGCACAGTGTGGGTGGGTTGTCCCCTGAGGGCCCTGGCCGGGGTGTGCAGGCGGCTGTGAAGTCTCTGTCTTCACGTGGGGACCTCGTTCACCCTGCTGACCTGTCGGGAACTGAGTTGCTTCTCTAGAGCCGGTCTCCGAATACAATCACATTCCAAGGTACTAGGGAGGACGAACTTTATATGAATTTGGAGGACACATAGACCAGTCCCTACCCCCAGTGTGGGCCAAAGGGACCTTCCTGAGGGAAGTGTGGGATCAAACAACCCGTGCGCACAGTATCTGGTGAGCCTAGCATGGAAGTCCAGTTTGTAGCTTCCATTTGAGATTTTTCAGAACTTTCTTCATGAGAAAATGCCCTGCTATGACCTTGGGCCCACAGAGTCGAAGGTGTTGAAGAGACGAGGGTCCGAAGGGCATAGGAACCTCCTATTAATGCGCTCTGATTGGCCACGCCGTCTTGCCCCTTTGGGTTTGCAGAGGCCTTTCTGGAAATAACACAGGTCCCTTCTGTCTCTGGCAAGGAGAGCTAAGTGCACTTGAACCCTTGTTCTGCACCACAAGCCATCAGAAAGCTGGGCTACTTGGCAGGAGGAGGTTGGGAAATGTCTAGAACTGCACGGAAGTTTTGGTCAGTGCTACTGCCTTGAATCCCTCCAACCACGACGAACAGGACAAAGTCTCAGGCTACCAACTTTCCAGATCTCGAAAGAAAGGAGAGCCTACTGGGATCACATCCTGTCGAGAAGACGGTCTTGGGGGACCAAATCTGAAGATGCAGCGGTAGCCCTAGAGCACAGGGCTGCTGTGCTCATCAGGAAAGATGAGACTCTGGTGAGGGGGAACTGGCATGGCAACCCCGGCAGCTAAGGGTCAACCAAGTGGAGACCCTCGGGGACAGCTTTCCGCCAGCTGCTGGTTATCTGCCCCACCCCCACACCCGACAGGCAGAAGGGGAGGCATCGGGGGTGGGCAAGAGCTGCTCACGACTCACGTTGTCTCTTTCTGCACCAGTGGGATGAAGTAATTTTTTCTCAGGGTCCATGAGGCTCTGTTAATTGATTTTCATAAACAGATGTTTTGGAAAAAAAAAAAACCAGTTGAGTGCTAGGTGGACTTCGGGCTGTTTTCCTTGGTGGAGAGCTGGGCGGCACACACCCACAGTTCTGTGTGTTTCTAGACACTTCTACAGGAAAGCATATCAAGGCAGTTCTTTTTCACCTTCTGTTGCTGTACGGTTTTTCTCCCTGGGAGATCTATCTATGTCTCTCTATCTACACACACACACACACACACACACACACATTTCTGCGTGCTTGTGCTAAGACATCACAAGGAACGGCAATTCTGTTTGTGCCCCTGAAACTTAGCACTTCGAGGCTGTACTGTTTCAGGCACTATCACAGGTCTAAGAGGACTGTGCTAATTAGGATGTGGCCTGACTTAGAGCAAGCTCTTTTTCTTAAGGTAAGAAAAGACATTGATTGCCAATCAATTATGGGATCATCATAGTCAATGTTTACTTCATCTTGGCCAAAGCCTGAAGAGGAATGGTACAAGGCAAGTGGGAGGGGAATAAGTGAGACAATTTTCATTTGATGTATTCCCATAAAAAACCCAGACGAGTTTCTGACTTACATTTCTCCCCTCAAATCCTCTTTGAGTTGAGGTGTGACTACAATGAAAACCTATTTACTAGCACTTAATAGAAAACTTAATAGAGTTCATTCTGTAGGAGTATATTCTAGTGTGTCCCAGGAGCCACCATGACTGCAATTTTGTGGCAATCACTAGGGTGACGAGGTAAGGCTGGAGCTGTGGAATAAGGTCCATGCTGAAACATCTTTCCTGCCTTCTTACAAGTTTCCAACACAAAGATAATTCTGCATGCAGGTGAGGGGTTGGAAGCACATTCGTGCATGCGTATGTACTCAGTGAAGAGACCAGAGGATGTGCTGCATCAGTTCTGTCACTTGACTACTGCTGGGTAGCAGAGTTATGGCTAATTTCTTCTGCAACCTTTGCTCATTTCTTGTGTTCAGTCACTACACGTAGCTACGAATACAGATGAGGCTGTATCTCCAGCCTCAACGTCTTCAAGCTATCACCAAGTCTTTGCCCCTTTCATCTAGGTATCCTCACCTAGGAGCTCAGGTACACTCAACAGCCCCTAACCTGAGCTCATTTTCCTATTCACAAACTCCTCTGTTTTTCTCATTTCTGTTTATAACACCATTCTCCCTTCAACAACCCACAGTGAAAGGCTGGCAGATGTAAATCACTCTTGGTTTCTGGTTTGTTGCTTCTCACTGGTGCTCAGTCAAATCTGACACCTGGGGCTGTAACTCACATCCTTCCTCTCTGTTATCTGTAGGACTAATATCCAGGTCTCTGTAATTTCTAAGGTTCACACCCACAAAGAGCAATCAGTTAGCCAACCGGTTCTTCAGACATATTCTGCCTGTCAAGATATTCGTGAAGGCTTTTATGCAAGTTCCTCACAGCTTACTTGTGGGGAGCAACTCGGACTAGACTAAGTTACTGGAATTAAGACTTATTCTATGCATCTGCTCTCCCACAATATGGCGCTGAGAAGGGAAACAGCTTCTACGCAGCTGCCTCCAGTTCAACCAATAAACTGTAGGACCTGCTCCTGATTGGAGGAGAGCAGCGTACTCAGCGTGTGGGTAGCAGAGTTGGGATTGGCGGAAGAGGACTATAAAGGAGGAGAGAGACAACATGCACCAGGAACATCTAAGGGGAACATCCGAATAACACCTGTGCAGCCCCCGAGAGAGCCGGCCGGCGGTGTGCTGCTCCCCCGCAGAAGTGGGGAAAGTGGCAGGGGGAGCCGCCCTTCCACGGAGGTGGAAGGATCGGCAGCCAACTCGGGAAGAACCAGCAGCAAACCCGGGGAGGGCCGAGCAGACAAAAGAACAGCGCAGGGTCCTGTGTCGTTCCTCCGTGAAGAGGGGGAGCGACGCTTACTATCATTGAAAGGAGGTTTCTCAGATGTGCTAAGGAACGGTAAATAATGCTCCCAGTCTGTAAATGAACTTGGGAGGGAAGCTAGGCTTCTTGAGTTGTACTCTTCCTCTCCATGATCAAGTCAGCCCAACACTTCATTCCAGGCAGTGCCGATTTGCCACTCCGGATACTGTAAACATGTTCTGTTCTGATTCTTGTGTTGTTTTCTTGACTTAACATGGTTGAACAGAAGAGAAAAGAAATTATTTCATGAAGGTTTCTCACTGTAAGCAAACCTAGTTACTACACCCATTGGAACGTTTAATGTTCACTGAGTTTGGAAAAAGAAGACTTTATTGAGAATCAGTTGTGTACAAAAATGGATTATGATGTGACATTCATGGCCCATGTGACTCCGTAGGGTCAGCGTGGTGGCAGGGCACAGGCCCAGTGCTACTTTCATCTGTCAAGGGCCACGTGGGTAGAGCTAGGAGAACAATTCATGACAAATTATATTTTTTAATATTTCACATGGATCAGATGGATAGCCTTGCTGTTAAGAAAAAAGTTCAATAATTGAATGATTCAGAAGGCAAATGGCGATATAATAATCCAACATAGATGTTCTGGTCACTTCCTGTATCTTTCAGGGCTATTAAGCGGGCAAGTAGACTTGGGTTCTCCAGCTGGGAGGCACTTCCAACTCTCCAAGGAAAACATGGAAGGAACACTGTACCTCTTGTCTTTCCTGCACTTTTGCTGACCTGTTCTGAATGAGGAGGAGCCACACAGGGCAGGAAATCCTGTCCCATGCTGAATTCTACCACTGGGATCAGCAGAACTATTGAGACCCATTTCCATTAAGGGCCCTGCACTTTGCAGAGTTAAACTTAAATGTTATTGATAAGACCATCAAAACATTCAAATGCAACTGCCTTTTTTCTGTAACATAGAAACAGAAATCTTACAAATGCTTCGAAATTCAATCTGGTAATGATTATTGGTTTAAAACCACAATAAGAACCAATTTTCATTTAGAAATGTTTCCTGTTTCTGTTTAACCGTCCAGAAGTCCAGAATGGGAAAGCAAAGTTTGAAAATAAATAAAGATATCACCAAATATACTTGAGCCTTTAAAAAAAAGCCTTGATATCTTTATTTATTAAGATTTCTTTAAGACAAAAAGTCAAGGGGCTGGTGCTGTGGCGTGGTGGGTAAGGCTGCTGCCTGCAGTGCCGGCAGCCCATCTGAGAGCCGGTTTGAGTCCTGGCTGCTCCACTTTTAACCCAGTTCCCTTTTGGTATGCCTGGGAAAGGAGCAGACAATGGCCCAGATCCTTGGGCCCCTGCACCCATGTGGGAGACCCAGAGGAAGCTCCAGGCTCCTGGCTTCAGATCGGCCTGGCACTTGCCACTGTGGCCATTTGGGGAGTGAACCAGAAGAATCTCTCTCCTCTCTCTCTCTCTAACTCTGTCTTTCAAATCAATAAACAAATCTTTAAAAATAATGGCAGAAAATCCTGAAGAGTAATTTGCTCTTCAGACTGTCAATTAACTCTACCCAGGTTATTTTCCATTAACAAATATGTTTAATTACATATCTCAGGGGCTGGTGCCGTGGCTCACTTGGCTAATCCTCCACCTGCAGCACCCACATCCCATATGGGCGCTGGGTTCTAGTCCTGGTTGCTCCTCTTCCAGTCCAGCTCTCTGCTGTGGCCCAGGAGTGCAGTGGAGGATGGCCCAAGTGCTTGGGCCCTGCACCCGCATGGGAGACCAGGAGGAAGCACCTGGCTCCTGGCTTCGGATCAGCGCAGCACTGGCTGTGGTGGCCATTTGGGGAGTGAACCAACAGAAGGAAGACCTTTCTCTCTGTCTCTCTCTCACTGTCTAGCTCTATCTGTCAAATAAATAAAATAAAAAAATTATTACATATCTCAAGAATATTGGCAGTAAATTTTTCTTTTTTTTTTTGAGAAATAATGCTCTCCCATAGCAACCTAACAAAAAAATGATACAGACCCTGCCTGTGCTCAGATAGTTCTTCTCTGAAATATCTGTTGGAAACTATATTATTTTACTTATATATTTGTGTTACGGGAGGTAGAAGGCCATAGAAATCCAAGTGCAGAGCTATGTCCACCTATATGGAGACATCTCACATTTTCCTTGGATGAGGCTCAATGGCATCCAGTAAAGAAACTGAAAATAGTTTTCTACTTAGGACCTTTTATTTGAAAGGGTGCTAGAAATAATCAGTAGCAATGTCAAGGAAGGGCAGAAAATCATACTTTAATGATTTCTAACCTAAGTGGTGCTCACCTTAAGGGTCAGCACAAAATATTTATAAATCACGTACCTGGAATAAAAGTCTGTATTTTATCTTCGCTGTACCATGCTACCTTAAATTTGTGTCTGGCATCCTAGAAACTAGAGTACATACAGTGCCCGAGGCTCAAAAGTATTCTGACTCTTAGTGGTGATTCCATGTATTAGTCTTAATACTAAATATTGAGTTGTGGGGAAAAAAAACCTCACATTTATACTGGCTCTGCCCTCGTGCAATACAAATTCAAGCTCCGGAAAGAAATGAGATGTGTCAAGCAGTGCTTCAAACACGGCCTCTTAGAAACCGGGCATGCATGCTGTAGCAAGTGTGCGTTTTCAGCGCTGACATGTGCAGGGGCAGCGAGGACTGGCGCTCCGAGGCCAGGGATTTTCTGGAACCCAACAAGGAAATTGTGACTTGCATGAAAGTACACAGGAATTGTTTTGCCCTGCTTCTAAATTCTGCTGAGATTTCCAAGGGATACAACAGACAGAGAAACACATTGCCTTTTCAGTCTGATGATCTTCAGCGGAAAGTTAAGCAAATTAAATTGCAATTAGCTGTATGAAAAGACAGCCTCCCACCCCAAATCCTTCGAGTGACACTGAAAAACCTCTCTTCACTGCAGCAGGTTGTGTACTGTCTAGCTATATCTCTTTTGCCCATTAAAAATGTCATTTTCATCGTGTTCCCCCAACATGACCTAAAAATCCAAGGCCATGGAGAAAGATCAAGGAGAAAATGTAGTCCTCAGGTGTTGACTCTGTTCCAGAGTTACTCAAGTGTGGCTGCCTCGGAACACTCTCTTCAATGACAGGCTCAGCCAGGGGGGGTCGTGTTTAAATCTGTGCATAAACAAAATGATAAAATAAAAACATCACATTTACAAATTCTAAAGATGCTGCCTTTGTAATCAGGAATTATGGCCATCATCTTACTTGCTTCTCACAATGGAAAAGAATGGGTACAACCACAGGTAAACCCAGACACCCTCATTACCGATGACATGCAATTAACACGAAAATCACCACCCTCTGGAAGCAAAGGCCGGAACTCCAAGAATGCCACTTAGTGCTCTATTTAATGATAGTTTTCACGTGCTGAAAGATGCACATTTGCACGCTCGTGCCTTTCCAAAGAATCAGATTCATTTTGTTGCCTGGAAATAGAAAAAGGATCAGAAAAGATGAACTCAGCTTCCCTGCCTATGGTGTAGTCCCATTTCAGACAGCCTTCCGGAATCTACAGGATGCACACAATTCTGCATGTTTTCTTTTCGAAAATGAAAATTGCCTTGGGGAAGAAGGGTTGTCACAGTCGGTGTGTTGGTATCTAGATGTGCACAAGAGCCCATAAAATCTCCTCCCAGGCTAACGACTTGCGGTAACCCACCTGCCAGCTACCTGAATCAGTTAGTACACCTTAATAAAAACCGTATTACTTTCACATCAAATGTGATTAAGGCTTTATGCCAGTGCTTAATTAAAACTCTGCACTCAGGAGTGTGTGCACTGTTGTTGTTACTGTATTTCCTTGGAGCGTCAGTTGTGCACATTTTTGGAAAAATATGGTCATTTAAGACATCCAAGAAGAAGTACCGGAAATAGTGTGACCTAGCCTATAAATAATGATGAGGGTTTTCAAATTTGGGGCAACGACAAAGTTCATACTGTCCTTCATTTCTCTGTAGCATTCTCTGTGAGAATTCTAGGAGATTAGCAGCCTGCAGCATGGAGGTGCGGGCTGCGTGACAGAGGCCTGGGGAGTCTCATTTTTATGCCACTCCTCCCCTTCCAGGAATGTTATATTAATTTAAATTCTCGTGAAATAGGTCCATATCGCAAGATAAATGCATAACGGATGACCTTCTTTTATTGCTCTCTTAGGTCAAAAGCAGCAGTGATTTGTGTCACTGGGAAATAATCAATCACACAATTCCTTTAGAACAGGACCAATGTCACCATGACTTCCTTCTGTAACCAAGACCTGAGAATTCACCAGGTTTGAACGATGCTCCCTCAAGGCTCATATCAATGACCGTCCAGACTAGGGGACGGGGACCATGTTGGGGGCAGTCTCCTGCATTTAGTGTCTATCATTTTGGACCAGGAGAACACTATGTGTTGACCTTGGGGCTCATCTAAGACTGGTCAGAACAATTAGCTGGCCTGTGATTGTTCAGATCTGATAGAAAACGGGTTGGCACCAATGCTTGTTAATTCGCATGTGAAACCGATGTCATCACTCACTGAGCCTTGATTTGGTTCCTGCACCACTGAAGGGAAATCAAACACTCGGGGAGAAGAAATTGATGTACATTAAAATTCTTTGATCTACTTATTTGAAAGGCAGAGAGATAGAGACGGAAGAGATGTTCCAGTCACTGGTTCAAACCCCAAATGCCCGGTAGGTATAACCAGGGCTGGGCCAGAGAGAAGCCAAGAGCCAAGAACTCAATCCCGGGGGGCGACATAGGTACCTAAGTACTTGAGCCATCAGCTATGACTGCCCAAGGTATGCATTAGCAGGAAGCTGGGGTCAGAGGCAAGGCCTGGACTCAAACCCAGGCCCTCTTATATGGGATGGGGAATGTCCCAAACAGTATCCCGACTGCTGTGCCAAACATCCATCCCCAGATAAATATTTTTATATCCTACTGTAGAGTAGTAAGGAGATATAGTCTTAACCACCATGCTTAAGAAGACGGACAATTCACTCTGGCCACTGTGTAGAAAAGAGAAACATCTAATTTCAGTAGCTATTTCTCTTATATGAGACAATACTACAAGTATACTCGATAAATAATATGAATGACACAAATGAGTATAGACATAAATGGATAGAAAAAATGAGTGATTTGACTTGCCTTATTGATTGGTTTACAAATTATGTTTACTGCCGTATAGAAATTGTGGCTGCTTCGAACACAGCTAGTTAATTTGCCACATTAATCTGATAGTCAAAGAGCTTCATTTCTCTGAGTCCTATCCAAAGCAAACATGCCTGCATGCTCCACCCCGGTGGTAGTTCTGAAATGCTTCCAGTTCAGGAAAACTATTAATATCTACTGCCCTAAAACATAATTATAGCAATAACTCCCCACTAGGAAATTTAATTAGCATTCGTAGGGAGAGGAGAGTATAACAAAGTGTATTGCGAACCTTCCAACCTGACTCAACATGCTCAAAAAA
The DNA here is from genome assembly GCF_964237555.1 of Oryctolagus cuniculus. Taxonomy (NCBI): domain Eukaryota; kingdom Metazoa; phylum Chordata; class Mammalia; order Lagomorpha; family Leporidae; genus Oryctolagus; species Oryctolagus cuniculus. Next base: position 14,876,845 of record NC_091437.1, read on the forward strand.
CCACTGCTTAACAGAAATCATGGAAAAGTACCTCTTCAAGATCTAGGTATATACGTATATATAAATATGTATTTTATATCTGGCTTATCACAAAACAGAGTTAGGATAGAGGTACACGGCCGCTTTCAAGTGTGGTGTTGAACTGATGCCGGTATAGAAAAGGAAACTTTTACTGGAAATTGGGGATGACCTCTGAAAATTACTACTCAGAAAGAATCTGAAAATTCTGCCCTTTTCCATCAAAATAAAGACTGTGGCAAGTGCACCCTTGAAGCCACACTACCCTCAGAAGCGGAAACCCTTGCTCAGTAAGCACACAAAATGCAACCCGAATGCCCAGGGTTGATGTTTTATTGATAAAAACCGGCTCGCAACCTTCCATGAGCTTGTAATTAGTTTAGCATCCAAAGTGTTGACAAAAGCTCTCGCTCAACAGCCCAGTTTCCCCCCACGCTCTCGGCTGAGTGCGCACAGCTCCTGGTGGCACTCCTGCTGGGTCATGAAACTAATTGTGAAAATCCTGCATTTCCGAGCGGGGGGGACACGGGCGGCCTGACGGATGCATGTTAGAAACGTGCTCTGCTGTGCCCCTTCATCTCCGTCGCCGCCTATTTATTCTGACTCGGTTTCTAAATTATTCATTTTCTTTAAGCAATCAATATTAATAATCTGATTTGCTCCCTGGCATTTTCAGTCGCACTTCTGTTTAACTGACTGTAAATAAAGGTCACGGGGAGGCCTCCTGCTGCTGTTCGGAAGGTCCCTGCCTAATTAATTCCCAACACTTTTTTTCCTAGAACTGTGACTAGCGGTTGCAATCAGGGCGGGCAATTAGCTGCCTCCTTGCACTGTGGTTTGCTCCACTCAGCCGCCGCGATGAGGTGCCATTCATTCGGTCATCCAGTCATCCCCTTCGAAAGGAAGCTGAGTGGGGAGGATTTATCTTTCCCTTCAAGGTTTACAAATGTGTAGATAATTACAGAGGCGATTATTAAACTCATCTGCCAGCTGCTTTACTAAGCTCCTGGTTGAGGGTCCGCAAACACTGTGGGCAGAGAGCTTAGCTTGCTGGTATTCGGGACCACCAGAAGTTGGGAGTCTCATTTCTAGGCTTTGTCACCTGCAAGCTCTTTGGCCTTGGAGGAGTGACATACTATCTCCGGCGGTAAAAATAGTACTCCCTCTGGGTTTAGAGTGAAGATTAAGTGACAGCACACTCATGAATGGACTCGGTGAATGTTTGTAAGAATCTAAATTCTTAGCTTTCACTCATCCTGGAAGCATCAGATCCATGAGAGCAAGTAGGCTCTATGGTTATTCATTTTGGGTAGGTTTCCAAAAATACGAAGGTTCTGGGAGGTAGCCTAAAAGGAATAATTTGCATCATGAAGGAAAATACACCAGGTTGTGGCAGGTGACAAGGTAAATCAAAACAGGCAGAGCCGGAAGTGGATGAGAACTCAGAGCGGGACAGCACCTGATCCGTCACAAACAGGTAAGGGCAGTAACTTAGGTCAAGAGCAGAGGTGGCCTGACTTGGACAGTGAGCAATCAGAAATAGCCCAGGGCAATGCAGTTAAGGGGTACGACTCATTCCTTCACGCATTCGGTCATTGCACCGTTATTTATGGAAAGCCTTCTCTGTGTCTCTTCATTCTTCAGGAAGCTGGGGACCCAGTACTGAGGGACAAAAACACGTGACGTCATGGAGCTAGAGCCAGAAGAGTAAGGGAGCAGACCCACAGGTGATACTTCAGTAGACTACTATTACAAGACGAGGCAATACAGAAGACGTGGGATGGCATTTCTATGCCTCGAGGAGACGAAGTTGCTGAAAGGGTCTGAGCGGAGGATTCGTCCTTGTGGTCAGCACAGACTGCGGGGGCAGAGGAGATCAGCTCCGAGGCCCTGGCAGATCTCCTGACGAGGGAAAACGGTGGCCTGAACATGAAAATTAGCAGTGCAGAGGCCAAGCAGTGCTGGGATTCTGGGTATGGGTTGGCAGGCAACGCCAGTGGGAGTCCCTCCTGCGTCAGATGTGGGGTGTGAGAGAAAGAGGTGAGTCCCAGCGATATCTTACACCCAGTTCAAACTGTGCCACCACTTCTGAACTCCAGCCAAGGTGAAAATCACATTGGGATCTTAAAACCAGAAAGCCAGGTGAGGAAATTTACACTATGGAAATCAGCAAACGTTCTCTTACGTTCTCTCTCTCTTCTCTCTCTCTCTCTCTCTCTCTCTCTCTCTCTCTCTGAAGAGTTGGTTGCAAACATTTCCCAGCACTCTGCGGGATGATTTCAGACATGATGCTGATGGCCTGAACATAGCATGGAGGTGCTACCTGCCAGACTGGGGGACTCTGGGTGGACTACCTGGATGAAACAGAAATCTGCAGATAAATTTTGGCTGTCTGAATGACTTGGAAGTTTGAATCTGGGAGTCATCAGCAAATATATGAGGTCTTCAGAAAGTTTATAGCAAAATGCCTATTTTTTTAAGATTCATTTGAGTTACACAGAGAGAGGAGAGGCAGAGAGAGAGAGAGAGGAGAGGCAGAGAGAGAGAAAGAGAGGTCTTCCATCCGATGGTTCATTCTCCAATTGGCCTCGACGACCGGAGCTGTGCCAATCTGAAGCCAGGAGCTAGGAGCCTCCTCTAGGTTTTCTTTTTTTTTTTTTTTTATTTTTTATTTATTTATTTATTTTTTTTTTTTATTTTTGACAGGCAGAGTGGACAGTGAGAGAGAGAGGCAGAGAGAAAGGTCTTCCTTTGCCGTTGGTTCACCCTCCAATGGCCGCCACGGCCGGCGCGCTGCGGCCGGCGCACCGCGCTGATCCGATGGCAGGAGCCAGGAGCCAGGTGCTTTTCCTGGTCTCCCATGGGGTGCAGGGCCCAAGCACCTGGGCCATCCTCCACTGCACTCCCTGGCCACAGCAGAGGGCTGGCCTGGAAGAGGGGCAACCGGGACAGAATCCGGCACCCTGACCGGGACTAGAACCCGGTGTGCCGGCGCCGCTAGGCGGAGGATTAGCCTATTGAGCCGCGGCGCCGGCCTGCCTCCTCTAGGTTTTCACACAGGTGCAGGGGCCCAAGGACTTGGCCATCCTCCACTGCTATCACAGGCCACAGCAGAGAGCTGGATTGGAAGAGGAGCATCTGGGACCAGAACTGGCACCCATATGGGATGCCGGTGCTTCAGGCCAGGGCGTTAACCCGCTGCGCCACAGCACAGGCCCCGCAAAATGCCTATTATGAAAAAGCCAAGTATGGATTTGAAAAGTTTCTGCATCAAAACACATTTATCTTTGAATTCCATTTTTCCATCAACCATTGGCTGTCTCCCTCTGTGAGGCTAACTCAGAGGCCTGGGTGAGATGACCTGGAGGAGGCGACCAGCTGGGAAGCCCAAGAACTGGTGCCTGGAACACCTAGACAGGGGGTGAGGAGGGAGCAGCAAAGGAAACGGAGACACAGATGCATGGTGGGAAGTTCAGCTGCGTCATCCAAGCAAACATCACATGTTACACCCTCTCTGGGGCCGGAACAGGAAGAGTGGGGATCGGGCTTGGTGCTGAAGCATTCCTGGTCTGCAGAGTGGAGGGGAGGCTATGAGGTCACGACTGTTGACGCACACAGATTGGCACCAACAGCTGCTGCTAAGAACCGGGAGGTTCTGGAATGTGCTTGCTTGGGAGAGTTTGCAGATTATCAGGAGCAATTTGAAGATAAGGCAAATTCCCCACTCACACCACCCCCACCCCCAACCAAAGAATCTAAATGTGCATGCCTAAAAAAATTCTACTTTTCTAAGAAATTCTTATCATTAAGTGGTGCCCATTTTTACTGCTGGCACTGGAGCTCCCTCTCCCTGACAGCTACAAGCCAAAGCAAGAACAGATTTTCTTTCGCCTTGCTGTGCTGTTGAGCTTCTTCATTTAATCTCACAGGGGATCTGACAGCTTTCTCCAGCTCCTAAAGCATTTCTTTAGCACTCATTGAAAAGCACAGTAAGAGAGATGGAAAAAATGCTGATGGCGGCTCACAGGCAGAGCCCTGCTATGGCTATGGGAGGAAAGACCGCCCGTTTCCCAAGCATCCAACACTCAGAATGAAAACTAGAAGTAGCCATTCCAACACTCTGTTTTTATGACAGCTCGGCTAATGAATGCAAATGTTCAGCACAACCCATTAACTGGACAGTGGATGATTCATTTCATTTGAGATCTGTTATAGCAAATGTCAAGGGCTGCTTAATTTATGGACTGCATATACAGCATATGGAGCTGTAGTCTCTTCTTCTTGACATAGGTGATGGGTGTCTCGCTCGCACACCTTACGTGGATGGGAAAGACATTTTGACAGTCTACCCAATTCTGCCCTCAGACAAGCTCATTTTTGTGCTCATTAGCTAATCAAAAGATTCTGTTCAGCCAACTGGACATTTTCTCTAGTGACAATGGCAGACGGTGGATCTGCTACAGAAGTGGCTCCCACTCATGGGATCCATCACCACCTTCCCAAGCACTGTGAACAGCGCTCATCTCCAGAAATCTCTTGTCCTCTGTCATACTCTCACGCACTGCCACTCAACTCTGTACCTTTGAGCTGTCGTCTGCTGGCCAAGGACTTGCTGCTCTTCAACTTCTAGTGCTTCCTAATGAAATCCAAGTCTGTCATTCTGGTCAAAGGAAAAGTATGAGACTAATTGAGATTCTAGATTCCAGGAAGCATTGGAGTTCTTGTTCCCCTGGTATTTTCTGTGAGAATGGAAATATTCTGTGTTTGCACAGCCCAATATGATAGTCATTAGGCACATCTACTGGGCGATTGAAATGTGGGTAGATGGAATGAGGACATAAATTTTAAATTTTAATTCAATCTTATTTTATTATAGTTAATTAAATTTGTTAATGACCACATATGCCTGGCGCTTATCATATTGGATGATCCAATAGATGTAAGGGCTCCTGGACATTTTCCTCAGCCTGCAAACTCTATTTCAGTTCTTAACAAAAACTCCTGGCACAGAGGTGGACTCTAGGAGTCCCCTTAGACAGGACCTAGCTTAAGAGAGAAATCTCTGTCACCAGAAGCTGAACTTGGAGGGTCTTATGGCTGCTCCATCTCTAAGGTACCAGCCCATTCATGCATCCTAATTGTCCTAATAGTTGGTTTAGAGTTTCAGACTTGAAGTTGTATCACTTCAAGTATCTTCACTCTGGCTTTATTTTATTTGAGTTTATCTCCTGGGGCTAGACTATGTAAAATGTGAATGAATGAGGCCCTCAGGCGATGTGTAATATTTGCACATGAGACAGTTGACAAAGCTCTGGTCTTGAAAAAAAGAGCCATTTGCATTTCGGGGGAGATTCTTAATTGCTCTGATTATTATGAGTAGGGGGAAACAAAATACGGCTTGAGGCTGCCCAGGGCTGTGTATCCATGAGACATTGGCCCTTTGTTAGCAACCCTATGCTTCAATTATCGCATGAATTCTAACAATAATATTATACCAAGAAACAGTTTTTATTTTTCACAGGTACTTCTCTTAGGAGACAAGGGGTCCATTTCTGATTCATCTTTTCCAAAAATCTTTCATTTGTGGCATATTTTAAATATGGGAAAGGAGGGGAAACTTAACTTGAGAAACTTGGGAATGAAGCAAACGTTAATATGGTGTCAAATTTGCTGTAGTTCGCTTTTCTTCTTTCTTTTAAGCTAAAAAATGTGCTGAATATAGTAATGGGAGGGAGCCCATAGTCCTGCCCCACCCTGGGAGGCCAAGCTCCCCTTGCAGTTGGAGCACACGGGGCCATCGTGGCTCTGCAGTGGTGCGGCAGGGCGATGAACAGCCTGAATGCCACCATCAGGTTCACGTAATCTGGGATAAATTACTTAACCTCTCTGTTTCAGGAATGAGGATAAGAACAGAATTTGGCTCACCTGGTTACTGTGAGGACATGCCTGCAAGTCTTGAAATTGCCATTTTAGGTTGTGCATAAATATTAGTTACTATTGTTACTATGCATTTCTGCCTATATGCGTGTGACCTGGGCTAATATAAAAAGGCAACAATGTTTTTTTTTTTCTTACCTAGCATTATGTGTCTCTGAAGTGTGAGAGGTGGTACATTCACAGTGGGTGAACTCTGCCTTCTCTGTAGCATCCTACTGAGTGTTTATGTGTCAGTGTGCGCATTCTCCCTAGACTCACGTGGGTGCCCCTTCCAGGTTTTTTGTTGTTGCTATGACAGCTGGAGAAAGATGTCCTGTCCACACTTCCTGGTGTGCCTGTACACATTCGATTTACATCTGCCTCGAAGCCTCAGACACACGAGGTCTCCGTGAGTCATTATTAAAGCAGATCGACTTTGCTTGCATTTAGATCTCATCTCCCTGGGGCCACGGAGAACTCAGATCTGCAGTCAGCAGCTGATGCCTGGATGGAGTGAGGTGTGGCACACGGCTGGTGCAACATCCTTCACACACGTGCTTTGTTAAAGGAGAAGTCTCCCAGCCCGGGCCCGTGTCTTCCTCTCCCACTGTGCTTCCCGTATGTCAGTTCACCGGGCCCGGTCACCCGGGTGCTGTCAGTGCTGGGCAGGCTCACGGTGAATCCCACCAGGAATCACTGAAAGAGCCGGACGGAAAAGGGCAGGACCTCTCCACTCACAGGCATCCCAGAGCTCCCAAACCCCCGGGAGGGCAGCGGGGCTCAGGAGCAGAGAAACTCATGGAGGTGAACTTGCTCTGTTTCTCTCTGTGGAGGTGAACTTGACAGTTTGCTCTTTGCAGTGGAAATTTCACTGGTTACCCTTGCGGGGAAGGCAGGGTGTCCTGAGGTAGGGCACACAGAGGGCTAATAAGGAATAGGCTGAAGACTCTGTGGCAAGAAAGAGCCTACATGGAGGATCCCTGTGAGACCTCAGTGGAAAAAAAAGGGTCATCAAAGAAGGATGTACTCTTCTCTGAAGGGAGGAGAGGACATGTACTTTGCTTATGGCCATGTCCAAATACTGATGGAGTCTATGGTCACAGGGGCTTCCATAGCCTTGGCAGCCCATGGCAAGAGCCTCGGGTGATCGCTGACGTCATAAATAAGAGTGTTAACTGTTAAAGGAACAGCAGAAATCACTGTGCACTTACTCCCCAAATAGGATCTCCGTCCATAATGAGTTGCACTATGAGAACTGACTGCAGATTTTGCTCCCAAACTGTACTCTATATGTTGTGTGTGTGTGTGGGTACAAATTGTTGAAGTCTATGCTTAGCATGGAGTTGGTCCTCTGTATATAAAGTCAAACTAAAAATGAACCATAATGAAGAAGGACATGGGAGAGAGAGAGAGGGAAGTGGAATGGGAGTTGGGGAGGGGGAGAGGTGGGTATGGGGGAAAGAACCTGTGTATTCCTAAAGTTCTATCTATAAAAATGCACTCATTAAATAAAAAATAAAGAAAGAAAAAGAAATTAAATTAAAAGGAAAACAAGGAATAGGCTGTGTTTTATTTCTAAACTGCACTGTCATTACACAGCTGATCTACTTCTTATTTTTCTTGAAATTTTCACCCACACACATATGTATAATCACACTCTGCTTCCATATGCAGCCAAAAAGAGGAAGAGAGAAAAAAAAAAAAAAGGCAAAAGAAATAGACTGCAAAATCCTAGCTCTGCGCCACAGAGCATATCTTCTTGCCCAGTGTGATTTTGGATGTAAGTCCTTCTCAGAGCTGTGAGAAGGCCTGAGCCACACATCCTCTCCAATAACTTCATGTGCTGCCATGTGGTACCAACACCACCAACACGAGTCTCTGGGGGACGACGTTCCCTGTTTCTAACTGGAGGGCTCTCATCCTTAGAAAGCTGTCAATCAGAACCCAGGGCACTGAGCTGGGGGTGTGTGGCTGCAGTCCAGGGAAAGCTACCAATGAGTATGCAGAAGGCAGTGTTTATGCAGGGGGCGAGAAGAAAAACGAGGGAGGCAACAGTATGTAAATACACCTGCACCTGTTTACCTTCCCACACACGCAAGTGTAATGACACATTCACGCGCACTGGGTGTTGTGCATGAAAATCAGGATGAACAAATAGAAGCAGGTAGCAGGACGGGAAGGAAGGGAAAGAGGTGGAGTGGAGTTTGGAAGAGACAAGCTGTGTGTTCAAGACAGCAAAGGCGGCTGGCAGGAACAGGTGGGGAAGAGATGGTAACGGAAGATGGTGGTGGAGGGGGGTGCTCTCGGAGTTGGTGACTGTAATGCTGCTCTAGAAGAAGAAACTCACGCAGCACAGATGTGGCAATGAGTCGGAACGGCCACAGTGTGACACCACAAGCCTCACGCTGCTTTCCGCTTCCCAAGCAGTTTCTCCATGTTCTGCCCTAAAAAAATGGGAGCGGGAAAAAAATGTGGGTGGGAAAGTTTCTCAACCTGTATATATGAAATATGTAAACCTTGTATAACAAATAAAATTTAAAAAAAAAAAAGAACTTGGGAGAAAAATACCATCCCAAGGCCTTGTGACCGGGCACACCCTGGGCAGTCTAATTATGGAACTTAATTACTTTATCATAGTGTGCAGGCTCCTGCATAACCTACTTCTAATCATGTCTTCAAATTCATCTTCTAGCATTTTGTGTTTTACACACAGTGTTTCCCCTGCACTGGCTCTTCTCCCTCTCATTTTCGGATCGATTCATTATCAATTGCTACATAAAAATGCCGCCCCAAGGCCAGTGCTGGGGTACAGTGGGTCAAGGCACTGGAAAGCGTCTGCATCCCATAGGGGAGCCCATTGGGGGGTCCTAGCTGCGCCTCTTCTGATCCAGCTTTCTGCTATGGCCTGCGAAAGCAGCAGCAGATGGCCTAAGTAATTGGGCCCCTACACCCACATGGGAGATCCAGAAGAAGCTCCTGACACCTGGCTTGGGACAGGCCCAGCTCCAGCCATTGCAGTCATTTGGGAAATGAACCAGCTTCCTGAATCAACATGCTATAAGAGAGGGGATGAGAAACTTCTAGCACAAACACTGGCACAGTAGCGCTTAACAACTTGAACAACCGTGAAGAAGGAAGGATGCCTGATGGTAAATAAATGGCTACATGAAAAACATATCATCTTTTAGCTATTTATCAGCAACCCCAAGGTAACTCAATATTTAATGTTGAAAAAGTAGGTAATATTCTTGGAGAGGCTATTTCACTGATCTACGACATAACAGAATTCTCCTGAGTCACACTTTTTCCCCCTTGAAAAAATGGAAAGGGATCCCCAAGGTGAAAGTGATGTGTTTTGGGATAAATATAAAATGCAGCACTCCAATTGTATCAGGAATAAGCCGATAGCCAATGAGTCTTTCTAGTCAGTCATGAAAACAGGGCATCTATAATGCATTTACAGTTTCTATGTACCTAATAAATGTGTAAAAATACCAGGGCCACAAGGCAGGAACTTCTGAAACCACTGAATGGAAAGGGATTCACTCCAGAAAATCATTCGCGTTCCATGTGCTCCTTTATTATGTTTTTCTTACCCTTTTTTTTCTTAGCAATCTTAAGCCAGGTCAAGGCACTGCTATATCCTGATTCCTAAATTTTTGTTTTGTTGTCTTTTTTATTTTTTTTTAATCTTTTGACAGGCAGAGTGGACAGTGAGAGAGAGAGACAGAGAGAAAGGTCTTCCTTTTTGCCGTTGGTTCATCCTCCAATGGCCACTACGGCCGGCATACTGTGCTGATCTGAAGGCAGGAGCCAGGTACTTATCCTGGTCTCCCATGGGGTGCAGGGCCCAAGGACTTGGGCCATCCTCCACTGCACTCCCAGGCCATAGCAGAGAGCTAGACTGGAAGAGAGGCACCCGGGACAGAATCTGGCGCCCTGACCGGGACTAGAACCCGGGGTGCCAGCGCCGCAGGCGGAGGATTAGCCTAGTGAGCCACAGCGCCGGCCGATTCCTAAATTTTTGTATGAGTTCAAGAGGTATTGCACATTTCTTCAAACCATTTGAAATAAAATTAATCTGCACTTGAAGTTCACAACCGTTCAAAACAGAGAAAAGCAAATTTAAAGGCACAAAGAGCCTGCTGCAACCTGCTCGGTCATGCCCCTACCTGCATCTCTGAAGTCTTGCCTGCATCCACCTGAGCTGCGTGCTTCTCCTTACCTAAACTACTAATCCACACCCGGTTTTCTGCAGCCAGTGTTGCTACAAAAACTTCGAATGGCTCTCCTTGCCCTTATCCCATGCTTTTCAAATTATGTCTTCGGTACTTTACAAAAATGTTTAAAAAATCCTTTTGTACAGAGCACCAAATGATTATCCTAAATGCATATATATCAACTATCAACGCTCATCAGCTCCCAAACCCAAGTGCTTGTTGAGACTTAAGTCCGAACTCCATTCTGTGACCTCCAAGGTCTTGTAGGAACTGGCTCTTGCCTCGTTCTCCTGCCCCTTGTCACTCCACGTTCACCACTGCTCATGCTAGCCAGTGTCCTGTTGCATGATTTTGTCAAGTTTTCCCAGTGCTAATACCTTATCAGCATGCCGAAAGACAGTTATCCTCCATTAGCCTGTGCGTGGGCCTTCTCTTCCTGCAGGTCTGAGATGTCAAACCTCACACAGCCTCCTCCACCCAACACTACCCCAGGGTGCTGCTCCACCCAACCCTACCCCAGGGTGCTGGACTTTCCACTTCTGCTCTGTTCATTTCCTTTACAATCTGTCATCACCCATATTCACTTTGTTTTATGGCATCTACTTGTTATTTCCATGAATATCACAATGTAAATTCTGCGAAGAACTCTTCCTTATGTACCTTGCTCAATATCTGGCGTAAACTACGTGTATAACAAGAGCTGATAAACGAGTGAGCGAGCTACTAAATTTCCTGACCCTCTTTTCAGTATGTTGTGGAGATGCTTAACACTATTTAATGACACAGAATTGTACTTATACGGAACTTAATTACTTTATCATAGTGTAGGCTCCGGCCCAACCTTCTTCTAAACATGTCTTCAAATTCATCTTCTAGCATTTTGTGTTTTACACACAATGTTTCAACTGCACTGGCCCCTGATTCATTATCAATTGCTACATAAAAATGCCCCCCAAGGCCGGTGCTGGGGCACAGTGGGTAAAGCCACTGCAAGGTGCTGGCATGCCATATGGGAACCCGTTGGGGGTCCTGGGTGCTCCACTTCCAATCCAGCTCTCTGCTGTGACCTGGGAAAGCAGTAGAAGATGGCCCAAGTCCCTGGGCCCCTATACCCACATGGGAGACCCAGAAGAAGCTCCTGGCTCCTGGCTTTGGACAGGCCCAGCTCTGGCCGTTGCAGCCATCTGGGAAGTGAGCCAGCTGATATAAGATCTCTCTCTGCATCTCTTTGTCTCTTCTCTATGTGTGTCCCTTTTCTCTCTAACTTTGCCTTTCAAGTAAATAAACAAACCTTTTTTTTTTTTTTTTTAAAAAAATGATGGCTTAAAATAGACAGTAATGGTATCACACTCTGTTGATCAGCAATGGTGGGGTAGTTATCATGGTGGCTCGGGCTCAGGTTCTTTTATGCTGCTGTGAAGGTGTTCAGTGCAGTTGCAGTCACCAAAGGCTTGCTGGGGCCTGCGAGACCAGCTTCCAAGACCGTTGGCTCCCACAGCTGCTGGTGGCAGGGCTTTCAGTTCCAGGCTGATTGCTGACGTGGGGATTTTGGTCCTTGCCCTATGACCTTCTTTCTGGGCTTTCCTGAGTTTCACATTATTGCAGCAGGGTTCCTCCAGAGTATGTGACCTAAGGGAATAAACACTGCATTGGCTTTTGTGGGGAGCAACTCGGACTAGACTAAGTTATTGGAATTAAGACTTATTCTATGCATCTGCTCTCCCACAATATGGCGCTGGGAGAGGAGAAAACAGCTTCTACGCAGCTGCCTCTTGCCAACTTGAGTGATGACCTCCAGGAGCTGATCCTGCTCCTGATTGGAGGAGAGCAGCGTACTCGGCGTGTGGGCAGCCGAGTTGGGATTGGCGGAAGAGGACTATAAAGGAGGAGAGAGACAACATGCACCAGGAACATCTAAGAGGAACATCTATCTGAAGGAACACCTGTGCAGCCCCTGAGAGAGCCGGCCGGCGGTGTGCCGCTCCCCCGCGGAAGTGGGGAAAGTGGCCAGGGGGAACCGCCCTTCCACTGAGGTGGAAGGGACAGTAGCCAACCTGGGAAGAACCAGCAGCAAACCCGGGGAGGGCCGAGCAGATGAAAGAACAACGCAGGGTCCTGTGTCGTTCCTCCACGAAGAGGGGGAGCGACGTAATGGTGCCGTGACTCGGATAGGAAGCCTAGGCAGGGTTTAGTGTCGTTCCTCCACGAAGAGGGGGAGCGACAGCTTTTATAACCCAGCCTTGGGTAGGTTATATAGCAGTAGATACTCTACTGATCACAAAAGTCAGTCCTACTCAGTGTGGGAAGCTACTACCCCTTTGGGGTTATTGGGGGTTATCTTGGAATTTGCCTTGCAAATCCAGGTTTGCCTTACATGAGTCATGTATTTCCTACATATGCAACCCTCTGTTAAGGCCACCTAGAAACCCCAGCCCACAAAGTACCAGCTCAAAATCCAGAATTTTCTCAAATAACAGAGCCAGAGAAGATGAGGATTCTCAGGTACAATTTTTTTTTAAGATTTTATTTATTTATTTGAGAGGAAGAGTTACAGACAGTGAGAGGGAGAGACAGAGAGAAAAGTCCTGCCTCTGGTGGTTCACTCCCAAGATGGCTACAATGATTGGAGCTGCGCCAAAAGGAAGCCAGGAGCCAGGTGCTTCTTGCAGGTCTCCCAGGTGGGTGCAGGGGCCCAAGCACCTGGGCCATCCTCCACTACTTTCCCCAGGCCACAGCAGAGAGCTGGATTGGAAGAGGGGAAGCCAGGACTAGACCCAGTGCCCCTATGAGATGCCAGTGCCACAGGCAGAGGATCAACCCACTGCACCACAGCACTGGCCCCAAGTACAGTTTAAGTACAACCATTCGGATTCAATTTATTTTCACCTGAAGGTCTGACAACTACATCACTGAGTTATCTGTATCCGTATACACTGACATACAGCAGAAGGTTGGCCTTATAAGACAGCAACTAATGAAATGCCCACTCAAGAAGTGGGGGAATGAGAAGCACACAGGACCCACTGAAATCCAGCTGACAAATATCGAAAGCCCCTTCATTAGCACGCCGTGTTACTCCTACCTGGGGTAACTCCAGATGAATCGGGCTCTGCATTCATGCTCTGGGTGCTACACTCTCAATTATCCCTGCTTTGCTATGAAGAGTAACCTATATTGGAAAATGTAGATCATTCCTTCTTTCTTTTTTTAAAGAAAGATTTATTTATTTGCAAGCCAGTGGGACAGAGAGGAAGAGGGAAAGGGAAGAAGAAGGGAAGCCGAGAAGTATGGAGGAAGAGAGACAGACAGAGATTTTCATCTGCTGGTTCACTCTCCAAACGCATGCCAAAGCCAGGGGTGGGCCAGGCCAAAGCTGGGAACTCCATCTAGGTCTCCCACCTCCTCCTTCCAGCAGTCCAGTAGCATATATATCACTCTGCTTGGTGGTATTCTCCAAGTTCTGTGTGCTATCTTTATCCTTTTTCATTCTTTTTGCTTATCAAATGGGATGATTTCCATTGGTATACCTTCAAGCTCACTAATGTTTTCTTCCGCTCAGTCTCGTCTGCTATGGAATCCCTCACTGAAATTTTTACTTCAGTTATTATATTTGTCAGCTCTGATCTACATTGGGTAATGGTTAATATTTTCTGTATTGAAATTCTCAGTTTTTAGATTGTTCTCCCTATTTTAATGACCATCTTTTTGATGATTATTTTTGAGTTCCATATCAAGTAAATCACATATTTGCTTTTCATTAGAGTTGGCCTTTTTAGATATCTCGTAATCTCATTTGGAGCATATTCCCTTAATTATTTTCTTGACTTTCTGTTTGGTATCTCCACATTAGGTAATACAACAACCTCCCTACAAATAGGTGGATACTGGGGACTGGCACCATGGCTCACTTGGCTAATCCTCCACGTGCGGCATCAGCATCCCATATGGGTGCCGGTTCTGTCCCAGTTGCTCCTCTTCCAGTCTAGCTCTCTGCTGTGGCCTGGGAGGGCAGTGGAGGATGGCCCAAGTGCTTGGGCCCCTGCACCTGCATGGAAGACCAGGAGGAAGCACCTGGCTCCTGGCTCCGTGTCGGCTCAGCGCCAGCCGTAGCAGCCATTTGGGGAGTGAACCAATGGAAGGAAGACCTTTCTCTCTGTCTCTCTCTGCCACTGTCTATAACTCTACCTGTCAAATAAATCAATAAAAAAAAAACAAAATAGGTGGATACTTCAAAAAATTTGTGGAAATGGAATTCAAAAATAAACCTATTTTGGTATTCTAAAATTAAATTCTTGAATAGTTTTTCATAATATGTATATTCCATTAACTGTCCTCTTTATATGGACAAAAAATTTTTAAAAAGATGACAAGATGGAGATTTTCTGCTGAGAAAACCATCTGTATTAAAAAATAAAATGAAACTTCCATAGTTGAAAAACTCTGGACTTAATGTATTCTTAAATTTATCCTGAATACGTACTAACAGAATAATTTCATATTACAGAAATATCTTACTGTGCTTTAGGTTTGCAGTTTACCCATTGCACTGTGAGAAGGCAGCACTACAGGAGCTGCACATTGTTGGTAAACTGATCTTGGAACTTCGTATAGCAGTATCGACTAAATGAACATGTATGTGTATAACCTACGGCATACACCTAGGAGGCAAGAATACATGAATGAGACAATTTTAAGAGTGCACATAGAAACACTATTTTTTTTTCTAATGACCAAATTGAAAAAAAAAAAGCTGAATTTCCAACCACAGGAAATGCATAAACTGTAGCACATCCATATAAAGAAATACCAGGAAAATAAATGGAACTCCACCCAGTATTTGGAGGACCATCACAACAATAGCACTGGGTGACAGAGGCCAGGCATCAAAGAGTGCATGTGGTACAGAGGCCTTTGTGTGAGGTTCAAAACCAGGCAGAACTAACTGGTGATCGTACATGCCAACATGTGAATGACACAGGGATCAGGATTGGGAGAGGCAAAAAGAATCTTTCAGCTCTGGGTATCTGTGTATTGATCTATCTGCGTGATGATTTCACCAGTGGGTTCATTTTGCGAAAACTCACAGACCTGCCATTGGTGACTCTTACTGACAAAATAATTTACAAAGAGAATAAAAGGACTGTGCAAAGACAGCAGCAAAGATACAGACCCACCACGGCCGACATGAGGTCCAGAGGCTTCTCTGGGTCCTATGGGCTCCGCAGTTCTTGGTTGGGTTTCTCTGGGGCCTGGGCGCTTTCCTCATTTTTGGTTTTAAGTGATATTTTCCAAGAAGCCCTTTAGATCTTTTTATTTTTCTTGCTCATTTCATGTGTTGCAGGGTTTTTCCTCTCTGGAAAGCCCCAAGTTCAAGCCTGCCACTGCTCCTCACGTCCTCTCAGCTCCTGTTCAGGCTTCTGGGTACGCACTTCTTGTTGGTCCTGCACACTGGCTGCAACTCCTGCTATTTCATTTTTCTCAACCAGAGATTTATTTTATGAATTGGTAGTGCAGCCAGGAGGAAGTTCTGAGCTGGAAATCACGGAGGCAGGTTTTCAAAGGCTTAGTGTGAGCAGGAAATTGTAACTGCGCCATAGCCACGTGGATTTCTAACCTCCTCAAACGTGTTTCTCCTTTGCCTGATGGCAAAAGCCAGTGTAAACTATTTAATTCCACACTTACAGGATGAAGAACTGAACACAGCTCAGTCTTTGGCAAGAAGTGAGTATCCTTATGCTCTATCTTCATCAGTGCGGAGAAATGTGTCCTCTTTGGGCAACCCATGATATGTCCTTTATTCGTGTATTAATTCAAAAGAAAGTTTGGTGGTGGCATGAATCTATGTGACACACAAGCATACAGCTCTGTGGCTTCCAAAGAACAGTGTTAAAAATGCAGTTTTAGGGTCTAATTAAAAAGGCCTTTGTTTGAGCACCACATCCCACTGTGCTTAGGTTCACAGCCCTTGGGATCCCCTGCTGCCCTCGAACAACGCACCTGCTATTTCGACATTGGGTTTTGGATGGCCATTGGAGAGTAGATGGAGGAAGGAGAGCTTTTCAAAAAGAAAAGACATTTCCAATATTTCTGGGAAACTGCTCAAGTATGTATATGTGTGAATGTTTTCTGAGCGTTTCGCACGTTTTCAAGACAAGCTGAGATTTTTCCTGCATTTTCTGTCTGGCCCGCTCCGTGCTAACATCCACAGATGGGATCCCCCTAATGCAAGAGAAGGTGGTTAGACGGTGACTCCAACGGGGAAAATGGAGGGTTTCTCTGCAGATGGGACAGGAAGGCATTCCAGCACCCAGCTCAGGCAGTACATGCAGCGCTGCTTGCTCCGATGTGCAGTTTTTATGAATTAAGGGAGCTGTAAGACATAAATCTTAGAAATCTTCCACTCTTCTCAAGATGCATAAAAATTGCTTTCTTTGCTTGAAGGAGACTCTGGTATTGTTCTCCTCAGAGCAGTTAAAAGCTGACTGCAAGGCAAAGTATCTGAAATTGTGCACAGGACGGCTCCGTCGGAACTGGCTGGAAGACACAGAACAGTGACTGCTGCCTGTGACTCACTTCACATGCACTCAGCTCCTCACTGTGAACTCAGAACAGGATTTCTACGTCAGTGGGGTGGACAGCGGGGCACTGTGCTGTGGATTACTTGAGAGAAAAAGGACAAAGGCAGCTTCCCCTCTCATTAAAGAAACATTTGCAAATAAGATGAAGCGCCTGGTACTGTTTGTTCTCTTACTCTTAACAGACCCATTTCTTACTCTCATCAATACAGGCAGTTTTGACTATGTCAGGATATAAACCATTTTGGCAAATGGGAGCTAAGTGCTTTTTAGGTTTAAATATTTAAATAAATAAATGGAAATCAGGAGAAGACATAGTTTCCAAGCAGATAAAATCATTAGTTAAAAAAAAATGTTGAGCTACTTAGAGCTACAGCCAAATCTGTACAACTTGGGCATTTGCAAATTTATGGCATCTTTTGAGTCAAATCACTTTGTTTTCATATGAAACTGTAAAAGTAATTAACACTTAGTGAAGAAACAGTGGTTTGCTTCCAAGATCTCATTTTTTAGGAATGGGATAGTCTACTTCCCCGGTACTGGCTCCATCCATCAGAGAGTAGAAGCAAAACCAGTGCCAGACGTCTTCGAGGTCCAAAATTTCTGGGAATCAGCTTTGCTTCCAGCCCTCACAAGTCTCATGATCTTAGCCAACTAGAGAGGCATTTACAGTCATGCGTCGTCACGTCTGAAGGTCATTCTCTGTGGTCTCTTATCTGTAGTCAAGGTCTCTTCAAGGAAGTACTTCTTTCAGACCTGGTATACATGGACCAGCAAATACAGATCCTTTAGGAGCTGTGCTGTTAAGTTCCAAATAAATATGAGGACAGAGTGAAGGAGCTTTTTCCCTCCACAAAATCAGTGACATTGAGCTCCACGTCTTGCACGGATCCTCTGCCTGTGTCTGCCTAAGGTGTTTTCATGTGAGCTCTGTTTTACATGCTGCTCCATGGAGGAAGCCCTCTAGTGATGGCAATGATCAAGAGGAAAAAGAGAGAGAATCTGAAGCCAGACCCGGCTCTTATTGTCCCTTTAAGTATGTAAAGAAAAGAAATGAGGATCAAAGTGCACTAGGAATCCTACGTATTTTCCTTCCTTTAAAACCCACCCTCATTTCCCTGCTGGAAATTCCTTTGCGAGAAAAACACTGGTGTCTTCGAAAGGTCTTGTTTTTAGATAAACTTCTTTTAATTACAGTTATAAAAAAAAAAAAAAGAATTCCCTACCACACCCCAAAAAGGGTTTGCACAATTTGAAGACTTCGACTGGGCCCACGAAATGCAAGCTTCTCATTGAAAAGGCTACTGTTCTTCAAAACATAATAAAATCACCTGCTATGGACAACGTCATAAAGCAAAAGTTAATCAACGGCACGGACCCCGTCATTTCAAAGCGATTCTGGAAAAAGAACTCTTAGGAAGATGCAAGACAAAATCAAGCAGGAAAGCATGGGAACTCCTACTGCGGCTCTATCATTTCTCTTCTCTCCTAAAGTCCCCCTGAAGCAACAGGCAAATGCAATTCATTCTGCTACCGCCTAACTCTGGGACAGGACTGCGCTAACCCCGGTGTGCTCTGTCCTTATGTAAGCTGTTTTATTGCCATCATAATCACGGATAGTGACCCTGTTTCCAATCTGTTGATTTTTTTGCCTTTGCTTAGGTTTCAAAAATACTGATCTCCAAATCATTAACCTAGAAAGAACCTGGCCTTCATCCACACTGTTTATGGGATGTTAAAGCAGTCTCGAGGGTTTGCTAAAATAAACTAACAGGCTGTAGAGGAGAGGAACGCGCCATCTGGCCGAGCCGGTGAGGCTGAGAACAGATAGCATAGGTAATTACTTCAGGTGAATCTATTACGACACACGGCCGGGCAGGAGGCTTGGCGATGTTCTCTCTTTACCCTGTGAATCTCTGCACATCCAAGTGATGGACTAGTTAGCCCGAGGAAAGCGGAATCAGGACGAATGTAGAGAAATGCCCGTGTGAGTGGCAGGGGCAGTGGGAAGTGTTCTCGGCGCTTTATGACCCCAATAGAGCCGCTGTCCACTAAAGACAGAAATCCTCTCAGTTTATGGAGCCGCCGCATATGAAGGACTGCAGGTAAAGACATTTCCATCCCTTGCATCCCGATGCATGTGAAGGGATCGGGCAAAGTGAGGGGAGGCCTGTGCTGAAATCTCTTTATGCCCCATTGATTTATGGTTTCTGAGCACAGAGAGCTTACTTTGATCAACAGATAAATTGCAAGGGAATAAGGAGAGGGGACAGGAAATCTTGTAGATGAAAAGAAACTACAGAGAAAAGTCAACAGACTTCAACGCATGGACCTCGTTCACGTCTCTCTTTATTAAATAGTGTAGATGTCAGCCCTAACTGTAGTTTATTTTTTAATTTTTATTTAAAAAATTTATTTGAGAGGCACAGAAACATACCAAGAGTGACACACAACACACACACACACACACACACACAGAGCATGAACTGGTTTACTCCCCAAATGCCTACAATGGCCAAGATTGGACCACACTGGAGTGAGGAGACAAGTATGCAATCCAAGTCTCTCACTTGGGCGGCAGAGACCCGACCACCTGAGCCATTACCTGTTGCCTCTCAGGCTCTGCAGGAAGCTGGAATGAAACCCAGACTCTGTGATATGGGATGTGGGCATCTTAAATGTTGTCTTAACCACTAGACCAAACACCTGCCCCTGACTCAGTCTTGACTCACTAACATTAAATAACAAATAATTTTGGATAGTCAGGGAATTGGAACAGTTACTGCTGTGATAATATTAGAAAGTTACTGCTACTTTTTTGGTTTTAAGATTTATTTTATTTTATTTTATTTATTTTTTTTTTAGGTTTTTTTTTTTTTTTGAACTTTTATTTAATGAATATAAATTTCCAAAGTACAACTTATGGATTACAATGGCTTCCCCCCCATAACGTCCCTCCCACCCGCAACCCTCCCCTTTCCCACTCCCTCTCCCCTTCCATTCACATCAAGATTTTTCGTTTCTCTTTATATACAGAAGATCAGTTTAGCATACATTAAGTAAAGATTTCAACAGTTTGCTCCCACACAGAAACATAAAGTGAAAAATACTGTTTGAGTACTAGTTACAGCATTAAATCTCAATGTACAGCACACTAAGGACAAAGATCCTACATGAGGAGTAAGTGCACAGTGACTCCTGTTGTTGACTTAACAAATTGACACTCTTGTTTATGGCCTCAGTAATCACCCTAGGCTCTTGTCATGAGCTGCCAAGGCTATGGAAGCCCCCTGAGTTCACTGACTCTGATCATTTTTAGACAAAGCCATGGTCAAAGTGGAAGTTCTCTCCTCCCTTCAGAGAAGGGTACCTCTTCTTTGATGACCTGTTCTTTCCACTGGGATCTCACTCGTGCAGATCTTTCATTTAGGTTTTTTTTTTTTTTTTCCAGAGTGTCTTGGCTTTCCATGCCTGAAATACTCTCATGGGCTTTTCAGCCAGATCTGAATGCCTTAAGGGCTGATTCTGAGGCCAGAGTGCTGTTTAGGACATCTGCCATTCTATGGGTCTGCTGTGTATCTCACTTCCCATGTTGGATCATTCTCTCCCTTTTTGATTTTATCAGCTAGTATTTGCAGACACTATTCTTGTTTATGTGATCCCTTTGGTTCTCAGTCCTATCATTATGATCAATTGTGAACAGAAATTGATCACTGGGACTAGTGAGATGGCATTTGGTGCATGCCACCTTGATGGGATTGAATTGGAATCCCCTGGTATGTTTCTAACTCTACCATTTGAGGTAAGTCAGCTTGAGCATGTCCCAAATTGCACATCTCTTCCCTCTCTTATTCCCACTCTTATATTTAACAGCGATCACTTTTCAGTTAAGTTTCAGCACTTAAGAAGAATTGTGTATTGATTACAGTATTCAACCAAAAGTATTAAGTAGAACAAACAAAAAAAATACTAAGAGGGATAACATATCAAGTTGCTTATCAACAGTCAGGGTGAGGGCTGATCAAGTCACCATTTCTCATAGTGTTCATTTCACTTTAACAGGTTTCCTTCTTGGTGCTCAGTTAGTTGTCACCTATCAAGCAGAACAAGTGGTATTTGTCCCTTTGGGATTGGCTTATTTCACTCAGCATAATGTTTTCCAAATTCCTAACAGGGATCACTTTACAGTTAAAATTCAAACACCTAAGAATAATTGTGTGTTAATTACAGAGGTTTTAAGATTTATTTATTTAATTGAAATGCAGAGGCACAGAGGCAGAGGCAGAGAGAGAGAGGGAGATCTTCCATGCATTGGTTCACACCCCAGGTGGCTGCAATGCCCAGAGCTGCACTGATCTGAAGCCAGGAGCTTCTTCCAGGTCTCCCACGTAAATGCAGGGGCCCAAGGACTTGGGTCATCTTCTGCTGCTTTCCCAGGCCACAGCAGAGAGCTGGATCAGAAGTGGAGGAGCCAGGTCTCAATCTGGCGCCCATATGGAATGCCAGCACTGTAGGTGGCACCTTTACCCACTACGCCATGCTACTTTCTTTTTTTTTTTTTTTTTTTGACAGAGTGGACAGTGAGAGAGAGAGACAGAAAGAAAGGTCTTCCTTTTGCTGTTGGTTCACCCTCCAATGGCCACCGCGGCCGTGCTGTGGCTGGCGCACCACACTGATCTGATGGCAGGAGCCAGGTACTTATCCTGGTCTCCCATGGGGTGCAGGGGCCAAGCACTTGGGTCATCCTCCACTGCACTCCCTGGCCACAGCAGAGAGCTGGCCTGGAAGAGGGGCAACCGGGACAGAATCCGGTGCCCCAACCGGGACTAGAACCCGGGGTGCCAGTGCCGCAAGGCGGAGGATTAACCTAGTGAGCCACGGTGCCGGTCTACTTTCTTTTAGTTACAGTAAACATGCTGTAATTAGATTTTTATGGTGTCCTCATTCTTTAGAAATTCATATACATCTACTTATGATGGCAATCATAGCTCTTAGCTTCAAAATGAGCTAACGGACTTAGGGGTGTAGGTGTGAAGGGAGGAGGGAAATGAGGAGTGTATGAGTGTAATGGAAATAAGACTGACCATGAGTTCATGGCCGTCTCACCTGGTGAGGGTGCACGGGAGTTCTCTGTGCTGGTCTCTCTCTACTTTTGTGCACCTTTGAGTCCAAAATAAGAAGTTTATGAAACACCATATGCTGATTTTGTTTTTGTTTTGTTTTTGACAGGCAGAGTTAGACAGTGAGAGAGTGAGAGAGAGAGAGAGAGAGAGAAAGGTCTTCCTTCCATTGGTTCACCCCCCAAATGGCCACTACAGAGTCAGGAGCCAGGAGCCAGGTGCTTCCTCCTGGTCTCCCATGCAGGTGGGCCATCCTCCACTGCACTCCCGGGCCACAGCAGAGAGCTGGAGTGGAAGAGGAGCAACAGGGACAGAATCCGGCGCCCCAACCAGGACTAGAACCAGCGGTACTGGCGCCGCAGGCAGAGGCTTAGCCTAGTGAGCCACAGTGCCGGCTGACCATATGCTGGTATTGACTGAGTTATGTCATTAGCCTGGCCTGCCTCTGAGCACAGAAGTGTATGTGTGTTCATGACACCTAAGTGTAACTTAATGTATGCAAACTTAATATATGCACAATGCAAATCCACCGAAATGATGATGAGAGTGAAAACCTTTTTTTTTTTTTCTGTTAGTGTTTCCCATGTTAGTAATTTTTGCAGCTCAAGCCAGAAGCCTGGGTAGAATCCTTGCTTCTTTCCTCTTTGTAGCATCTTCACCCATTCCATTTTCATGAGTTATTAGCTCTACCCCAACACTTATTCAAACAAACCTAGATCACTTTCTGCTGCCCACTCCTTATTCCAGACTACCATCATCTCTCATGGACACTACTGCTCTCATGTCTCAGTTAATCTTTCTAACTCTAAATTTGCCTAACATATAGTACTCTTCCATACAAAAGACACAATTATGCTTTAAAAATATGAATTATATCATGCTAAACATCTTAACATCTCTTAATGGCTTCCCATTACAATTAGAGTAAAACCTAACTTTTCCCCAGCCTTCAAGGTCAAGCTTGACTTCCAGTGCCATCTTGTACCTCACTCCCCGGCAGCTCAGCGGATGCCATCCACCTACCCTGGAACACCCCAAGTTCTCTGGCGTCCGTGGTTTTTGTCACCTGCTCTTCCTATCACTACGAAGGCTATCTCTATTCCCAGTCCATCCTAGGCCTCTTAACATGCAAGACCCCATGCCTTTTATTTTTTACTATCTGAGCACATTTTCCATTTCTTTCATTATGCTGGTCTCTACCTGCCATCACAAATTTATTTACTTGTATCTAAATTGCCTGAGTGCCTCGCTACCTTCTACGAGGATGCGGTATTAGTTTCACAAATCACTGCTGAGTGTTTTCGAGCACAAGGTGGTTACTTGCATTAAATAAAAATTAGAAGAGGGACAAATCCAATAGCAAGTTGAATTTAACGCTTGTATTCTAGGTTTGAGGAAGAAGACCATTTGAAAATGTAAATATTGGAGTATTGATGCTCATTTAAAACATAGTAAACATTTCAAAAAAATCTAATTAGTACATCAAGTTTGATACAGATACTCACATTTTAATTTAATGATTAAGTCTGAGTATGCTTAGGTTGAAATTGAAATCATGTTTCCACCCTTAAGGTTAAAACTCTCATCTCTACCCAAAGAAATAGAAAAGGAAAGCTATATGTGTTATCTGAAGCTTAACAATTTGCTGTTTTTAAAAATTTTGGTACAAATGCCATAAGGTAAATGGAAAATGTTGATTTCCTCACCTTAACTAAATAATCTTAAATTACACGGTTCTGCATTGTTTAAATATGTGTGCAGTTTTATGTATACTCTGAAGTAAGTTTCATTTGTGTTCAATATAGGAAGTACAGTCCTGGTTGCTGGCTGTGTGGCATAGTTGGCTAAGCTGCCGCCTGCAATGCCCTCATCTCATAGGGGCACCTATTCGAGTCCCAGCTGCTCCTATTCTGATCCAGCTCCCTGTTAATGCACCTGGGAAATCATTGGGAGATAGCCCAAGTTCTTGGGCCCCTGCTACCCACGTGGGAGACCCGGAAGAAGCTCCTGGCTTTGGATCAGCCCAGCTCTGGCTGTTGCAGCCATTTGGTAAGTGAACCAGCAGGTGGAAGATCTCTCTCTCTGTCTCTCCCTCTCTCTCTCTGTAGCTCTGCCTTTCAAAAAGAGTACAGTGCTGAGGATGAGTGTTTAGTAGACAGCACTGCACCTGCTAGTGGGGTTTTCATCTTGAGGACCCTTACTTCCGTTCTTCCATGGGACTGAAGGTTCTGGCACAGTCCACGTGAACGAGGGATGCACAGCTAAGCACGGATGTGCCCCTCCCAAAGGGGTCGTGAAAAGAGGGGTACAATCTAGGGCAGGTCCTGGGCAGCTCTATCTCAGACACTTGTATTGGCATGTAATGGAAAACCAGAGAATGTAAGAGCTTAGGGCAGAATTTAAGTTCTGAAGGTCATGTTTATATAACACATGTAATAAAGAAAGAAATCACATGTTTTTTCCCATCTCTTTTAAATCCATACATTTTGTTCTAGGCCTGTGGCCCTTGATTAACTCTGGACATACATAAGAATCACTTAGGCACTTTTTTTTTTTTTTGACAGGCAGAGTGGACAGTGAGAGAGAGAGACAGAGAGAAAGGTCTTCCTTCCGTTGGTTCACCCTCCAATGGCCGCTGTGGCCGGTGCACCGCGCTGATCCGAAGGCAGGAGCCAGGTGCTTTTCCTGGTCTCCCATGGGGTGCAGGGCCCAAGTACTTGGGCCATCCTCCACTGCACTCCCGGGCCACAGCAGAGAGCTGGCCTGGAAGAGGGGCAACCGGGACAGAATCCGGCGCCCCGACCGGGACTGGAACCCGGTGTGCCGGCGCCGCAAGGCAGAGGATTAGCCCAGCTGGCCCACTTAGGCACTTTTAAACTCAGCAATGACAGACTATACTCTTGACCAATCAAATCATTTTTCTGGGAGGTGGTGCCCAGTAGTCAAAAATTTTTAAAACAACTCCGCTGTGTAGCCAAGAGATACCGCTCTAGGGCTTTCTCAAATCTAGCAGGACTTAACTAAGGTGATTGCAACACACATGCTCATGCAGATGTCTGTACTTACGCTGGAGACATAGACATAACCCCAGACACACAATTCATAGTAGCAGATATACAATTCATAACACTGGATGCACAATTATTCTAGCCGATTTCCTCTTCTGGGTTATAAAGCACCAATCTTCAAGATTTCTGAGGGAGCTGATTTTTATTTCCTACAACATAGTTCTTGGACTATGTTGTAGTTCAAGAGAAAGTAGAACAAGGAGAAAGTAGAACAAGGTATACCTGCACCATCAGACTTGACTCACATGACGATACTATATGGCTGCTTTAAACAACCAGGCACAGAGACGTATTGATGCATAAACCCAGTCTGTCTCAGCCGGGTGACAGAAGAAATAATTGAGAGTGCAAGAACTTCACATTTGAGAGAGGCAGTACCATACTGGGTCCTACAGTAACTTCAGCAATAATTCAAATTATTATTTCAAATTTAAATTCAAATGCATGCTCCTCAATCGTGTACTGACAGATAAACTGCAATTTCTGACTTTCTTAATGTAGGTCGTGAGTTCGATGATCTTTTTATTCAAATCTAATTTTTATTATAATTTAAGTTCACGTTTACAACTTTTGGTTTGCTTTTCTTCCTAGTAAAACAAGCACAATCCACCTTCTTTTTTCTGCCACTCTTTTTAAATGGAAATAACTTTGAGTCATGTGTGTGGTCACTTTTTGCTAATTTCTTAAATCCAGGGATGTATAATTTAAAATATTGCTTTCTGGATGAATTCCATTCCGAAATTCCAGGTTAACTACATTATGGTACATTATATGAGTGAATATGCAATAGTCATTAATTTTGTTAATTTATGGCTATGTAATGAGACAGAAAGATATTCACAGTCTAGTGTTAAATGATGAAAGAAAATGGAAGAACGGCATACTGAGTATGCTAGTATTTCTCTAAATAAATGTATACTTAAAGAAAAATAGACAACAGTAAAATATACAACAAAATTCTAACAGTAAAATAGTTTTTATTTTCATTACTTTATCAATCTTTTCTATTAATAGTCTCTGTTAGTGTTAAATAATAAAGAGAATTAGACAAAAATAAGCTATTATAAGTATTTTTTAATATTTATTTACTTACTATTTGAAAGTAATAGAGAGAGAGAGCAAGGTATAGACATGAGGAGAAAGAAAAATCTTCCATCCACTGGTTCACTCCCCAAATGGTTGCAATGGCCAGGGCTGGGTCAGTGCAAAGCCAGGAGCCAGGAGCTTCATTCAGTCTTCCACATCGGTGCAGCGACCCAAACACTTGGGCCATCTTCTGCTGCTTTCCCAGGTACATTAGCAGGGAGCTGGATAGGAGTGGAGCTGACAGGACTCAAACAGGCACCTGTATGGTATGCCAGCATTGCAGATTAAACTGCTACGCCACAGTGCCGGCCCCAAGTATTTTAAGTATTACAGCTCTCTGTCTTGCTAAAAGAAATTAAGGATCCAATGTTTAGGAACAGCAGGTGAAGGCAGTGTCTGCAATGCTGGCATCCCATATGGGTGCTGGTTCACATCCCAGCTGTTCCACTGCTAATGGCCTGGGAAAAGCAGTGGGAGATGGCCCAAGTGCTTGGGCTCCTGCCACCCATGTGGGAGACCTGGATGAATCTCCAGGCATCATGCTGGCTCAGCCCTGTCGATTGCAATCACCTGCAGGGGGAATCAGTTGATGGAAGACTTCCCTCTGTTTCTCCCTGGCTCTCTGCAACTCTTTCAAATCAACAAACAAATCTTTAAAAAAAAATTTGAAAAAGGAGCCGGCTCTGTGGTACAGCAGATTAACGCCCTGACCTGAAGCACCAGCATCCCATAACGGCACCAGTTCGATCTGACTGCTCCACTTCCAATCCAGCTCTCTGCTATGGCCTGGGAAAGCACTAGAAGATGGCCCAAATCCTTGGGCCCCTGCACCCGCATGAGAGACCCGGAAGAAGCTCCTGGCTCCTGGCTTCAGATCGGCACAGCTCTGGCCGTTGTGGCCAATTGCGGAGTGAACCAGCAGATGGAAGACCTCTCTCTCTCCATCTTTCTGACTCTCCTCTCTCTGTGTAACTCTGACTTTTAAATAAATAAATAAATCTTTAAAAAAAAGGGAAAAGATTGAACATCTTGTGAAGTCTTTTGAAATAAACAAATAAAGTGCTATGATATAAGGCTGTTAAAAAGCTGTATAAAATAGAGGTTGGAAATAACCACGTTGAAAATGAACACCACTCTACAATTCAGTGGACAATACTTAAGTGTTTGTTCACTGAGGATGCAGATAAAAATGGTTTAAGAAATGTACTGGGGAGACGGGGCAGATTTCCTCCCATGGGTGTTCTTGGATACAAAGAATTAGGTGGCTTCTCTTAGATTAAGTAGATTTTTAATTTTCAGTTTCTAAGATACAAAACTAATAAGGCTGCTGCTGGAAACGTCTTCACACACACACACAATTATTAAAATAAGAGCCATATTGTATAAGAGAGGTGGGTGGAATGACAAGGAAACCAGGCTTTCTGCCAGCATTTCTTAGACAGGATAGAGAGCTCTTGAAATATTCATGAAATTCTTTTTATTCAAGCAATTGGAACACATTCTAAAACATGTAAACAGGATTCTTTCACAATGAGCCTTGACTTTTCCAAATGAGGATCTGCAAGTTGTAACACAAAATGCAAAGATAACACACACTCTGGTCGTCTTGGGCTGTTTGCTCACATCAGCTGACCACAAGCCAGCTCCCACACTGTCCTTCCATATAAACACCAGGGTGAGTTCTTGTTACCCACAAGCCCCCAGAATCATGAGTCAGCATTTTGTTCCATTGCTGTGCGTGATACACAAGGAAGAGCCAAGCCCGTGGCACATGCCCCTACAGAAGTCCCACCCTAGACCACATCCTGTCCTTTGTGGTACTTGACACAATCACACCTTGGTACATATGCAGTTATTCACGTAACACCCGCCTATCAATCTACGCTGTAATTCTGTGAGGATCAGTCCTGGGTCCGACTGTGCTTTCCATTAGGTACCAACGTCTTGCATAGTTGTTCACCTACAGTCATCGCTCTGTTAAGTGTTTGTTGACTACATGAATCATTCTTAATGAAGTGGGAAAATCTGATCCCACAAAGAATGGCCCCTTAATGACTTTTATGAAATTTGTAAAGTGTCATGAAAGAGGGATTGCCCCCGTTTTTGATAGAACCATATGGGGAGTGAATCATGTTATCATACAAGAAGAATTATAAGAAAATCTAGTGAGATAATGACAGCAGTCTAATAAAAGGCATTAGAGTTTTGAAGAAGGCAAAGATAAGGAAAGGCATCTAGGGAGAATTTTACAGATTTTATAAATGAGTTAATGGGCTGTGAGCCATTGATTAAGCCCAGCCAAGAGACGAGGTACTAAGAATTGTTTTACAGACATCGGACAGTATCGTGTGGTTGCCACTCAGTTCCAAAGATACTGTTCTAACTGATAAAGTGCATTTCATTAAAATTAAGAACTGATGTTTAAGAAAAGAGAGTGTCAACAAAGTGAAATGGTGTAACAAAATAGGAAGAACGCCTTATAGTTCATGTAATTTGTTAAAAGGACTAATATGTGGACAGCATAAATGAATACTACAAATCAATAAGAAAAAGAAAAAGCAATTGATAAATGGATATGATACCAAAACAGATAGTTTACACGCATAGACACACACACACACACATACACTGAAATCTTATTGTGATCAATAGCATTAGCTATGCAGGGAAAGTATCCATAAGAATAAAGTTCAAAACAAAACAAAAATAGAAAGTGCTGGTGAGGATGCAGAGCAACCAACTCCTCATATGTTTCCTTGGAAACTTATCTGAACTTATGCATATCCTGTGGGTCGACAGTGCTACTCCAAGGTGCACACCTAATGCAAATGAGGGCACATGTACAAAACCAATGTGCGATAAACTTCATAGTGGCATTGTTAGTACTAACCTCAAACTGAATACAACACAAAAGCCCACTAACAGGCTGGTTATAAAATTATGATGTGTCACGAAACAGATACTATACAGGAATGAAAAAGAAGGGGCTTTTGCTATATGTCATAATGTCAAATAATTTCATAAACATAAAATAGAACAAAGATGTGAAGCGGGTCACGCAGAATATGTACTCTAAAGCTATAAAAGAGTTGAAAATATTCAGTTAGAAATCAGGCTAGGCTAGCTGCTACCTGTACATTGGAGGGCCTGAAGGAAGGGATAATGGTGAGCTTTTGGTGAGTTGTTAGTGGTTTTTCTTTTTCTTTTAAATCTAGGTAGCAGCTACGCAAAGTTTTTCACATTAGGAAGATCTATACCCACGTTTCTCCACATTTCTTTGGGTTTATTATAGGTCATTAAAAATTTATGTTAAACAAATATGTTAGATCTACCGCAGATGCTGTTAAGTCATGTTTCCCTGGGTATGTTCCACAGATGAACTGTGAGAGACAAGTAAGGACAAACAAGCTGGGAAAATCATGTTGCTAACCTGCTTGTGGGTTGTTCAGACCAGCCTTTTCACACCATTGGATCGCATTGGATCTTCAATAACAATGATTCACATTTCTCAGAGTTTACTGTTCCCTGGAAGACACTTAGGAAAACAGCCAGAGGTGCACCAGAGTAGGTGAGGCTACGCTAACAACAGGTGAGCCAGGAGCTAGAGCCAGAACCTTCAGTGAAGTAGCAGTCGGTGGAGGTGACTTGCAGTCCAACTCTAAGTACCATAGGGACAGGGCAGCTCAGCAGAAGAAATCGCAAGAAAACTCTCTGGGTCTTTAGCTGATGCTCCATAGCCCACTGATGAACGAGGGGGCCTCAGTGGTCCAGAGCACCTCCACCAAGAAACTCAAACACCCACCAATGCACCCACCCTGTGCCTGATTTGGATTCTTTACATTAGAACGTGAGAGAAGCGAAGACCTTCATATAAGAACTACAAAACACCCTAGGGAGAAATGCAAATAAAAGGCAAAATCATTTCCACGGTTTCATCATCCTTGGAGATGTTTCCAGCAGTAGCAGACATAAAATAATTGCAACAAGATCATATTGTGAACTGTGAACCCTTAAAGGGTCATCGTGACAATATTGGGCAATTGTACTGTGATCCAGTTCTGCCTATTACTAGCTTGATGCTTTTAGAGAAGTTGCAGAAATGTACATTGCCTCAATGTTCCCATTTGCAAAGTGAAGATGATAAAACCCACCCACTTGGGTGCAGTAAGTATTGCCTTAATTAATACACACAAAATGCTCACAGCAGAACCTGTTGTGTAGTAAGCACTCAATGCATGCATTAGCCATTGGAGGGCAAACTTTAATGGACTTAGGAATTTTATGAAAGAGCAAACATGACAGCCCATGAACCATCTAAGTTGTGAACAGAGACAAAATAATTGACTGGACCCAGGGCCTGATATGGTACAGTGACTCATAGGCTATTGAGTTTCCAGACTGTAGGCTCTACATAATGGCAGTTGTCTGTGCATTCTTGTCAAAGAGGAAACTGGCATTGTCAACCCATGTTGGCAGCAGCTACAGAAGACCTCCCACAGGGAAGACACGAACCAGGGTTGTTGGAAGTAGAGATAGGCGTCTTCCTTCTATCCCCACAGAATTAGGAACGGCCCCTGTAGCCTACACGGAAGATGATGATGTGCTGCTGTGGGCTGCAGACTACAACCAAGGAGCCCTCATTTCTTCCCCCCCAGTTATATTTCCTGTAGCACAACTTCCTGAGGAGCCTCCGTGGACCCCTCATGGCATTTTCCCAAGTATCTTCTAAGAAATCCTTGCCCTTTTTGCCCTCAGCCTCCACCTCGATCCTTACCCCCACTGGCAAAGACTTCAAAGTCTCCTTGGTTTAGCAAAAAAATCTGCCTTTATGTGTAGGGCTGAGTCTACAACACTGAGGTGTGTCTTGAACACAACCTGCCCAAGAGAAAACTTACCTAATTTTGTTTCAATTGTCAGAAGATTCCTAGCACCGTTCCCAAACTGTTGGCTGTCTTGACAAAGCCTTCTTGCCAAAGGGAGGAACTAATGGCAACTTCAGGGTGCAAAGGCGAGACATTCCGGAATGTTCTCATCTTGCGTTTAGTGGTGACTCTAAGGGATCTGTCTCCACCGAGATTCCAAGGCTTTTGGAGCACCTTCCCTTCATGGTCCCCACTCCCAGAAGGGCCCCAGAACGGGTCCACCTCCTGTGGAGTGGCCTTGGCTCTAGGAATACTGTCTGCTGGTGGCTACAGTATCTGTTGTTGAACTTCTGGAATGCTTCACAGTCCCACGTGTATCCTTAGAGCCCCTCTCCTGTATCCGTTACCCTGTTAGGGTCCTGAGAATGCTATGAGTGGTTATCAATGTCTTTAACAGCGACAAAAAGTTTGTGTACCATAACAGCTGTTGTCATCCTCACTGGGGACAATTGGAGCTGTTGGAAGGGTCCAAGTCATTCAAAAGACAAAGCAGATTTAGACAGATCAGGCATTCTGGAAAAAAAAAAAAACACCTGCATTTACATTTATATACATTTAGGGGTTGACTATTTCCCTTGATGAAATTAAACAGTTTCACAATAGATTCCACCCTACTTTGTCCTGTGCAGTCAGAGCCTCATCTCATTTCAAATAATGGCTTTTCCCAAAGGAAGTGTCTCCTTTCAGGATATCGTAATAAGCTAATGGACTGAGTGATCAATGTTGTGTGCGGTGGAACATTAGAAATGTGCCATAAAATATGGAAAACAATTTAGCCACTCTCTAATGCAGGCAATTCTTGTGAAAACGAGACACGAAAAACATGTACCCGGCCATTTTTTCATGCCTCGTGACAAGATTAGATGCAATAAAAACCTTGTCTTGGCAAATCAGTGTGTTGGAGGATGCTGTCAGAAATAACTTTGCAAAGACATGTCCATTACCAAAGTGGGGCATTATCCTAAATTTACTCTCAGTGAAGATTGATGGCTGCTATAAGCCACCATCTGTCTCTGCATCCTATGGCATTACTGGGCTGTCACGCTGTGCACTGGGTGCGGTTGGTGGCTTCTGGTTTTCTTTCCACTTGTCCTTTTCCCATCTGAGGATGGACAAGCAATTGTCAGAACAAAAGGATAAAGTAAGACTGACCTCGCAGCGTGCAAGTATCAAGCCCGGACTTTTTTTTTTTTTTTCATTAGGGAATATGAAGAATGCCTCAAATCCATTTTTTGCATGTGATTACCTCACAGTGGATTAGCCTAGTGGATTATCAGCTATTCTGTGGCCAGAAAGCATATTGCAGCACATCTGGCCAGTTACACAAATTTTCCAAACTAAACAATGCAGTGACATTTTAGGTAAGTGAATAAGGATTTTCTTGCTTTGAGTGTCTTTTCTTTTAGGTGTAGATGTCCTGCTTATCTACTGAGCAGAACAGTATTCTCCAACTTTTACATTTCCTCTCCATTATCAGTACTGTTGGGCTACTCATTTCCAATAAGTCTTTATGAATCGTTTATAAATTATACACACATAAGCTACCACATATATAATATTCATTACAAAATACATACACCTACATAAACCTAAAATGATGCGATACAAACACATGCATTTATTTATGTAGTTCTGGTATTTTTATCCACCTACTTGATCCCATTTTCATCTCCCAGATCTGCCATCCAGACTGCCAGGTTAGGCCCACAGCAGGCAGAGCATGCTGGGAGTTCAGTTTCGAGGGGCAGACATTGGGCACAGCAGTTAAGATACTACTCGGGACATCCGCACCTCATATTGCTCTGCCTGGGTTCAAGTCTCGGCTGCACTTCTGATCTGAGCTTCCTGCTAATGCGCACATCAGGACGGCAGCCGTTAGAAGTCAAGTGCCTGGGTCTGTGAGAGATCTAGTCCAGCCTCCTGGCTCCTGGCTTCTGCCAGGCAGAGCCTTGGCTATGGCAGCCATTTTAGTAGTGGTCTCTCTGCCAGTTTCTCTGTCTCTCAGATAAATAAAATAAACACATACTGTTTTTATGTTGAGTTTTGATACACAGTTTCTAATTAAATCTTATCTGTTAGAGGTAGGGTTGCCAGATAAAATATAGAACATCCAGTTAAATATTAATCTACTTAGACTAAAATGTATTTATTATTTACCTGAAATTTAAACTTGATTGAACATCCCGAGTTATTTATTTTCCTATTTCTTAAATAAATTTACCAACTCCAGCTTACGCCCAACTCCTCCACCAAGTCTGCAATTGCCATCTCTTACTACAACACTGACAGGTATAAAATCATGTATTTTCCTATGATTTCCTTAAACTCCATTGTCTGCAGAGGTTCCCTGTTTCCAGGCTCATCCTAGCTACTACCCGTGTAAATAGGACATAACAAAGCAAGTCTCTGTATATCATTAAATTGATGATGTTCACGTACAGGGGGTGTTGACTGGATTGGTTTATTCATCCATCATGTGTTCAAGGCCTAATATGTTGTAGGCACTGAGCCAGCACTTGTGGTATCTAGAAAGTGCAGGATATACTTCTACTTCCTTCTGAGTAAATGCCAGCATCCTGCACGGCAAACTCTCCATGCCTTTTTTTCTTTTTTTATTTGACAGGTAGAGATAGAGACAGAGAGAAAGGTCTTCCTTCCATTGGTTCACCCCCCAAATGGCTGCCACGGCCGGCATGGCGGGCACTGCACCGATCCAAAGCCAGGAGCCAGGTGCCTCCTCCTGGTCTCCCACACGGGTGCACGCGCTCAAGCACTTGGGCCATCCTCCACTGCCCTCCCGGGCCACAGAAGAGAGCTGGACTGGAAGAGGAGCAGCCGGGACTAGAACCAGGTGCCCCAACCGCAGGCGCAGGATTAGCCTAGTGACCCACAGCGCCGGCCCCTACCTCTGCTCCTCTTACCGCCCTACTACTCTCCTGAAGGCAGAGCCCACGAGGACACGAGTGTTCTGTTCTGCTCATGGCTGTACGGGGGTGGAGACCATCTGGCCCACAGGCTGCATGAGGCCTGGGATTTGGTCTGGCCCTGCCAAGGCAGCCACAGGCAGGACTCAAAATTCTTCTAGTCGATAGCAGGCTAACTTTAAGCTGATAATTTCATATGGCCCGTGCATGATGTTATAAGTACCCAGATGGCCCTTGATAAGAAAAATCCTCTCCACCCCTGCTAGAACCCTGCCTGGAAGACTTCTCTTGCAATAGTCCCCGGAACAGAGTCAATGGCTAATCAAAACCTGTTGAGTAAACGACTTCCTGTCTACTAGAGGTCAAAGGTCTTAAGGAGACTACAAAAATCAGGGGTTTACCTAACTCTGGCGTGTTGGGGACGAGAAGGCAGAAATGGTGATATTTATAGTGAACTCGAACGTTCAGTGGGGCTCAGTTATCCCCATGCCGGAAGTGGGCGGAGCCAGCCGACAGATCACCAGGGAATGCCAGTAGTGGGAGAAGATGAAGAGACTAGGGGCCAAGGAAAAGAGGGGGTCGGAAAGGCCTAGGAACAAACTGCCTGGAGAACAAACTGATCCAGAATCGGTCCAGATCTCACAGCTCTTTAAGGTAGTCGTAAGTAACAGCGATGATAGCGATCCTTTGGCATTTTATTTTATCTGTATTTCTTGTATCTCTCTCCAGATCATCTCATCCAGATAGGCGATGTCTGCTGTAGACATGAGAAACTCACAGAGTAACTTTCAAATGCATGTTAATAAGGAACGGAAGCGAGCGTCAGACACAGACATCTGTCTGCGCGATTGTCTTCATGTTGTGCTAGGTGTCTGGATTCGCACAGCACCATCCAGGTAGCTGGTTCTCATATGAGCACAGTGTGGAGCTTCTTTCTGATTTGTCTTCCACTGAGACAAGGCGAAGACCTGACTGACACTGTATAAACCACGTATGTTGCCCTACAGGCCCCTAAAGTTGTGTGCAGCTACTAAGGCATCATTTAGGATCCCAGCATAATGGCTGAAAGCTACAAAGAGAGGTCGAGTCTATAGCACTTGTACACAGCTGATGATTTTTCAACTTCCCAGAAATTCTGACCAGGGATCTTGGTCCAGGGAGGGTTTCTCGACCATTTTCTCACTGTTGCCTCTAAAGGGTTACTCCACCCTTTCCTAATCTTTCCTTCTCCCACCATCCTGCCTCTGCAATGCCACCACAGACACAGGAGTTCACAAAGAGTGTGGAAAACGCACCTTGAAGAAATGTTTATTTTGGTGCAGAAAATATTGGGATTTATACAGTCTTTTTTATAACATATATTTTCCATGAACTTTTTAAAGACCTCTCATACAACCGATTATATATTATGGACTTGAAAAGCCAAACTGTTATACCATCTAATCATTAACATCTTCTTGATCGCCTAAAACTAATGTTTGCCCCTTTGGGAGTGATATAGGCCCTGTTCAGAATGCATGATTTGGGGAAATAAAAGCATCCCGCAGCTGACTTAGGATACAATTGGCTTAGCAAGTAATTTTGTCTTAGCAAGTAATTTCAGTAATAATAAGTCCTGCTTGATGGCTATTTTCCCACTCACTTTTGGAAGGTACAGAGTCCACCCAGTTAAAACCTAACAGCACTAGCTTCACAGGCCCGCGAGAAATGCATGGTGCTTTTTGATGGTTGCATACCCTGTATTTGCACTGGAAGGTGGCACTCAAGGAGTTCCACAGATGCCATGGTAAATACACTGAACATTTATTTCCTCATCAATGGAAACCTGCATGATCCTGTCATCAGAGAGATAGATTTCCCTCCCAAGTTGGGGTCAGGGGGCCAGGCATTCATGGGATCTTAGCTATGTCACCATATGAATTAAAATGGAGTAATGAATTTGTGCTGTGTTCCACAGCTTCAAGTTAGACATGACCTTTGAATCGCATTTAACAGAGTGCAATCTTAGGTCACAGATCAGAGTTTTAAGTAACGTTCTCATCTATCAAGGGAAACTTATTTAATTCAACTTGATCTTATTTGGTGCTCAGAATTTAGGGAATTCTCGAATATTACTGAGTAACTGAAATCTATTAAAATGTAAGGATGTTAGAGTTTGGGGCACTTCATAAAACGTTAAGATGATCATATTCAAATGAATTGTATTTGTACACATTATATAATACATTCCTATGTTCACAGGGATAGCTCATCTCAGGGCCTGGAAACTCTACGAATTAGATGGCCAAAGAATGAATCACCACTGTACCAGTGGATTTCCTTATTTGAGATAACTGTGAGATATTCTGCAAAGGGAAGGATTTTATATCATGAATAATTCTCTTTATTGATTTCTCAAATCTGTGCTTTGTGATACTTTTTCTGTAGAGTGAAGTTGAGCTTCACATTTCTCCAGTTCTTTCCTAATTCTTTTGCTCCCCTCTTTGCTTCCTGTATTATTAAGAAGGAAGAAGGGGCCAGGGAATGAGTTTTCACAATATTCCTTGGCATGAATTTAAATTTGTTATATTATTCAGAATTACATATCCTCAAAATACATAAAGCTTTTATATTTTGAAAAAATACTACCCATTAAATGTCTTCATACAAAATATATCTTTGATGCTTGGATGGCAGTAAATCTCTTTTTCTTTCTCATGTCTTAACAAAAACTCCCATTTCATCAAGAATGAGAAATTAAAGGAAATAGGAATTTAATGGAGATAGGATACACCACGCTGCCCCATTTCCATCAAACTATGCTCACACTAAGCTTGTAGTATTGGGGATTTTCTGCCAACTTGCAGGCAGTAATATACTTCAGTCATCACTGCAAAAATCAATAGATGATCACAGATTTTAACCATATTACTCCCTCTTCCATTATGCTTGGTTGACTTTGGGAATGTATTATTTATGTATGACATTATTATTATCATTATTTCAGAGGCGGAAAGACACAGAGAGACAGATGGGAACACAGAGAAAGCTCTTGTCCACTGGTTCACAACACAAACGTCTACAACGGCTGGGGTTTCAGACAGGCCAAAGCCAGGAGCCAGGCACTCAATCCACACCTCTCCTGTGGCTGACAGGGATCCAAGCACTTGAGCCATCATCTGCTGTCTCCCCACGTCTGCATGAGCAGGAAGTTGTGGTCAGGAGCCAGAGACAAGATCTAAACCAAGACACTTGAATGTGGGATGTATTTTAACAACTAGGCCAAACACCCACCCCTGACACTACTATATGTTATTAAAATGTGACACAAAGACAAAAATCTTCCTAGAAGTTGCCTTGTGAGTATAGAGGGATACATATTCATTCACCAGTTCCAACTTTTTTTGTTTTAATCTTTTCTATTACTTGTTACTCAACATGACAATTATCTGGTTTTGGAAACCTTTCAACTACTAAGTTTGCTTCAAATCCATACAAGAATATGGTGAATAGTATCTTTACAGCCTACAAAAAATTAATGAAAAACACAGATTAATTATACATATTCAGTAAGAGTTTGGCAGAAAAAAATGGCGGCAGAAAATTGTGTGGAGTTTGTTGGAGTCAGTGAGGCTTAGATGATTTTATGTGGTCCGAGGTAGCTCGAGCTCATTCATAAAGCGAGTGGTGTAGTGGAGAGCAGCAATCACGGATTCAAGTGGGCAAACAGTGGGGGGCTCACGTTCCTTTACAAACTGGGATGCAATGAGATCAAGGGTCAAAGACAATGCTGGTCTTAGAAGAACCTAGAAGAGGAGGAGATCAGGTGAAGTGAAGAGAACGACGGAGAGCTGGAGAGAAAGTCTGGCTCCAGCAAAGTCTTCCTAAGAAGAGTCTGAAGGCTGAGGTTAAAACCCATCTCCTGTGCGATCCTCAGAGCACTAAAGTAGGGGGCGCACATGGAAGGTACAAGACGCAGACAACTGAGCATCCTTGCAAAGCTCCTCTTCTCAATCCTCCCTGTCCATAATGACACTGATCCCAACAGATGTGGGTTCTGATCCTTGCCACATGCCACAGAAACCTACTTCGTGCATTACTGCAGAGAACGTCCAAGCATGCGACAAGGAAGAGACATGGCAGACTGCAAGGACAGAAGCTTTTAACACCCAAGGGGGACGTAAGGAGAGGTGAGGGGACCTGCTCTTCCTGTAATGGATGATTTCCTTAATAAGTTACAAAAAGGAAGCAGAAAGAACGCGAATGGTGTATTTTAGTCCGAGACATGACGATGTGGATCCAGTAGAAACTGGGAAGGAAAACAATAAAACTGAAAAGAATATGATGACCTGGAAGACAGAGTTAGAAAAGGCTAAAAGGCCGAATGTCTCAAAGATGATAAGGCCCCTGAAAATTCTCTCTGCACAAACCTTCCTCCCCCTTGCCTATTGTAAGTTCTGCTCCCAACCAATCATTACTTAACCTGCATGACCAGGTTGTTGTCTGAGACCTTCTATTGTAAACATATCTAAAATCACTCTAGTTACGAACCATGGCAGTTAAATTCTGTTTTAGAAACAAGGCTTTAGGGAGAACAACCTCATACTACCATGAGTAGTCAATTAGTTGAACAGATATACTTCCTGCCTGCTGAAGAAGGAACTGGACACATTTCTATGCTTACTTCTAACGGGCACATACTAAGTACACATCTTTACGGGGTACAGAATGGTAGTGTGATACATGTACACAACAGACAATGACACGTCCAAGGATAATTAGCATATATATCATCTCAAATATATTTTTATTTAAATTTTTATTTATTTATTTTAATTTTATTGGAGAGACAGGAGCAGAGACAGAGAGATCTTCTGTCTACTGGTTCACTCCCCAAATGCTTACAAAAGCCGTGTCCGGGCCAGGCTGAAGCTGGGAGACAGGAACACAGTCTTGGCCTCCCACATGGGTGGCAGGTACAGGGACCCAAGTATATCAGCCATCACCTACTGACGCCAGGGCGCACATTAACAGCAAGCTGGATCAGAAGCAGAGGAGCTACAGTGACACCAGGAACCACACAATGAGGATGCCGGTGTCCCTGGTGGTGATGTAACCACTGTGCCGAATCCCTGCCCCACATTTCTTGATAAGTTTGTTAATTAAGGTTTCCTGTGCTTTGGAAATCTAAACAAGCCTGCAACTTACTGATGAAAATGAGGTTTCCATCATGTGAATTGTGTGATTCTTAAATTGTAAATACACATGTGCCATCTCTATGTTTAAATCCCTTCTCAATTCTCCCGAGACTTATTTTATTTAAAACAAATGATTAAATTGGAATTAAATCAGATTATTTAAGAATGAATGTGTATCAATTAATGTTTCCATCCTTGATTCATCATTACAAGGGATTTCAGATTCCAACTGAAGATAGGAAACTCTGGAGTAATAAAATGTGGCCAGGAGGTGGTTACAGAAACACTCTGTCAGAGGAATAAAGGGTATGAAAGACTTTCAGGAGCACAAACTACTTACAATACTTGTCTGCTGATCCTGAGATGGTAAGTGGAAGCAAAAGTTAAGAGAAGACAGAATTCCATCCCCTTATATCATTAATAATAAGAATGCAGGCAGACTTCACTCTGAGAGATAGGCATTACTCCCGTGGCGGTAACATCTGACATTGTGCAGAACCTGACCAGTCTAATTTTGCAAGTGGTACACCATGATCCACAAGACCAAAACATACAAGTAAATTATGCACCTTATAGTTTATGACCATTGCATCCATGGTCCTATAGGCTATGACCATTTGTCACTTTAAAACAAACCCTTCAGGAGTTGGATCAGAGGAAATCCACTTTGTAACAATAATGGACCAGATGTCAACATACAACCAATCAGTGACTATAACAAAACAAGGGTGGGGAGGGGGAAGTGCTGCTAGTGTGTACTTTCTGCAGAAATAAGTACATGTTTAAGTCGCAAGGTGCTGGGATGTTATCAAGACTCCAAAAGCAGAGTCTTTCTCTCAGAAAGCACACAAGCTTAGATAACTAGATGAACATTTTGGGAAAACATATTGAACACGAGGTGGGTGTCGTTGTCAACACACCACTGGATTGCCACCCCTTTTTGCAGTATCTCGCTTTACGCCTTTGCTCCACGCCTGATTCCAGCTTCCTGCTAACACACAGTCCTGGAGGCGGTAGTTGATGGCTCAAGTTCTTGGGTTCCTGTCCCCTACATCGAAGACCTGATTGCCTTCCTGTCTCCTGGCTTTGACCTAGCTCAGACCTGCCTGTGCTGGACATTTAAGGGTTGAAACTGCAAATGGAATCTCTCTCTCTCTCCCTCTGTCTCTCTCTTGCTCTCTCTCTATCTCTCTTTCTATCTCTCTTCCTTCCCTCTCTCTTTGCATTTCAAATAAACAGTTAAAAGAATCTATTTTTAAGTAAACAGTTGTTTCAGGGACAGTTGTCACTCTTGTGTTCTCCCTGTGTTTCATCCTTTCTATGATTCTGAAAATCTCTTCTGTTGTGGGAGTTATCACTTCTCGTGACCAGGTCCGTAATAGGCAGCTTTTCATCTCATGATGGGCAATGAGGGATTCGGATGGGAGATGAAGTAGGAGAAAGGAGATGGTCAGCCCTGGTATCTTTCCTCGTTAGCAGACACCACCCAGCATCCAGTACACTCAACACTTTGTATACAGTCACCACTACCATGTTTTAGAGGAAGTGGCTTACTGCAGCAAGAACTGCCTCTCACGATTTGTTCAAGGAAGCACACTCTCCTTCTCCAGCTAGAATACAAACCCTTCAACACTGAACATCTAATTATGTATTTCACTCTCTGATATAATGCAGTCTTGTTCATAGAAAGGAAACTGCTTGAAAAACACTTACAAACTAGATTGGAGAGCCTGCCAAACCAAGCCCTCCCAATCACTGCCATTTCTTCCATGTCATGTTATCTTTTAATGGCACTAAAAGCAAACAGTCAACCTTTTATTTTGAATAATTCAGAGTCATTCTTCGGCTTCTCAGAAGGATGCTGCATTAAATCTACACCTAGCTCATGCGCCAAAGCTTTAAACGCTGGATGTCTTGACAGCACGCCCTGGAGCCTATTGAATGTGACCGTCACCATTGAAAAGCACCATTAGGATCTGACAGGGAAGAAGCACACACTTACCACTGCTGGGGATGCTCTTTCCAGCTGCCCTTCTGCTATAGTTTCAAGGCCAGCTCTTTGCAGTCTATTAGGAAATGTGGCTGCAGAATTGTTGGTGTTTACCTTGCAAATACAGGGTCTGGGAGCCTCCAGAGTTAAATCAGACGGGCGCTGTTCAATAAAGAGGAAGTGTTGCACCATCCAAACTTGGCACAGAAGCCCTAGTTCTGTCTAACAAAGGACCCACTTTCTCCCACACATCCTTGTAGATTTACTTTACTTGGGAATGAGCTATTTTCAAAATTCCTCCAGAATTTTTTCCCATGTGAAAGGCAGGCTGTATTGCAACCTGGCCCCTGCCTCAGGCCAACAAGTCACCTAAAATACACCGCACGGACACATGAAGCATTCCCTATGCTGTCTTCCTATAGTTCTGTGATTAACTTCACTGAAGGAAACCACATGTAGAAGCAAATCTCACAACCTTTTGAGACCAGGCTATCTGGGGGGCAATCAAAAGATGCGTGTGTGTATATTTTAAGATTTATTTTTTATTTGAAAAGCAGAAAAAGAAAGAGAGATAGAGACACAGAGAAAGAGATCTTCCATCTGCAGATTCACTCACCAAATGGCCACAATGGCCAGGAATAGACCAGGCTGAGTCCAGGAGCCTGGAGATGTGTTTGGGTCTCCCACGTGGGTGGTAGGGGGCCTGATTACTTGGGCCATCTTTGGCTGCTTTCCCAGGCACATTTGCAGGAAGAACAGTCGGAAGCACAGCTGCTGGCATTTCAATCAGTGCTCACACAGGATGTGGGCATCCCAGGTGATGGCTTAACCCGCCATACCACACCACAGGCCCTAATCAAACTGCATTGAGCTTGAATTTTTATCATTATTGCACAGTTCTATAAAAATTTACTAAAACCACTGACCTGTACACTTAAAATGTGCGGATTTCAAATGTAAGTTGTGTCCCTATAAAGCTGTCCCTTCAAGAAAGTAATGTCATTATTTCCTACTCAAGGTAGAATTGAAGGAGGATTTTCCCAAGCATATTTATACTGAGCTAACTTCTCTACCGGTCTATGTTAAATATAGGTTGCTCAGGAAGTCCCTCCCATGACTGAGTTTCTTTTCACACATGCAATCTCACCTGACTTGGAGAAATCCACTAAAGGACCCCCCAAAAATCAAGTAGGTTCACAACTTTTCAGAAGTCATCTGGGTGCCATGGAGAATAGGGTTCATTTAAGTAGCTGTGTAGAGTGATGGGGAACAATCACTCCCTACTACAACTAATAATGTCATAAAAGAAAATGAGGGCAAAATCAAGGCTTTCAAGAAAATATGTGGATAACTCTACACTAAGACACATAATCACCTACAGAATGAATGATTCTCACTGACGGGAGCCTGGGGTAGGCAGAGTCATCATGAACCTGTAGCTTCACATCTACATAGGAATGATCAGCTGTAGTCTACCTACCGGCAAATGCTCATATGGATGAGTGTTGATAGCCAGCACATCCCAAACTTGAACTCAAAAGAGTACTGTTGGTATTCAGGAAAAATATCCAAGAAGGCTAACAACATACTATCAGAGGTAGAGAAATGGGAACAAGAATAAAACATCAGAAAGAAGTGCTGGGCAGACCAAACATCATTTGGAGCCTGAGGGTCAAGCACAATGGAGATCCACTTTCTAATACTGAGGCCAGAGGTCAAGAGAGCTACGCCACAGACTGACCTGTGGTTGATCTGCATGAGACATTTACTTAAGCTTCCTTTAATGCTCCGTGATTTGTTCCAGGGCCCTGGCTGAGGGTTCAGGTAGGGGCTACGTGGCCTCAGCTGAGGGAAGAGAGCACTGTGGAGCCTGCTGTATCACTACAGTAAGTTAATGTGTCAGGCAGGTTAAGATTTGCCTGCCTCTCTACCCTCCCTGTTGAGCAGAAATTTGAGCTCCACGGTCCTGTCACACTATGTGGAACCTGAAGGGGAAACGTGTAAAAATTCACTTGCCTGAAATAAAAGACAGACCGGGGGACACTTGTTTGGAGTATGTCTAACTGAATATGCTTCCTACATTCAGATGCCTGGAAATAAACTCGCTATGACATAGTGTCTACATTTATATCCAAATCCCAAACTTCAAAATTTGGAAAACCAAAAGATGGAGCAAATAGTCTGGCAATTTGTAAACTAAATTATTTTTAAAGCCATTTTTTTTTCACTCTGTCTCCCAAGAAACTTAGGTGGGATCATGATAATGAACCTCAATCAGTGCTTCTGCCCCAGCATCCCGTGATGTACACAAACCCATAGCAGCGCTGAGTTCAGTAGTTCCAGTCCTACTGAAATAAGAAAAACAGAACAAGTAAAATGACAGTAGAAGGGAAATACTGCATTTTACAGGCTGTAAGTCGCCCAACTTGGAAAGAAAACCCACAAGCGCAAGTGTCCAAAAACAATTCTGTGACTCAATGCCATAAATCAGGCCCAGATGTCACAAACACAATAAATCAATTGAAACTGCCAAACCACTTCTCTCAGCCTACTGGATTTAATTAAAACCACAACTCAGTTCATGAGAGGCCTTCTAATAGAGCAGATAATATCACTCAGGCTCAGCCAGGCCCCCGAAGCTGATGGCGGAGACGCGGCATGTTAAATTCTAATCCAGGGCCCGTTCAACACGGCAGGGTTTAGTGCACATCGGCGGTGGCTTCCCACGTGCTCGTCCTGAAGCGCTCATTGAGATGCTATCCATCAGCCTTTGCCATTAGAATACAGCAAGCGCCGGGTAAATGCTGTAGGGATATTGACTCCCCAGTCCTTGTTTATGTGTGCACAGTACAGCTCCGTCATTGAAAAACAGCGCAGCGTATGTAATCCAATGGATAAAACAAGGTAGCACTGTGCCTGGTGGATTTAAATTCTTGAGCAAATCTCCCTAAGACTTTCTAACCCAAGCTCAGTGCCTATAAGGATTTATGCCCAGAGAGCTTATAAATAAGGCTGCTCAGGAGAAAGACAGAGAGAGGGAGGGGCGGAAGAAAACACCAGGAAACACTCACAAACGATTAAGAATTCATGAGGCCGACAAAGGACCCAGGTTTGAAAGCATCTTCCAGGACTGGAGGTTAGAAGGCTGCTTGGCCCTGCCACAGAAAAGCTCCCCTGAGTTTACTGCACGGGGGACACCGAGATGTCCACCCCTGGGGTTGTCTGAACGGGACGGGTCGCATTAGTCACCGGGAACAAGATCCACCCTCGGCCAGCAGGAGTTCTTGGGGAAGTTTCCTTGTGTACACTGGGCTCGGTGTTAGGAAGACACAGCAGGCTATGTTTGGCATTTTTGCCTTGAGTTATTGACATGTTTTAAATTATGCTGTTTTATGTCCATTCGTAACAGAACAGAGATCTGCTACAAACGATATTTATTAACAGACCGCCTCAGGGGCTGAGCAGACCCGTGCTTGCCATGGAATCTTCGAACAGACAGGCAGGGAGCGCCTTCACGAGCCGTTGGCTTCTCGGAGCGGCAAGTGGATGATGGGGGT
Source organism: Oryctolagus cuniculus (assembly GCF_964237555.1). NCBI lineage: Eukaryota > Metazoa > Chordata > Mammalia > Lagomorpha > Leporidae > Oryctolagus > Oryctolagus cuniculus. The sequence continues at coordinate 14,921,418 of NC_091437.1, forward strand.
TTGTTGTCTTTTTGCATCACTGTCTGACTAATTGCCTCCCAGGCCTATTGCCTTGGCCTAATTAACAATATGCACAAATCCTAAGCAAAGAACACATGGATGAGCCCTCTCCGGAGGAAGTGTGGAGTCCCTAAGACTCTGGGCATGACATGACTCCTCATCATGGTACACACAGGACTTCAGTCTGTTCAAGGTCAAGGGCACTGTACTTGGAGCTGTCAGAAGGCACCAGAAGAAACCATATATACTGGTTGTGGTTTAAAAATCAGCAGCCTTGGTGTAATTCATCATCTTCTGCAAATTTTACCATTTGTTGACTGTAAAACTTTTAATAGTGATTGGTTCCAGTAGTTAAAAAAAAAAAGAGGAAAACACGTTTGATCTAACTGAGGATAAAACATGATTTAAGAGAAGTCAGGACATGGGGAGGAAGTGAGAATAAATTTACTGTTCAACCACTTTTCATTAACTAAATAATTAGTACCACAGAGCTTCAGGGTGTGTGTGCCACAGGACACAGGAGTCAACCAGGGAGGAAGGACTTTATTGTTCTTGGGATTTTATTATCAAATGCCATACATTTATTGAAAGGCCAGGTATGAAGGCCCCACTACTGCCACATTAGATTACGCTTTCCTTTTCTTAGTAACTCAGCAAAAATCTTTTAGGTAAGAAATTCTGCTTGTTGACTTTGAAGGTTACATTAACCCTGAGAAATTAAGTCATGCATATCCCTCAATTGTAACATCCAGTAGGTACAGTTTTTTGTCTTCTAGTCTTATGAAACTCCAACTAAAAATGGAATGACAAATAAAAATGTATTACATATGCATAGAGATCCATTAAAAAGTTTTCTCTAAATTTGATTTTTAAAAATCACCCAACTACCAAGGTCATGACTATAGCAACCAAAAGACTGGATTCCAACAGTTGCATGGGTTTCGCTGGGAAGTCAACTGGGGCATCAGAGATTAAAGCAATGATTTAGAAAACGTAAAGGCCTGGTGGTAGATTGCCACTTTTCTTTCCTCTTTTCCATTCCAGAGTGAAAGGGAAACAGCAATAATGTTTTCAACTTGAAAAAGAGGTTTTTTTTTTTGTTTTTTGTGTTTTTTTTTTGTTGTTTGTTTGTTTTGTTTTGTTTTGTTTTTTGGTCTTGGAAATGTATGTCAACTATGGGGGAGGGGAATTTCACCCGGGGGCAGTTTACACACAAAGCTGTAAGCACACGGGAACAGTCATCAAAATGAGGTCCTATCCACAAGAAACCTGGTCGGCACCTGCCATGTGCCAGCCCCTCCCCCACGCCACATTCCCAGTTGCATGTCCAAGGGGCTGTCTTGAGTAAGGGACGGAGGTCTTCGGTTTTCTGACTGTGCCAAGGAAAGACTTATCCTGTGCCAGCACTCCTTCTGCCACCCTCTGGGGAACTGAACTAAAAGCTGAACTTGTCTCCTTTAGGATCAAGAGCGACACCAGTAATTAACACAAGATGTTGTTGCTCCACGGTTTACCTTGTTCCCCATTCTCTCTGCTAATGGGTTCTGCTCATGAACTTCAATCTTAACAACCCTGCAAACGAAGTTATCACCGCTACGCCTACCTATGTAGACAGAGAGAGCAGCGATTTGCTCACGAGTGCCACGCTGGCGAAAGGTAAAATGTGGCATAAAACCTAGAAGCAACCCTGGATCCCATGCCCTCATCCAGTGCACAAAATCTGGCCAGGTCCAAGCAGGACACACATTTTTGATGGCTATGGCGTAGGGGAGGTGGCCACTCACCAGTCTGCTCAGCCAGCTGTTTTCCCTGGGCGTGCAACAGATCGTGTTTAAGGTCAACTGGTTTTCACCTGCCTCGACTCCAGCGATTTACAATTATTTCTTTATTAAGAAAACGCTCAGTGTGTGAATGGTCCCTCTGAAAAAGTGCCAACAGAGAGGCCTTGTCAGTTTTTTGGCAGAGACGCATCTAAACACATAAAAACAAGTTTAAACACCATCATTTATGCATAATTCTTTCTTGGCATCATCCCTCACTTGCCACAATTTGCAGCCAGAAAACACTTATTTCTACTTTCCTTTCTGTAGGAAGAATCCGGCCTTAAGTGGATCTAATTCCTTCCCAGAAGAGAAACAGCCTTGTCAGGACATGGCGGGGGTGCGCTGCGTGCCTCCGAGACATCAAGGTTCCATTGACGGCACAGCTGCGCCGACTCGGAAAGCTGGGGCCCAGCCAGAGCACCGTGCCCACTGAGAGCTGCAGTCTGCAATGATAAACACACAGCTGCCTTCGGCGAGGGCCACGGGCATAATCAATGGCCCCGTCTCCAGCAGAGCCTGCGCAAATCGTGACTGCGATGGCCGTGCGTTGAATATCACACAACGTGTGCCAAGCGGGGAGCTGTCCCCAGGGGGAGGGGAGGGGAAGACAGAGGCCACTGCAGAGAGAGGACCCGCAAGGATCTGCTTTGCCGCTGATTTACTGCCTCGGAGCCCTCTTGCTGCAAAGAGTTCATAAGGCCTGTGATCTGAGTGCTTGCCCACGGGACCACAATAACATTTATCTAGCATAAATTAATGTGTTTCAACCACTAATTCAATTTGGCTGTCTCGTTCCTCTGGTTTTGGCAAAGCCCAGCCCTGCTGTCATTCGGTCACCCGGTGACTCCCACGCAATGGCTGTGTCTGCTAAACAGTCACACTCCACCAGGAACAAAGAGTCGCCATAAAAATACACCTCCCGAGCGCATTTGGAGCTGTGCTAATTGAAACTTCCTCTTTGGAGAAGGCTGATCAAAACCAGCTGTAGGAGTCAAACAGGAACAGATTTCCACATCATAGGGAGAGGCCAGCGGATTCAGCGAGAGCTGCCTGGGAGTCGGGCGGGCATTCCAGCCTGCACAAACGCTCCTAATTGGCTCCTGGCACGTTGCAGAGAGCGTGTGACCCGAGCCCGCAGAGCTGCGGGGACCAGCTTCTCCAGATGACAGGAAGAAAGAACCCAGGACTGCAGTTCTCATAAAATCCACAGCAGTGAGCATTCCCAAGGAACACGTGCGAACCCCCACCAAAGCTCAGGGTGTCAGGAAACGCTTAGGAAGTGGCATAGTGTTCTGGGGACGGCGATCCAAGAGCTGAAGGGTCTTCATTGCTAAGAGCGCCTTTTAAGAACAGAAACAAAACCTCCACCTCGCAGAGGAGCAAACGAAATTCAAGTAAGAAACAAAAACCTGGAGAATCACAAAAAACAAGGACTGCACTTTAAGATCACACACGAGCTGCCCCTTCCTCTTCGGTGCCTTGGGACTTTTCTCTCCCCAGACATAATGGCTGCTTTCTGCCAACAAGCACAGAAGAGAATGCACGCCCCAGTTTAGCAGAAAACGTGCAATAACCATGCATTTTCCCTGTTAGCTTTACTATAAGGCGGTTTGGCCATTGCTAAAGGAAGGAGTCACCAATATGTCAATGGCATAATCCACCCATCAAGTATGTGAAGTTTATTTAATTTAGATAATCAGATTGCCTGGAAATATTATAGGCAAGTTTTTCTTTATATCACTTTAAGTATCATATAAACTAGCAAGGATCGCTGGTCTTTGATTTATTTACTCATCAGTTTAGCATAGTGTCTAGTTTTGTAGCAACGCCACAATGATTCCTACAGATCAAGGGAGGGGAGGGTTATTTAAGTGGATGCTGACAGTGTCATTACACCTCACCTGCAAAAGAGTGCGAGGAATTGTATGTAGCATATGAATGATGATGGCTGTTTTGGAGAATATAATTATAACTCAAGAAATAATAGCGTGAAAGTTGAAAATGTGCTCCGTCTCCCCCTCCTCCCCAAAACACACACGCACACGCACACACACACACACACACACACACACCTCTGGAATGCATTAGGTGGCTATCCACTCCTTATGTGTTTTTTGCCATCGCAAATACAACGTACTAAAACTCACTGGGTTTAAAAGCAAAACTAAACAAAACACCCACATAAAAGAAGAAATTACATGGAGACAAAGTGATGTGACTCTGTGCTGGCCTCATTTTTGTGCTCAAGAACTCACACGGAAGGTTTAACAGAGTGACCTACGACATGGCCTCTGGTGCGTGAGACGTGGGGTTCGGAATTTGTGAGGACAGCGATGGGAAGTATTCCTCAAGCTTCGTGATGGCTCAGATGACTTGTCAGATACTGACTCATCCTCAAGGCATCGTGCGACTCACACTTCAATGCTGTGCCCTTGACTTTACTTAGCTCGTTTGTCCCCGTGCGATAGGCACCGCAGAGTCTGTATTTAGTGCTCTTACAGTGTCAGAGGGTTCTGACGGGTTTGGAAGAATTTCTAAAGACAAGGTTAAATAATGAAAAAATTTAGCCAAACGCAACCACAACATTCTGATCTAAAATGGGGTCTAGGAAGGCAACCATTGACGCAGCTATATTATTTTTTAAAAAATTCAGACATGCTAAGTTCTCATGTGCATTGCTACCCAAACTGAGCTGCAAGTTAACTAGAACATTCTAATAAAAGAATATGCTTCATCTAGAAGTTTCCAACAGTCTTAGAGTTAAAACAACAAAAAACAAAATGACTTCCAGGTTTCGTATAATTGGAAACAGCGGAAAGCAGTCCCCTCAAAAGCAGTCGACAGACTCATTCCTTCCCTTCTGCCTCACCCTTGGCTCAGACCATCTTCCACGTAAGAACTGCAAGGCAGCCGTCCTCAAGACCCAGAGCGCACCAGCCTCTCCGACAGCCGCACAGCGCTACCTCCTTCTTTTACACTGCCGCTGACATGTGACCCAGAGCAGAAGGAGCTAGACAAGCCCAACGCCACAGAAACCCTACTGAGATGTGGGGTGACGTCACACATGTGCAGGTTCAGGAATAAGCAGAGAATTCATCTCAGGCCGGCAGCACTGCAGTCGACAAAACCTGCCCAGTCCTGGGGATGAGATTTAGGAGCTGAGCATGGCCTCTCTGTGGGGCGAAGAGTGGGCCAGAAGCCATGCATCCCAGTGATATTTTTTTTTATTACAGGATACATTTTAAAATTCATCATGACGCTTGTGTAAAACTACATACTTCAGGGCAAAATAGATAATCCTCAGCTTAAGGATTCAAATAAAAAGCAGGGCTCAGAGTGGATGGCCTAGAAAAAGAAAAGCAAATTATCAGCTGACTACTGTCCTGTGTGGGGTCTCATGAGAGAGAGACAGCTGGTCTCTTACTCTCCCTGGAACGTGTGTCTGTAACACTGACTTTACCCAGAAGTGCGGTCCAGACTCAGGTTTCCTTGATGGAAAACGAAGGAGTAGACGTCACTGCATGAAAATGCTACACAAGCAGAATAGCCCAGAAATTCACTCCCCCCCCCCACCCCGCCGTGTGTTACAAATAATAGTAACGAAAGCACCCTTGGAAGAATACTACAAGTGGTCAAGCCCCCTGCGTAATGATGGAAGACATGAATTAACTCTCACAATGACTAGAAAACCCAAATCATTTTTAAAATCACCATCACTAAACCTGCTTGAAGCTACCTGATGGCTAACAACGCAGTGAGGAATTATAGGAATAAGATCAATGGAAAGACATGAAAAGCTGATAAATGAATCTAGGGGATGGTTTCCCCTAAGAGCAGCTGTCAGTTCTGAAATGGGCACATTGGAAGCTAAGAAGCTAAGGAGGACTTGTGAGCAGCTTGCAGAAGTACAGGCACAGGGGCTGGCACTGTGACTCGGTAGGTCAAGGTGCACTTGCATTGCCGGCATCACACACACCAGTGCTGGTTGCAACCCTGCCTGCTCCTCTTCTAATCTAGCTCCCTGTGCACGCAAGGGCATCAGAAGATAGACCGAGTCCTTGGGATCCTTGCCACCAGATGGAGGTCCTGGCTCCTGCCTTCAACCCATCCCAGACCTGGCTATGGGGACCATTTGGGAAATGAAGCAGGGATGGAAGAATTATCTGTGTCACTCTGTTTTTCAAATAAACAAAAAAATCTTAAAAAAAGAAATATTAGTTCTGGCTGCACATACTTAAAACCTTAAAAGCAGCTTAAACAAGAAATTTTATTACACACACACACACACACACACATACACACAAACACCCACTCTTTTGGTGGCTGGTATGCAAGTCAGCTTTAGAAGATCTGTAGAAAGCCAGACTCTACTCTTGTTCCACTGGCTGTTTAGTACGGGAGCTGCCATGTTCAAGGTTATGGTTCCTTACGGCCGGCAGAGCTCTACTGGTCATGTCCAGTGGGCCAGCCAGAAGCAGAAAAGCCAAAGATTAAAAGTCCTCACTTTCTGTTTGAAGAAAACACAGGCAACACTTCTGCTACTGCAATGACTAAATGATATCAACCGTGGGATAATTCTAATATACACACATTTCTTGCTAAAAATAACAACTATTTCAGCTTTAAAATATTTTCAAACCGAATAGGAGATTCTTGAAGAGTATTAAAAACTTACATCATTACTGATGAGTAAACTTGAGAAGCATTCTGATTAAAAGACAGATAAAATCAGATTCAACTTTTTATGGGGGCCATGGAAATGCAAAACTACTAAAAAAAATAGGATAGAAGAACTTACATGAGACATTTTGTCATCATTTATGGTTAATGCGACTATGTATGAAATTCAAGCAGCACTGGAAATGAATTGTTAGAACTAAAATGAGAAGTTTGTGTCTTTGATGGAATCTAAAACCAACACTCAAAACTCAAAACCAGTCTTTTCATTAATCATTGATAGCAATCTAATAATATAACAAAGATATTCTTCATAACAGCAATAAACATTGTAAGATTAATATGCACAAATCTAATCAAACTGTATAATATGTGAAGGAAATTATCACATATTCCTAAAAGATATATTTTTTACAGCCTGAATTAATGAGATATAACATACTTATTACGGGAAGATTCAATATTTAAAGACAAATTTTTTTCTCCAAATTAATCTGTAAGTTTAATGCACTTCAAAGAAAATCCCATCTAGTTCTTCATTTCAATAACATTGCAAGCTAATTAAAAAATTCAGAAGGAAGAGAAAAAAGGGCCAATAAAACATAGCCAGTTTTGAAGAACAATAAGAGATAATTTCCCTAGGAGCCGTCAAGATTTATCAAGGTATTACAGGGTAGGTACCAACATTAATGGGTCAAAGCAGAGGACCTAGAAAGAGAAAAACCCTGAATTGGAAAGTTATTATTTGGGAGAACTAAGGAAATGATTATATATTCACTAAATGATAATGGGCCAATTGGCTATACCCATTGAAAATTTCAATAAATACATACCCAGTGTAATAATAAAAAGAACATTTAGATAAAGACTTGAATTTCAAAAGCACAACTTGGAATATTTCAGAAAGAAATAGAAGAGAATTTCTTTAAGACCTTCATGTAGGAACGTGTCCCTAAATACAGCTGAAACACCACTTACACAAAGAACAGAGCTCCTAAATTTGACCACAATAAATTATTCTTCAATGTGACACCAGAAACAACGTTAAAGTTAAGTGGCATGTTAGGGGAAGGTATTTGAAAAATGTGCAATAACAAAAGAATAGTACCCAGAATATACAAAGAAAAGAGAGACAAGAGAAAAATGGGTAAATATTATAAGAAAGAATTCACAGAGCAGGTAACCAGAATAATACACACATACACACACACAAATATCCAAACTCATTTGGATTCGAATAAATAAAAATTAAATCAATGAACAACAGTTCTTACGCATGATAGTTCAAAAGGCTTAGAGCTTATCATTTCTGGAGGCCGGCATTGTGGTATAGGGGTAGAGCTGGCACCCACGACACTGGCATTCTCTAGGGGTGCTGGTTCAAGCCCAGTTGCTCCACTTCCCATCCAGCTCCCTGCTAATGTACCTGGCAAAGTGGTGGAAGATGGTCCAAGAGCTTGGGTTCCTACACCCACATGGGAGACCCAGAAGAGCTCTGGACTCCTGGCTTTGGCCTGTCCCAGTCCCAGTCATGGTGGCTATCTGGGGAGTGAACTAACAGATAGAAGATCTGTCTCTCTCTCTCTCTCTCTCTCAGTCTGCTCTCCTTCTTTCTGTGTAACTCTGCCACTCAAATACATAGATAAATAAATCTTTAATAATAAAGGGGCCGCTGCTGTGGTGTAGTGGGCTGGGCTTCTGCCTATGGCGACAGCATTCCATATGGGCACTGGTTTGTGTCCCGGCTGCTCCTCTTCCAATCTAGCTCCCAGCTGATGGCCTAGGAAAGCAGTAAGTAGACGGCGCAAGTGCTTGAGAAACCTGGAAGAATCTCCTGGCTCCTCTGTTTGGACTGGCCCAGCTCCAGCTGTTGTGACCATCTGGGAAATGACCCAGTGGATGGCTCACTTTATCTGTCTCTCCTTCTTTCTATCTGTCACTCTACTTCTCAAATAAATAAAATATCAGGCGCTGAAGTCTTAACCCCCAACACCTTGGAATTTGACTGTATTTTAACATAGGGTCTCTGAACAGATAATTAAGTTAAAATGAGGTCCTTAGGGTAGGCTCTAACCCTATACGATGGGCATCCTTCTAAGGAGCGGAGACCAGGACACGGACAAGCTCCTGAGGAATGACCCAGGGAGAAGACGTTCATCTCCAAGCCAAGGACGAGGGACTCAGCACAAACCCGCCTGCCAACACAGGGCTCTCACACTTCCGGCCTGGCACACTGGGAGGAGATGAGCTTGTGTTGTTTCAACACCCACCGTGTGGGCTTGATCAGGGCCGCCCTAGAAGAACAGGACTAGCATGGAAAGACCACTGCTCTCTTGAAATTCCAAATGCCCTGGGGTGATTTCCTCCAGCCTGGGGACACTCAGTTCTCGCCCCATCTCGAGTCTGTCCGTCTGGTGGGAAGACAAGATCTCTACTGCAATGGTTATGCTGAACACACCTGACTGTACAAACAGGATCTGACAACGGAGAAGTCGTCCACCTGTCACTGGACAGAAAAAAATGAGTCGTGGCAGCATAATATATTCGAACACAGCATGCTATCATTTATGTAAGATTGAAACATGAAAAGATGGTTGAACACATAAATTTACAAACACCAGGCACGGTATAAAATCCTGGAGGGAGAGAATCTGCACCAACTCCAGACTTCTGAGTATCCAGAAATGTGGGGAGAGAGAAGGAAGAGAATGGGGCTGGAGGGGGCACATTTTTAATGCTTTTAGGATGGGTAGAAAGCAATAACTTCATTAAATGTGGCTAGCAAGTAAAAAAGATTGTATAGAATGATCCTTTCATTTTCTGAATGTTTTACATCTTAGGGGAAAAAAAAAAGTGACGCTACATTTTGTTGTCACAAAACAAATCAAATTTAGGCACAGAGCTTTCACTTTCCACGGAGGGATTCACATGTAAGATGCTGGGAGGCACTGGTGGATTCGGGAAGCCCTTTGTGGGATGTGATGTGGGGCCTCTCGCCTCCTTCACTCCTTCCCCATCAAACGGATGCCCACTCATCTTGGGATGCCTGTGCTTGTGTCCTCCGCAGCTGTGTGTTAATTCTAGGCTAGACCCGAACGTGAGCGATGGGGAATAATACACTAATTACCACTGGAACACAAAGCAGTTCTTCCAGAAGTGATGTGAAAAACACCGCACTGATGATTATCTGTGTATACTATAACAATTTTAGAGGCTCATTACTGACGCTTAGAAGAAAATGCACTATGATGAACATGCTCAGAGCAGCTTCGTGACTACTGCTGATTTCCCCTGTCAGTTTGAAAATATGTATAAGTGTCAGTATTTCTGCATCTCTACCTACGTCCTCTCCCCCCGAAACAAGCCCAGGAACAAACACCTCCAAACAATATAACCCCAACACAGTAGAATAGCCAATACCCTTAGAAAGAAATGTATTATATTTGCATTACAAAATGCTTTCCCTTTGGCTACTCACTTTCCTTGTAAACCTGCCCGACCTTTGCCGGACCTCAGGTAGATGAGAGCATGCAAATTTGAAATTCAGCCATTCGACGCTGCATGAGTTCTTACATTACTGAACAACTGAGAGAACTCAGCCTTGAGCTGCCATCACTCAGAGTCCTTCCACTTTTAGAAGTATGTAGGGCTTCTATCGTCATTAAACCAAAAGAATACAGTGTGCATGACTTAGTGTTATCACTAACCATTCCACCATTATAACACAATTGACCTAAAAGTAATCAGAAGTAATAGTTTATGCTTTGGATTAGGTTGTACAAACAGAGAGCAGTTTCCAGATTCAACGCAAGGTGGACAGGAAACCTACTGGTGTGTGCCCTCCCTGCACATTCAAAACCACAAGCACACGAGCCACTTTTCCTTCTCCGAGCTTGATATCACTATATATATATATTTTTTTTTTTGACAGGCAGAGTGGACAGTGAGAGAGAGAGAGAGAGACAGAGAGGAAGGTCTTCCTTTGCTCTTGGTTCACCCTCTAATGGCCGCTGCGGCCAGCGCACTGTGCTGATCCAAAGCCAGGAGCCAGGTGCTTTTCCTGGTCTCCCATGCGGTGCAGGGCCCAAGCACTTGGGCCATCCTCCACTGCACTCCCTGGCCACAGCAGAGAACTGGCCTGGAAGAGGGGCAACCGGGACAGAATCCGGCGCCCCGACGGGGACTAGAACCCGGTGTGCCAGTGCCGCTAGGCGGAGGATTAGCCTAGTGAGCCGCGGCACTGGCCCCACTATTTTTAAGATAAAAATGTTAATGTGCCATCTCTACCACGCTTCTTCTCTTTCCTTCAATTTGAAAGCTGTTTAGGAGACTCCGACTGTGCACGCTGTAAAGTGATCTAGGAAGCTCTCCGCTCTCAAAGAAAAGAATGGAAGGGAGGAGTGGGTAGGGAGGGACCAGACAAGACGATACTCCAGGAATCCTGGTAGAAGAAGGCTGTACAGGATCCACATTACTAGTCGAGGAGCAAAGAAAAGTAAACAGACTACAAAACAGGGTGGAGGGGGCCAGCAGGTCTGGGGTTTGCTGTTCTGTTCCCGTGCTGCCCAGACAGGAAGAAAGGAATGCGAGGGGCCAGCAAGGTGACACAGTGGGTGAAGCACTTGCTTGTGACACCAGCACCCATATCAGCCCGGGGTTTCCTGCTCCACTTCCCATGAAGCACCGGGCTAATGCTCCAGGGAAAGCATCAGATGACCATCCAAGTACTTGGTTCCTAACACCCATATGGGAGCCCTGGACGGAGTTTCTGGCTCCTGGCCAGCTGTGGCCATTGCAGCCCTTTGGGGAGTGAACCTGCAGATGGAAGACATACATACACACTTTTTCTCTCCTCTCGATCCCTCTCTCCACCTCTGTATCTCCCTCTTCCTCTGTTGCTCTGCTTTTCAAATAAATAAATGTTAGAAAAAGAAGAAATGGAGAAGCCTGGGGTGATGCAGAGATGTTTGCTGTGAGAACTGGTGGTGTAATTTACTGAATGAAAGGCTGAAAAAAGAGAAGTTCCAGAGATTCTAAAGAATGAGTTAGGTTTTGAACTATACTACTTTGAATTGCCTTTCAGGCACTCATATAACAATGCCAACAAAGCAGCCAGATATTTGCATTTGGAGTTACAGAGGCACCTAGGGCTGGAACTCTAGTTGATAAAGTCATGGTGGGGAGACATGCCACTCCTCCAGTCACCCACAAACAGCCTGCCCTGAAATCAAGGAAGCTCAATAAATTAAAGAACTAGGACATCATCCATGTAGCGTGCAGGGGACAGTCGCTAGACTGGAAAGGAGTGAGGCCATGTGGACTATGTAGTGTGTCTTGCGCCTTTAGCCACAGACTCAGAGCCTAAACGAGCTGACTTACTGGAACAATTAGAAACTCCTGACTTTTTCCATAGAAGGATATTTATCACCTCTCACCACCGGTGGAAACTTCTTTCTAGCGCACTTCTAATTTCTCCAAATTACATGAGATCCGAGACCAGTGCTAATTTTGAATCAATTTTGGCAATAATTGAGACAGATCTTGTGCTGTTCCTTTTCTACCCTGCAGGAAACTGTGTTCCTTTGAAAGTGATGTGGTCACTCCTCCTCCTTTGTCAAGGGTGCAGTGGTGCCAACCCAATTGTATCTTTTTGTCCTGTTAGCATTAACGGCCAATGTGAGGAAGCATCATGGGGAGGCCAGGCTTTGGGACAGTTTGGATTATTCTGCTGAGTTCTCTAATATAAACAGGGACTGCAAGTGTAATTTTCACTTCCTAAGCCGTGCAACAATTATAGTTATTCCACTCCAACGTCTGCAGCAATAAGATCAGTGACAAAAATAGTGCTTGAAAAACAAGAGAAGAAATGGCAAACATGTTATTTATTTGCTTAAATATATTATAATGGAGCTGGCAGAGTTAGTCTCATTAACAGAGGGATCTTTCTTTGCACACGCCAGCTGGAATAATAAAGGCAGCTCTGTGACATTTAAAATGCAACTGCTATGCTGTCCTGTAGAAGATTCTGGTTCTGAATCCCACTGATCACAGAGGAAAGAGAGCTGAGTAGAATGCAAACCATCTTGTTCATCATCTGCGTCCCCGGCGAACACAGCACGAGGGTTAAATGCGTAACAGGGCAACGAGGCTTTGCTGAGAAAGTATGTGTATCAAAGTGCTTGAACACTTATTTGCAGCATTTATGCAATTGTTCTTTTGCCGTGTGACAGTGCAAGAGTTCACAGAAATACATCTGCTGTGTTTTTCTTGAATAGGCAAAAATAAATTATAATTAGGGGGCTACGGCTTTGTACAGCTTCTTTTGAAACAACGTGTTCCCTACAAGCGAGAGGCATGCAGATTCCCCTCTCTGAATAGCAAGCAAATACAAGCTCTTCCTGACGCCTTTGTTTAAATGATGGAATAATGACCTTGAATGGAAACATACCTTTGGAGATTACGCGTCATGTGACAAACTGAGTTTCAAGATAACCACAAAAAATCTGACTTGTACAAAACTCTTTGCATTGAAGATTTGCGTGGAACCACAAATAGGCAAATGCTACTCAGTGATTTTCATCCATTCTTACCTGCTCCAACATGGATTCCAAAAGGATGTCCGAGCCTTCCGTTTTCTTGGTCTGAGGAAAAAACTGGGGACTAAGATATAAATAATGGCCTAGAAAAATATATCACTTGGGTGGCCAAGCTTCTCCATGACTCCAAGGTTCAGGATGGAAATTTAATGGGTTCCAATTTGACTTGACCCAGGGCACGCGTTTCCACGAGAGATGCTTAACCTTTATACATGAAAACCATGGAATGAACTGTAAATCATCAGATGATAAAATTTTATTCTGACGCTTTTAGGAACTACATTTCTGCCACTTCCTCCTAGTCCACTTTCCGCTGCTTCCTTTTTATTTCAGAAGTGAAGAGCTATGCAATTTTGGCTCATTTGCATAGTACCTAGGCAAGAATATATGTCCAGTTTTCTATTTAAAAATACTCTCACACTACCAGGATTTTGAGGACTATACAGTTTCCCAATCTCTAGCTCTCATACCCATCCCCACCAAGCCACCCCCGACGCCCCACGCACACCACTTAGAATCAGTATTGTTAAAATTAAAAGTTAGAGATGATATGTTAAAGACAAGAAAAAGAAAATACTGTTATTATGAAACAACCAGAGACTATCTCGAAGAAATCAGCTAGAAAGCACCTCGGTCACTGCTACATTCGAAGTTGGGGATCCTGCGTGTCTCATTACCTTCTGTTAGCCAAGTTCACTGCACAAACAAACCACACACAGTTGACACTGAGCTTGTAAAGTGTCTCCTGGAGGCAAATCGCTGAAGCTGATTTTTCCAGAAACCATTTGGGGAGGATGCTTCCTACCAACGTTAGAACATCACCATAAACCATGTACCCCTCTAGAATATTCATGGCACAAAGCTTTCTCTAAGCTCTGAGAAATTCCATCGTAAACCCTTTTAACTTCCTCTACCGTAGAGCTTCTTAAATACATGCAAGCACAGAACCTTTTAAAAATCACTTCTTGTTAACATCCTCTAAGCCCAATGTTGAACGAGACCCGTGCTTTTTAAACTTTAAATGCGTGTAAGAATCAGCTGGCTACACTTAGCTTGCTGATTAAAATTTCAAATTTCTGGGCCCTCCCTTTAGATAGTCATATTCTTCTCATGGGAGAGGGAGTCAGAAAGCTTCAGTCCTAACAGGCTTTCTAGTCAATTCAGATGGAAGACTTCCGTGGACCACAAATGAAGATACGGCACCATGGAAACGCAAACAAGGTCTTGTTAGGGAAAAAAAAAAAAAAATCAGTGTTGAACAGGTTCTGGCCTTGGAACTGCACTGGGGTTGCTGATGCCAAGGCAGCATCTTCTGGATGGTTGGTCCCCATACCCAAATATGCTTTCAACAAACCTTTGTCATTCTCTTCTACATGCTTTACTGTTTACATATTCAAGCAAATTACACTCAAATAGCACAGCGACAGAAAGACCATACCATGTCTTAATAAAATAAAGCTTTTTTTTTCTAAAAATTATTTATTTGAAAGACAGAGTGGCAAAGAGTGAGGGAGAGACACAGAGAGAGCTTCTGTCTGCTGGTTCATTCCCAGAATGACTGAAACTGTTGGGGCTGGACCAGGCCAAAGCCACGAGCCCGAACTCCACCAGGGTCTCCCACCTGGCTGGCAGGGGCCCAGGTACTTAGGCCATTTTCAGCTACCTTCCCAGAAGCAACATCAGGGAGCTGGATGGGACAAGGGACAGCCAGGAATCCAACCAGCACTGTGACTTCAGATGCCAGCGTCACAAATGGTGACTTACATGCTGGCCAAGGAGAAAGGCAGTAACACAGAAATGAGCTTGACTTTAGCAGACAGAGCGAAGAGCCGGTGTCCTGGAGGCACGCAGACTCTGTGCGAATGTAGTGTGCCCTGCGGGGAAATATGATTCCCAGCTCATTTAGAGTAATAACAGCTGGGAGAGACGTCTTGAAATGGAGTCTGCAGACAGACTGTGGGAAGGCAGGAACTGTTTAGGAATATTTGCTTGCCAGCAAGGATTTGCTGGAAGATGAGATTTTAGGTTTCTACTGAAATCAATTTAAATCCTGAATTTAAATACAGAGATTTATGAGCGCTGCGAGGAGCTGTATGAATATAAAGAGGATTGTACACTCCATGTTACCAGATGATAACTGTTCTCAGCGAGTTTAAAGAACAAGCGAAGGGGAAGTTAGAACACTGTACCTTTTTCCACTCAGGTTTAAATTGTAAGGTCACAGATAAGGCAACTCCTTGAGAGTCTGTACTGGCTGTGGCAGCTATGAACAGCCATCAGTGCTGTGGTTTGCCTTGAGCTTGTGACGTGCCTCTAATGTAGCAGATGGAGTGTCCTACGACCATGCAGCCGAGAACGACTGCTGCAGATGAGCTGCTGATATTAAATGTCTTTAGCTTCAACTGCCATGAGCAATTGTGTTCTGCCTATTTTAATTCTAGGAATGGATTCCACTTTCTTTTTTCATTTATTTCTTTGAAAGGCACAGAGAGAGAGAGAGAAACTAAGAGAAAGAGAACTCAAATTCACCAGTTCACTCTCCCAGTGCCTGCGGTGGTCAGGACATAGCCTGGGCCCAGAGCCAGGAGCCAAAAACGCAGTGGAGACCTCCCACATGGCTGACAAGAACCCCACTTCTGGAACACCTCTGCTGTCTCCTATGGTCTACACTCACAGGAAGGTACAGTGAGGACTCCCTGTCAGGGGTCAATCCAGGTATTCCAGTGTGAAACAAGGATGTCTTAACCAGGGTCTTCGTTGCAGAATTAAGTACCCGTCCAACAGTGGATTTTTTAAAAAGCAGTAAACTCTTTTACTACGTGAAGATTTAACTATGAAATTCAGTGATAACCATAAAGCTCCAGTTCTAAGGCAATGGATGCAGAGCAAATGGGAAACAGAGGGCTGGCACCGTGGTGCAGCAACTTAGGCTACCACTCGGGACACTGGCACCCCAGACGTCTGCTCCAGCTTCCTGCTAAAGGCCTTGTAAGGCAGGGGAAGATGTCCCAGTGCTTGGGCCCCTGCAGCCATGGGGGAGACCTGGAGGAAGCTCCTGGCATCTGGTTTTGGTCTGACCCAGCCCCAGCCATCATAGCCATTTTGGGAGTGAACCAGTTGAGGGAATGAGTCTCTCTCTCCCTCTTTCCCCACTCCTCTTTCTCTTCTCCTCTCAGGAACTCTGCCTTTCCAATAAATAATAAAACGCTTTTTAAAAAAATAGAAAAAAATAGAATCTAACTGGGTAGGGAAATTGAAACCCAGCCATTTCTATCAGAGAACAGTGTGTAACAATTGTCCATATTTAACATGCAATCAGTGACCTAGCTTGGTCATTGAAAGTTGATTAGGATAAGTAATCAGGGAATATACTGGCTTTTTTTCCCCCAACTATGACATGAATGTCATTAAATTATAGATTCATTGTTTTTGGATACTAGTGCACCTCTATGTTAGACACACAATAAACGCGCAAACTTACCTCCTGGGAGATGAGCTAGTAATATGTGATTAAAACAATACCAGCAATACAGCTGACTAAATGACCAATAGTTTTTAACTGTTACACAGTCTACTGCTGAGAAATTGATTAGGTTTTGGCAGACTGGGTCTAATTCAATTGCTGATTGAAATAATGAAACTAGCTACTTCCTGAGCTGGTCTTTCTGATCATCTTTGAACCAGGGGATTGGATTATGCATGTATGACAGTGTTCCACACCCCGATCTTCTATCCCCGTCACATCTACACTGTGGCTCTACTAGGTCTTCCAGCTGTGATGCTACTTCTTAGTGAACAGGCTTCTCCGTGAAAGACTCTCAGGCATCCAGTGGGAAACAGGGGTGGGCTCTGGGGCTCTACACAAGGAATGTGGATGTGAAGTTAAGTGAACGTAATGCACTCAGCTGGGCACCTGCTACTGATTAAGAACAATCATTATTAGCTATTACCAAGGGTATTTTCCTTGAAGTATGAGAAAGTTAGGTGACAAAACAAAGCTGTTTGGTTAAATATAGAAAATCCAATTTTAAGGGCCAGCAACTCTAGGAAATCTGCTTAGATCCTATACATTTAATTTTTTTCCAATGCCTTTGTAGAACACAAGAAAAAACAACGTAGGTCAAGATCAAAGAATCTTGCAACACATCAGATCAGTGTAACTATACACCCGGCAAACATGTCTTCTCCCTCTTTGTGGGAAGTTTCCGCTTACTCATTCACAGTGAGACAGCTGAGTGGGCTGTGCCATCAGACCATCTGGATTTTGACCCTGTTCATCAGAAAATCACACAGTTCTTCTTGGCTTCACTTTCTGCGTCATCAAATAGAGATAAAATTAGTACCTTATAAGGTGGTTGTGAGGATTCAATCATGCAACTCAAACACTGTAGTGCTGTGAACATGATTATCACTCATAAAAGGTTAACATTTTTATTTTTATTGCACTTTTTCTTTCAGAAAATATAGGATCTTTTTGTTTTTGTTTTTGGACAGTGGTGAGATGGTGAATCTGTAATACTCACAAACGTTCTCTTTGACTAAACATGAGCTCCGCTTACTCTTCCAACTACATTCTTTTTTAAAAAAAGATTTATTATTTATTTATTTGAAAGACAGATTAAGGGTGGGAGAGACAGACACAGAGAGACAGACAGACAGACAGATATCTCATCTACTGGTCCACTTCCCAAATGGCCCAAATAGCAGGAGCTGGACCAGGTAGAAGACAGGCACCAGGGATTCTCTCCAAGTCTCACACAGAGGTAGCAGGAACTCAAATCCCTGAGCCATCCTCTGCTGTCTCCCAGAGTGTGCATTAGCAGGAAACTGGATCAGAAGCAGAAAAGCCAGGAGTGGAACCTTAACTGGTATACTGGATGCGGGTGACATAAGTGACGGCTCAACCTGCTACACAGTAACGCCTACCCTCCAATTAGATTCTTTTCAAAACAAGCCAATAAGAATAGCCAGGCAACAATCGGAATGTTTTTCTTCCTGTAATCCTTTGATATTGCTAACACCAAAGGAAACTGTAAAGAAAGCAAAGTATTTTGGAAGGTCTTTACAGGAAGTATCTATGAAAATATTTAGGAATGGCTAGAAAGAAACAGAATATGTGAAATAAATAAACTTCAAACACCCATAATTTATGAAAAATAAAACTTTCCATGACTAAATAAAAAAAAAACTGCACTTTTATTGGCAGTTTAACTCTTATTAGAAAAAATGTGCACAATAGACTTTCTCAATTTCCCTTTGATCTAATGAGCCTGCTATGTGCTGTCCTGGACTCTAAGGATTATGGGGATTCTTTGCAAGATGTGATGGCTTCAGAGAGAATTTCAGCATCTGCGCTTTTCTCCTATAAATCACTGCAATGAAAATACAAGCAAGAAGTATCCAATGTTGCCCCAGAGGGCCAGAAAACAAAACCCCCCCTTGGCTTGCTTTAAATTTTTTCTTGCAGTTATCCTCTTATTTGACAACTAAATCAAGCAACCAATGCTCTTGCCGGCTCCGATCTAAACAATTTTACAGAGCCTACCTTGCAAATGTCCCAAGAGATGGGCCTGCTCTCAGTGAAAAATGCACTCAGCAGGAAATCCACTTAATGATCATGATTATTCTCGTCCGTAATGGACATTTCATTGTCAGTAAAGTGTAACATTATTCTATTGAAAGCTTCCCATATGCAGCCTGCTCCAAGACAAACTAGGTTAACCTGCCCCCTCTCGCTCCCCAGTTTTATCATTTTTCTTTTTGCAGATTCATGAAATCTTTTCATGCTTGGTCTGTGGATGAGTTTCTGCCAGCATCATTGATTTTCACTGAAACGAAACCCTACGTGGATTCCGGAATACATATAGAAGGCAGATCCTCTGTTGTACCAGGTCTGCATGTCGAGCTAGAATTTATTTTTCTCCTTTGAATACAGCAACGGATTGCCACATTGCTGCTTTTAACAGTTACCAAATTTTAACTTGGTCAGGTTTCCCTGTCAGCAGAGCTTAAAGACTGGTGGTGTGTTGGGGTAGCTGATTGGCAAGACCTCCCTTGCACACTCAAAAACTCTGGATCGGTTTCATAGTATCTGCAATGCCACAGAGATCTTTGTTTGTGGCTTTCGCATAAATGACTTGATTTTTCTTCAAAACATGAACATTCCAGAAAATAACATCACGCCCCTCCCCCCTTTATGGGCTTGCTTTCCCATGGCCGGAAAGCCCCAGAGAGAGAAGAAAGGAGCAAAGGGGAAAAGAGAATGAAGCCGTGTGTAATCCCCGGCCCCTGCAGACAAGCCTAGAACTCTTCCCAATGGAAACACTCAGCGGATGGGGGACTCTTAGCATCAGATCAAGAAATGGATAGGTTATCCAAATGGTTCAAGTTAATCCAGGAAAATATAGGCAAGATGTTACCATGTTAATATATAGGAACATAGGAAAGTTCATGGGGTGGGAGCAGCACTGTGGTGCAGCGGGTTAATGCCCTGGCCTGAAGCGCATCCAATAAGGGCGCTGGTTCAAGACCAAGCTGCTCCACTTCGGATCCAGCTCTCTGCTATGGCCTGGGATAGCAGTAGAAGATGGCCCAAGTCCTCGAGCCCCTGCATCCATGTGGGAGACCCAGAAGAAGCTCCTGGCTCCTGGCTCTGGATCAGCGCAGCTCCAACCTTTGCGGCCAATTGGGGACTGAACCAGTGGATGGAAGACCTCTCTCTCTCTCTCTCTCTCTCTCTCTCTCTGCATCTTCTTTCTGTGTATTTCTGACTTTCAAATAAATAAATAAACTTAAAAAAAAAGTTCATGGGTAATGAAATGCAAAGGTAAGTTTATTTTGATGCAAGAAAACTTTAAAACTCATGCATTCAACAGATCCTCAGTCTGTGGACAATGTGTATTATGAAAAAAAATATGCATGGAGCCTGGCGCTGTGGTACAGCAGGTAAAACCACCTCCTGCGATGCTGGCATCCCATACAGGTGTTGGGTCAAGTCCCAGCTGCTCCACTTCTGATCCAGCTCCTGCTAATGTGGTATGGAAATCAAGGGAAGATAGCCCAAATCCTTGGGCCCCTGCCACCTATGTGGGAGACCCAGAAGAAGCTCCTGGCTCTTGGTTTCAGACAGGCCAAGGTCCAGCCATTGAGGCCACTTGGGGATTGAACCAGTGGAAAGATTTCTCTCTCTCTCTCTCTCTCTCTTTCTCTCTCTGCCGATCTGTTCTATAAACTCTGCCTTTCAAATAAATACATACATCTTTAAAGAAAAAATTATGCATGGATTTCAAAATTCTTTGCACCAAAATAAACTTATCTTCTCATTCCATGACATGAACTTTTTGAAATATCCCCAAATCCCCCTCAAAGTATTTTTATTTCACACACATATACCCTGTGCGGAATATATTTACATACAATGCACAAATCTGTGAAATGTCCTCACTAAAGCACAGATTTTATTATAACTTAGCCAAAGTATACAACAGAAAATTCCATATTCATGTAACCACATCTTAAATCTCTATTACTTAATGTTGTACAGCCATGGGGGTATATATGTTATGGACACGAAACCACCCCCACCAAACATACACCCTGAACTCATCTTTAAGGAATGTATTTGTTAGTTAACACTTACACATACTTTCAAGAGATCTTATCAGTGTCATTATCATTTTTCAAAATAAATAAATCACTGTAGAAATATAGAAATACTAAGTAATTACACCCAAGTTGTTTATATTTTCACATGTTTAAAAAGATAAGCTATTATAGAAAAATACCTTCTATTAAAAATCTTTACCACAGGATCTAAAACTATAAAGTTTTTAGTGGAGGAAGTAGTGAAAGATGAAAGAAGCAAAACAAACTTTGACTAAATGCAGTAACTAAAGGGTGAAAAAAACATTGTTCCGAAAAGGCAAAAAGAAATCTGAACCTGCATAAAGGACAAAGCAACTCACTAAAGACACTGGATGGTCTCTCTCTGCTGCAGCTGGAATATGAGTAAGATAATGGTAAAGAAAAAGAGAGGGGGGGAGAGCAAGAGAGCAAGAGAGCGAGAGAGCGAGAGAGAGAGAGAGACATACATTTCAGTAAGAACACAATAATCCTCTGGAGGACTTTCAATATCTGATACACTCCAGGATCTGAGTGGGTCACTTGTGCAGGCCCTGGTTTTATAGACTGCCATTTGGCAAATTGAGGACCACTAAAAGGATTGACACTGGGTGATATTATATATATATTAGGATGGAAGTTCCATTTGCTAAAACAGAGGTATCCAAATGCATTTCACCACGGAATCTCTTTAAAAAACACAACACACAGCTGGAATACTAAAGGAAACGATGAGATAGGATCTACATTTGGATTAAAGTTGAGAGCAAAAGAATGGACTAAGCAATAAATTTATTCCTGGGAGATGTTCAAAAGCATTCTGATTTGGATAACATTGGCTAATGTTACCAATATATGCTGAAATAAAATTCAAGTAACAGAGCCCAGATCTAACCTAACCTAACAGATCAGAAAGTAAATGCTTTCTAACTCACTAATGCAAGAATTGGATATCATGTGTCATGTGCTCTTGTCTGGTTTCATGACAAGAACAAAATTTTAGGGGCCAAGTACAAAATTTTTGAAAGTATATTTTATAACATATAAAATATAATTAGCATGTTTTCTATATGTATTAATGAGTATTATCTTTATGAAAAGATACATTGAATTCAAGCAATGCAGCCAAACACACACATTAAAAAATAAAACCTCAAACTCCACCACCAAGAAATGACTATTATTCCCGAGTAACCTTTGTACGGACAGCTCTCTATACATATGAACATGACATGTTTTCCATTTCTATGTGAATTTTAGAATGAGCTTGTCAATTTCCACAAAACAATAAAACCTTGAGTTTTTACTGAGATTGCACTGACTTTATAGGTTACTTGTGGCAGATAAGATAATGGAAAAGTTTTGGGGTTTCCTATTCAAGAACAGTATGTATTCTCCATGTAGATTTTCTTGAACCTTTCTCAGAAACATTTTTAGCTTCCAAGGTAAAAATCTCGCCTATTTTGTTAAACTGATTCTCATACATTTGATTGACTGTATAGCCATGGGACATTTATTGCTTTTTAAATTTTAATTTTCAATCCAATCTTACATGAACATGGTACCCATCTTGACTTAATTAGGTTAGCTCCTGTTTCTCTCGACAATGTTTTATAGTTTCCCATTCTGTCTACTAAATATATTTTGTTAAATTTATCCTTTGATGTTACATAGTTTAGTGCTGTTAGACAGGGTGGTGCTCCTTGCTTTTATTTCTCATTACTACTAACATTAATTTTGTCCACTGATGCATCAAATTACTACACTATTGGTAGCTTAAAACAGTTCTGTAGGTCAGAAGTCCGACACCTATTGCACAGGACTGGAATCAGAGCTGCATTCCTTTCTAGAAGCTGTAGGGGAAAACCTATTTCCTTAGGTTTTTCAGCATTTAAAAGTTGCTTGTGTGCCTTCTGTGTTGGCCTGCCTGCATCATCAAAGTCACTAATGTTCTTCTCTTTGACCTTTATTCCATCCTTAAACCATAAAACAACAGCCAAGGAAGGCTAAGGACACCTGGGATTAGAGTGTCCTGCCCAGATAATCTAGGATAATTTTGTCATGTAGAGTGACATATTATAGATTCCAAGAACTGGGACATGGAACTCATTGGAGGGCCATTATTTTGCCTACCACGGTAGAACACTGACATGTAACTGATTTTAGAATATTGAGTTTGTACCCTGAAACACTGCTAAATTTCTCTTTTAGTTCTCACAACCTTTTTTATAGGTTCTTTCAGTTTTCTGCATTAACAATCACTTAATCTAAAAGCAGAGACAATTGAACTTCCGGCTTTCCAATCTGTATGACTTCTGTTTCCTTCTACCACTGACTAGGATCAGTAATTACAGGTTCAACAAGGATGGGGATGGAAGACACCTTTGTCTCATTTACATTTTTAAGACAAAAGCCTTTCCATCTGTCACCAGCAGGGATAACATTAGCTCCAGGTTGATGCCCATCAGTGAATACAGAAAACTCCTTTCTAATTTTAGTTGGTTGGCAGCTTTTCCCCACTGAATGGAACATGAACTTTCTATACATCCTGTCATTCATAACTGTGGTGGAGAACATCTATCCCTCAGGCCATCTTAGACCCAAGAGATCATTTGGACTGGCCATGCCACGACAACCACAGGCAAGGACTTGAAATTCCAGGAATCTATAGCCCAAGGTTAATTTTTAAGTTGATAATTCCGCATGGCCTGTGAATGATGTTATAAATAGTCATATTCATAGGAAGGTGTGTCACTCTTGGGTATCTGCTAATCTGATACGTGCAAAGTAATAGATAAAAGTTATTTCATTCGTATTAGCTGTTAGGTTGAGCAAATTTTCATGTTTAATAGCTAGTTCCATTTTTTTCTCCAGTGAAATGTCTGTTCATCACAACTCCTCCTCTCCCACTGGCTTCTTGGCTTTCCTCTGCACAACTTTTGGTAGCTCTCTGTGTAACACGGACAGCTCTTTGTGACACATGTTGCAAATACTTTCACCTGCTTGTTACTTACTTATTTCTTCTTGTCACACAACAGCTATTTAAAACTAACATTTATGCAATCAAATGTATAACCTTCACTTTTGCCTCTTCATTTTGAATTCTAAATAGAAAAATTTTCGCCAGCACCAGCTTCCAGACAGATTCATTTACATGTTCTTGCAGTTTTTATAGCTTCATTTTTAATATTTAGGTTCTGATACCTCCCTAGTCTACTGTGGCACAGGACACGAGGTTCACAGCCATTTTGGTCTCTTTCCAGATGTCTGTGCAGTGACCCAGTTTCACTCATTTCAAAATTCATCTGGGTGGGTGTCTGGCGCAGTGGTTAGGATGCCAATGAGTGTGCTCACATCCCATACTGGAATGCCTAGGTCTGACACAGGTTATGTGCTGCACTCCAGCTTCTCGCTAACACACACTCTGGGAAGCAGGATTGAGGACGCACAGAGTTAGTTCCTGCCACCCATGTGGGAAATTCCTGGCTTCACTCTGGACAGGGAACTGCTATTGTAGGCATTTGACCATCTCAAATCTCTCTGTCTCTCCCTCTGTCTCAGTTTTTTGAAGTCCTCCCTGCTATGCTATTTCCTGAATTTCAGCCTCTTATTACATACTAAATTGTCACAAATAAATAAATCTGTTTCTCAACTTTCTATTTGTTGGCTAATAAGCCAGTACCGGGCTGTTTTAATTGCGATGATTTTCTAATCTACATTCATCTACGTTGGGGCAAGCTCTCTGCTTCCGCAGTCTGTGCATTGCTTTCTTTCTTCAGGGATGTAGTGGATATTCTGGCTTGCCTCTTCACCCACAAGGACACTGGAATTACCTTTCTTAGCCTCAGAGAGAGAAAATGTGTACTGAAATTTGTGTTGAGGTTGTGACAAATTTGCAAACAAAGTGGAGTCTCTCTTTTTTTTTGACAGGCAGAGTGGACAGTGAGAGAGACAGACAGAGAGAAAGGTCTTCCATTGCCGTTGGTTCACCCTCCAATGGCCACTGCGGCTGGCACGCTGCGCTGATCTGATGGCAGGAGCCAGGTGCTTCTCCTGGTCTCCCATGGGGTGCAGGGCCCAAGCACCTGGGCCATCCTCCACTGCACTCCCTGGCCACAGCAGAGAGCTGGCCTGGAAGAGGGGCAACCGGGACAGAATCCGGCACCCTGACCGGGACTAGAACCTGGTGTGCCGGCGCCGCAAGGCAGAGGATTACCCTAGTGAGCCGCGGCGCCGGCCATGAAGTGGAGTCTTTACAAAGTTACCATCCTTGTCACACTCTTATACACACAACACACACACTCCCCACACTCTGTACTCAACACCCTTCCTCACACACATGAATACACAAATCCCCAGTTTCTCACTGTGTGGTCTGTTTCTCTCCCTCTCTGTCAGCTGAGGGTTCCCTTTTTTTTCAGGGCTATTTTCATTGTTCTGGTGGCTGCCTTTATGCTAATACTGTATAAAAGGCCTTCGTTCCTTCTATCAGCCCTAACTAAAATAGACAAATTTGCATGACAGTTTATTAGAACATTGGCTACAGAGCATTTTCAAGCAATCACAACTTTTTCTGGACAGAAGCCAGCACCGAAAATGTTTATTATTAGAAAATGATCACTGATGAGTTCTCATTTTATCCCTTATTTTAATAATGAATTTTATGTTTCTAAGTTTCAATTAGTCACGAATTTGGGGCCAGTGTTGTGGCATGGTGGGTAAAGCCACCACCATGATGCTGGCACCCCTTGTGGGCACCAGTTCAAGTCCTGGCTGCTCCATTTCCCATCAAGCTCTCTGCTAATGTGCCTGCAAAAGCAGCAGAAGATGGCCTGAGTCCTCAGGTCCCAACACCCGTGCTGGAGACCTAGAAGACAGTTCCAGGCTTGGGTCTGGCCCAGTCCTGGCCATTGTGGCCATCTGGGGAGTGAACCAGTAGATGGAAGACCTCCAGTGCTCGCTCACTCTCACTCTTGCTCTCTCTCTCTCGTCTCTCTCTGTGTCTTTCAAATAAAATAAAACCAATCTTTAAAAAAATGTAATTCCCCCTTTGCACATGTAACCCTGTGGAAATCTTCCTTAGAAGAATAACAATCTAATTTTAGGTATCCCTTCACAGGTCAAAAGCAACATTTCTGCTTGTGTGTGCGGTTTGTATGTGTGTCTCTGGGTGTGTGTGTGTGATCTGACTCACTGTATTACAGCCATTCCTTGATAGAGCATATCATATTTTCCCAACAGTTTCTTGCAGGATCAATCTCTATATCCAGAATACCACTTCCTTTTGACTGTCTTGAACCTTTATTGTAAGACAAAATTTTGTCATCCTAATGTAGTTAAATCATAAATTGAGAGTACAACAATTCTAATTTCACAATCCTTTTATAGGGAGTCTAATCAATAGCACTTCAAAGTCTTTCAGCCTGTATTATGCTTTTATTATCACAATATTACCACAGAGCAACAGTAAGTCCCAAAGCCTTTGAAATATGATGGAGCTTGCCACTGACCTCAAACTGCCTTAACACTGGTAATTTAATGCTGTGTGCTGGGACTTCGGCCACCACTTACACACTGTGGTCTCCTCCAGATAACGTTTATCAGGTGGCACTCACTAAATCACACGGCCACGGTGCCCTGAGGAAGGAAAGGCTGTCAAGCTGAGGATGAGACGAAAACCAAACCAAGACTAATGAGTCCACCGATGTCGAGGGTGCGCTTGTGTTCTGGGTTCCCAGATCTTGATGCAGGAGCTGTTTGGTGGTAGCAGTGGCAGAGCTGGTGGACGAGAAAGCCCTTGAAAGGGAGAAGGTTTCACACATCGCATTTCTGTTCTTCTGTGTCCTTCTATATGGCTGCAGACCCCCTGAAAACACAGGGAGCCCAGCCCTCGTTATACATGTTAGTGGCTGTCCTGCTGGGACATAAAAAGGCTTCTAAGGACGCCTCTGCCTGCAATGTCGGCATCCCATGTGGGTGCTAGTTCATGTCCTCATGTCCTGGCTGCTCCTTTTTTTTTTTTTTTTTTTTGACAGGCAGAGAGGACAGTGAGAGAGAGAGACAGAGAGAAAGGTTTTCCTTTGCCATTGGTTTACCCTCCAATGGCCGCCGTGGCCAGCGCACTGTGCTGATCTGATGGCAGGAGCCAGGTACTTATCCCGGACTCCCATGGGGTGCAGGGCCCAAGCACTTGGGCCATCCTCCACTGCACTCCCTGGCCACAGCAGAGAGCTGGCCTGGAAGAGGGGCAACCGGGACAGAATCCGGTGCCCCGACCGGGACTAGAACCTAGTGTGCCGGCGCCGCAAGGCGGAGGATTAGCCTAGTGAGCCGCGCCAGCTTGCTCCTTTTCTGATCCAGCTTCTTTGCTATGGCCTGGGAAAGCAGCAGAAGATGGCCCAAGTCCTTGGGCCCCTGCACTGGCAGGGGAGACCCAGAAGAAGCTCCTGGCTCCTGGCTTTGGATCTGCCCAGCTCCGGCCATTGCAGCCATTTGGGGAGTGATCAGTGGATGGAGAGACTTTGTCTTTCCCTCTCTCTATAACTCTGCCTCTCAAATAAATAAATAAAATCTTAAAAAAAAAAAAAGGCATCCAAGAGGAACTACTCTGAAAATGAATAGTAGCTCACTGAACATACGGTTAGAACTAACACCCCCCAAAATGCCTACAGCAGAACATTATTCCTAAGAGAAACATCATTTAAAGGGTGGCATTCAGTTGCCAAAGTACACACAAAAAACACAACCTCCCATGATCCACTGCAGAGTCACCACGCCCACTTTTTTCTGCAGAACTACCTTCAAAAAAATCAGCGTAGGCAACTGACCCTACTAATGAATTTCTGATTTATTTAAGTACACATCTTTTTTTCTCCTCTGTTACACTTCTTCTTTTTTTTTTTTTTTTTTGACAGGTAGAGTGGACAGTGAGAGAGACAGAGAGAAAGGTCTTCCTTTTCCGTTGGTTCACCCTCCCTCTGTTACACTTTTTAACCTCCCCTGGAACTAATATTATGCAAAACATACTGTGAAAAAATGCTGGCTGGAAGATTTTCCAAATTTATAACTTGAACTGAAGTTTCTAGCTGCATCAGATCCCTTTGGAGGTGTTGCTGGGTATAAATGCAATCTATAAACCTTTGAAGTTGCTTCTCAAGGGCCTCAAGGAGTGTTTCTGCAAATATCAGCTTCATTCACAAACAGCAACATCTGACTGCTCATTATTATTAACTCCATAAAGTAGGTCTGAGCCGCTAAGCAGCACATATGGTTAATTACCGGTATCATAAAGCTTTATTGAAAAGCATAATATTTACATCAAAGTTAACATGTGAATGACGCTGGATTTGGGCTACATTGAAGGCCAAGAATTAATGGTAATAATTAATGTGTAGTGGGAGCTATTACACATTTTTACTGAAATGATCTCAGAAAATCCTTGAAGCAACACGGTGAAGGGACTAAAATCTTTAAAAATTCGCACTATGTTCTCCTTTTGCACCTTGAGGACTCTGTATGTTATTTACATGTGTGTGTGTGCATGTGTGTGCTTAGGCATATGTATGAAATAACGCAACGTTTCAAGGACCACAGGCATCCTGTGGTCATGATGCATAACACTATGCTGGTCTATTCTGTGTTACTATAACAGAATACCTGAGAGTAGGAAATTTATAACAAACAGAAATTGGTAGACTCATGTTCTAGGAGTCGGGAACTCCAATATTAAGGTGGTGGCACCTGGTGTGGGCCTTCATTCTGCTTCACGATGCAGCAGGAAGACAAAGAAAGAGCAAGAGGAGCAAACCCACTCTGGTAATAACGGCCCAGTCTGCACCTCTCCCATGTGCCACCTCTTAATACTGCTGCGAGGGCAGCTACTTTTCCATCGATGTCACTTTCTAAAAAGTTGCATTCATGTTGCTCCGTTGGAAGTGCACAGAATCCTACACAAACGGATTGTTGTGTTCCACTGCCTTTTCGAATACAACTGACGGCTGTTAAAGATAACCTGAGTCATTTTTTCTATCCTTCAAAATGTGTTACTACTTTTAAAATAAAGCTGGTGTGTGGATGCTTTGTTTAATTTTAAATTTTCTCTCCTAGAAACCAGTGTCACCCTGGGTACAAACTATGACTTCTGGAGTGTCCCAGGGCTCAGGGCTGTCAGATATCACAGAATCTGCAGATTCACATAGATAACAGTTTGATCGATGGACAATTGTATTTTTAATCCAACTGTTTGTCATGTTAAACTTTTGGTTGAAGTCTAGCAAAGATAGTTGTAAGGACACAGACATAACTATAAAGTGTAATTGGTAATGAATACCCCAAACTTGAACTTTAACAGCACAAATCCCCCTCTGCCCCTATTAATCACTGTTCCACCAAGTAAGTCATGACCTTGACTTCCAACACCATACATTCACATAACAGAATCATATACTCTATTCCCTTTCATGTCTGACTGCTTATACTCAATGCTGATTCTTCTGAGCCACATCTCTGCATAAATATCAATGCTACTTATCTATTTTCAGTGTTGTGGGCCATTCAGTTGTAACTTGTCCTTCCATTCCACTCTATCTGGAGATTCAGATTGGTAACACTTTCTGGCTTTTACCAATAGTATCACTATTCGACATTCTCATACGTCCTTTCCTGTATTCACTTTGGAATGAAATCACAGCATCACAGCTCAGGCTCAAAAAAAAAAAAAAAAGAAGAAGAAGATATTGTCAAATTCCTTCCAGAGAGATTGTATTAATTTACTCACTGGTGTTGGAAGAAGTTCAAATTATTTCACATGTTCAGGAACACTGGACAGTGTCACTTAAAAAAAAAAAAACTTTAGCCAATATATTGCATGTCAGCTGAATTGTGCTAATTTCTTTGATTTAATTCTTATACAATTTTAATGATGTGTAATTTAGATGTAATAAATTGTACCTATTTAAAATTATGTTTGATAACAATTTTATACATCTGTGTAATTACAACTTCATTCAAAACAGAAACGTTTCTATCATGCCAGAAAACTATTTTGTACCTGTTTCCTTCATACCTGGCTTCTCTCAAGACTGAACGGGGTGACTTGATCTTGGATTCCAAACAATTTCTCTGTCTCTCTGTCTCTCTGTCTCCCTCTCTCTCTGTGTATTCTACCTTTCAAATAAATATACACCTTTAATAAGATGGATAAAAGGCAGAACACAAAGAGTCAGACACACACACACACACACACACACACAGATCTTCCACCCCTTGGTTCACTCCCCAAAGGTCTGCAACTAAACTTGGGGCTAAGCCACACTGAAGCCAGGATTCTGGAATACAATCTAGGCTTCTCACATGGGTGTCAGACACCCAACTTCTGCAGCCATCTATTGCCTCCAGGGTGTCAGGGTATGCACTAGCGGGACACTGGAATCAGGAGCAGAGTCGGAACTCAATCCCAGGCTCTGAACTAGGATGTGGGAATCCCAAGTAACATCTTAACCACTGCATCAAACATCTGCCCTGGGAAGTTTTTTTTTTTTTTTTAAACAAATAAGTTTTTTCATTGGGCTGACACTGTGACACGGTGGGTTACTCCATCGCCTGTGACATGGGCATCTCAAATTGGAGTGTTCAGGCTCTTCTGTTTCTTTCTTTCTTTTTTTTTTTTTTTTTTTTTTTTTTTTTGACAGGCAGAGTTAGACAGTGAGAGAGAGAGACAGACAGAGAGGAAAGTCTTCCTTCCGTTGGTTCACCCCCTAAATGGCTGCTATGGCTGGCGCTGCGCCGATCCGAAGCCAGGAGCCAGGTGCGTCTTTCTGGTCTCCCATGCGGGTGCAGGGCCCAAGCACTTGGGCCATCCTCCACTGTCCTCCCGGGCCACAGCAGAGAGCTGGACTGGAAGAGGAACAGCTGGGACTAGAACGCGGTGTGCCGGCGCCGCAAGGCAGAGGATTAGCCTATTGAGCCGCAGTGCCGACCAAGGCTCTTCTGTTTCTGACCCAGCTCCCTGATAATGTATCTAGGAAAGCAGCATATGACAGCCCAAGTACTTGGCCTCCCACATAGGGGAGTACAAAGGAGCTCCTGGCTCCTGGCTTTGGCCTATCCCAGCCCTGGACGTTCTGGGAATTTTGGCAGCTAACCAGCAGATAGAAGACCTCTTCCCCGTCTCTGGCAATCTGTTTTCTAAATAAATATATAAATAAATCTTTTAAAAAAATTCTCAGTCTTTTTAGGCAAGATTTAAATGATCATTGCTTGACTGACTTTTGTTAATATGTTGACTTACACTGGTTTGTCACCATACTGATTTACGCTGATTTGGTTTCAGAGCTTGAACTAAGTGTATACTGAACTTTTCAGATGAATAAGTGCATTTTTCTCAACAATTCTGAGAATTATTTTGCCTACTATTTTTTCACATTCTGTCTGTGCCCTTACTCTTCCATAGTTCTGTGACTTAAAGCTGGCATATTTTTGCTTCACTTATTATTTTCTATCATACTTCTTTGTCTTGGTTCACATCAACATCACTTTCTCCAGCGTCTCTGATTACAGGAGATCCATTTACCTGCCCTCAAGTTCAAGTTCACACACACTTCCTATCGACAGTCTGTGGTTAAGACCATTCAGCGAACGTCTTTATTCATGTATTACACATTTCAGTTCTAGCATTCCCTTTTTTTACACCTAGTCCTTTTTCTTCTGAGATCTGCTGACCACTGAGTCATTAAGATGAGTCTTTTATATTTGGTATGGATTCTGTGTTATTCTGACACAGTGGGACACTGGTCCACGGAAGACAATGTCATCTGTGAATTATGGAGGATGTGATTTTTCTTTTCTAATCCTCATGTCCTCTCTATTCTTGGGTTACTACATTGGCTAAGAATTGTTCTAGGTTGTCGGAGAGAAATGATCAGGAATCCTTGTCTTTTTCCTGGTAGTAGTCAGACGGTTTTCAATATTTCACAGTAAAATTTATTTGCCATAAATTTTTAAATATCAGATTAAAATATTGACATCCATTTCAAGTCTGTGAAGACTTTATATTATGAATTGACAGTGAATTCCACTATTTTTTATTTCATCCTTTCCTTCATTCTGTTAATGTGGCGAGTTATACTGCGTTTTGACTACTAAATCAATCGAATATTATTAGACCAACTATATGAGGTGCTTTGTTTAGGACATTTGCATCTGTGGATTATCTTATAATTTTACTTTGAAGTAGCACCTTGTCAGATTTAAATATCAAGGCTAGGAAATCTTACCTCTGTGTCTTTTTTATGGTTTTGTTTCACTGTAGCTGTTTGCACATCTGGCAAATTCTGACTGAACGATATATTATGCATGAAAAATTGAGGATCCCAGTGACAAGATAGAGCAAGCACAGATCTGTTCAATCAAACGAGGGACTGTGAAGACACTTTTCATAGCAACTCTCTGTTCCTGGTTCGTGCTATCCCCCGGAGTGTTACCTTTCTGGGATGCCAGCTGAGCGAGATCCTGCATTGTTTATGACGGCCTTCCCTCTTTGGAAGATTCTAATCCTCAGCTGTCTCTCGCTAACATAATAAAACAACTGGAACCTCATCCCTTTCTCAAAAGCTTCCTGCTCAGGAGTCTTAGCGATTTTCCTTGTGCAGGTGGCAAACAAACTCTGGGGGAAGCACAACTGCAGGGCTCAGTTCCCCACATCTTCCTTTCCCTGAATGTGAGCCCCCGCAGCCTGCCTGTCCAGGCAGCCCTGGACACTGGCTTCTGTCTCTCTAACCCTGGGAAATCACCAGGGATGCTGCCGGCTGCTCCGATTCCTATCTGTTGACCTATTCTCATATTCTGAGCCTCTCCGACTCTGCCAAGTAGCAGCAGGTGCCACTGTGAGACAAGTGGCTGGTACAGCATTAACTCCCCACCCTTAAATCCCTTCCATCTGCAATCTTTGCTCTGTAAGGTCTAGCATTTCTCTGAAACTTCCAAACAGAAGATTTTTATGTTTTCTTTAATTAGCACATTTGCTCTAACAAAGAGCGTCACTCTGCTGACTGGTAATACATTATAGCTACTGTTGACAAAAGCTCAGTATAGGAATTTAACATTTTACCTACAAATCCAAAAAAGTATTATTGATTACCAGTAATTAGAATAAAAAGCAAATTTTAGGGGGAACTGTCTCACATTAAACATTCTATCTGACATGAACTATCTTTGGAGCAAAGGAAGTTTGGGAATTCAGAAGTAAATAATAATAATGGTAAATAGCATAATTTTGCATGAAAAGGATTACTGATTTTATCAGAACTAAAAGGACCCACAGGCCTTTTTGTTCTTAACTGCTGAAATGCTTTTTCCCTCTCTGTTACATACAATTAAATAACAACACAAATACTTAAATATCCCTTCCCATGTTGATAGCTTATAAATGATATTTTGCATATCACCATTAAGTGGATGCAATATCTTTTCCTAATTCATCTTTTGTGTTTTCTTGATAGACATGGAATCCTAAATTCAAAATATTATCTATGCATAGTTGGAATAATACACAAGCTTGTTATACAGGACAAACTGATAGAAATAACTCTTTATGATTGAGAAATGGCACAGTATTTATGCAGTACCATCACAGTTCTTGAGTACATGGGCAATATAACATGTTTATTTAAACAGCATCTACCAATAATCATACATTATATATCCTAGTGACATGAGGTAAGCAGTTTTTTGTTTATTTTTTTTTTGACTTAATGTGTGAAAGAGTTAGCATAAAACTTCTTGAGCCAGGGCCAGCATTGTCATGTAATGGGTGAAGCCTCCGCCTGCCATGGTGGCTCTCCTTTGGGAAACAGTTTGCATCCTGCTCCACTTCCTATCCAGCTCGCTGCTAGTGGTCTTGTTTAAGAAACGGAAGGTTGCTCAAGTGCTTGTGCCCCTCCCACCCATGTGGGAGACCTGGGTGGAGTTCCTGGCTCCTGGCTTTAGCCTGGTCCAGTGCTAGCCACTTCTGCCATCTGAAGAGTGAACCAGCAGATGGAAGATCTCTTTCTCTCCCTCTCTCTGTAGCTCTTTTAAATAAATTTAAAAAAAATCTTAAAGTTTTTGACCTATATAGAAATATTAAAGATACTAGCTTTAAAGTAATAAAACAGCCCTAAGCATGTTAAAGCGTTTTTTTAAAACTGTGGTAGCTACTAATGGAACACAAGCTACAATGTTACCAATATCAGAAAACAATCTACACGAAAACACAAGGCACTGGAAGAATACATCAACACTCCAGGCTGGTGCTGTGGTGCAGTGGATTAAGCTACCATTATGACCAGCATCCCATATGAGAGTGCAAGTTTGAGTCCTGGCCGCTCTGTTTCTATTCTGCTCCCTTCTAGTGCTCCTGGGAGAAGAGCACCTGTGTTGGAGACCCAGCAGAAGGTTCTAGCTCCTGGCTTTGGCCTGGCGCAGCCCTGGCCATTGCAACCATTTGGGGAGTGAAACAGCAGATGGAAGACCCGCCCTCCCCCATTTTCACTCAGCTTTTAAACTAAATAAGAAAAATTTTTAATATATATATATATACATATACATAAACACACAAACACACACACACACACACACCCATGACGTTTCTTTCAATTGAGATCAGTAGCAATGTTAAAGTCTATTTACATTGTAATGTAAAAAAATGAAAGCTTTATTTTATTGTTATGCATCACCACTAGAGTAGCAGGGAGGAAAACAGCTACTGCAAAGTTTCTTATATGTTTAAGTCTTGGAAATAAAGGAGTCTAATAATGTTTACTTTTTTAAATCATAGTCTTAGTCACAAGAGGTTTTTCCAATTTCTATTGTCCTGTCTTTGGATAGTTTTTTTTTATACCCCAGAGTCTATTCAACTGGAAAACCCTAATACTGAATGAAATGCTAGTAAAAAGTTCAGTCTTTGAGGAGGCGTGTGGTGCAGCAGTTGATGTAGAGCTCGGAGCACCCATAACCCACAAGGAGTGCCTGGATTCAAGTCCTGGCTTGGCTGCTGATTGCAGCTCCCTGCTAATGCACACCCCGGGAAGCAGTGGTGCTCCCGTGATTGGATCCCTCCCACACGGAGACCCAGATCAAGCTCCCAGATTCTGGCTTTGGCTCAGCCTAACCCTGTCCTTGGCAGGTATTTGGGGAATGAATCAGCATGCGGGAGATTCTCTCTCTCTCTCACTGTGCATGTATATATTCTATATGTACATATGTGTATATATATATACACACATATATACACACATAGATAATTTTAAAAAAATAAACTTTAAAAAATGTTGAGTCTTCACTTGTAACATTTTAACCTGTTTTTCTTAGAAAAGAATATTCATTTGACATTAAAGAAATGTAAACAAGGTTGAAGTTCTTTTTTTTTTTTTTTTCATTTCTAGGCACAGCCCACAGCTTCCTGCAAATATTTTGACCTTTCCTCATACTCAAGAATAGATAAATCTCTAATGGCTGAATTTGTCCTAATTTACAAGTATGCTAGCAGGTCTCAGTTCTGCATGGTTTCATATGTTGCTGTTAATTATTACAAAAGAAGTTTTTATAAAGGAATTCTTTTTTTGACAGATCAAGTTAGACAGTGAGAGAGAGACAGAGAGAAAGGTCTTCCTTCTGTTGGTTCACTATGGCCGGCGTTACACCAATCCGAAGCCAGGAGCCAGGTGCATCCTCCTGGTCTCCCATGCGGGTGCAGGGCCCAAGGACTTGTGCCATCCTTCATTGCACTCCCAGGCCACAGCAGAGAGCTGGCCTGGAAGAGGAGCCACTGGTACTAGAACCCAGAGCCCATATGGGATGTGGGTGCTGCAGGTGGAGGATTAACCTAGTGAGCCATGGCTCCGGCCCTATAAAGGAATTTTTAAAAAATATTCTTCATATTTTATCCTATACACAACTGCCAGTCCCAAGCATTGTATCCCTTCCATCTTGACTTTCTTATTCTGAAACAGTTTGTCTGAGAAGTAAGTTTTCCAAAAAGAAGAAGGAAAAGAATACCCTGATACTCCATTTAACTGGAAGCTAACAAAGAAATTTCATTGAGAAGTTTTTCCCATTACAATTTCACATGCACAGTTTCTAAGGGGATTTGGAGAGTGATATCCAAGCTGACCAAAGAATAATGCAACATGCAAAAGCAGAATGAATGAGTTAATTTTGTTTTAGAGAATAGATGAAGCCAAGTTCTACTAGTTGATTTTGAGAAAATTAAGAATTTTGTGAGCATGATTCAACACTTCTCCCTAGTGAAAGAAATAATGGAAAGAAATACTTTGCATTTACAAAGTATTAAGCTGTCTACTCTTACTGGCATTGGCCTAGTTTATCCAATTGAAAAGATCTCCTAAGAATATCAATCTAGAAAGTTCAAATAAGTCTTAATGATAAATAAGTCTTTTTCTTGCACAGCTGAAAACATTAGTAATCTATTGTCAGGCCAGAAATTCAATTCAGGAGCATAGAGAAGATCAATTTTACATGATTCTAAAAAAATAATTAAGGGTATAAAAATAGGCCGCGGATTCTAATTTAAAATGGCAGAACATTTTTCTCCCCCTCCTTTGCTTCTTCAACTACCATCACACCAAAACAAGCAAACAAACAGGAGACAGCGCATCATAAGAAGAACAAGAACCACATTTTGAAGAACAAAATTTTAAGAGCATTTGTCAAGAACTGTTAAATGATCATCGGGATAAAGGACCAGAGACAGCAGAAACAGAATTCCCCAAAAGGAAGATGCCGAACACCATGATTGCGATTAATTAGAATTATGCATGCTTTCTCCGAGTCAGGGTGGGAAACCTTGCCATCTAAAGGGTTCAGTGGATCCTATTTTACGATGCTGTTAGCCTCTGAGGGCTGCGTGGTCTCTGTTGCATTTACTCAGCTCTGCTGAGGAGGCAGAAAAGCAGCCACAAGTACATAAATGGGCTGACTGTGTTTCAGTACAACTCCACTTCTGGATACCAAACTCGGAGTTTCATGCTTTGTGAATGGGGCATTTTTTCCAACCATATAAAACGTAAAGCCCATTTGTAGCTCACAGATCATGAAAGACAGGCAGTCGGCTGGGTTGGGTCCAGGGGTTAGAGTGTGTGCTGAGCCCGACACGAGCACGAAGCAACATGGCAACTTGCTGCTGCATCCCGGCCCTACACGTGGGAAAACCTGTACGCTGAATGCTCAGAAGTGCACGAGAAGTCCAGCATGAGCACACCAAGGGCCCCTGAACCACCACTGCCTGTGAGAACTGCGGCCAGGAGCCAGAGGCCTTGGATCGCTGCAGAACTCGCCACCCACAGACACCGCTCCAGCTAAGACTCCCCAAGAGAGAAGGCAACGAGCCTCCAGGCCATCCAGATGTGTCCATCATCAAGTAGTAACCACAAAAGCCCTCAAATTAAAAAATCCATTAAAAATGCTTGTTATAGAAGCTTCAAGCATTAAAAAAGGTTGATGAAGAGAAGTCAGAAAAGGAGTTGCAGAAATACAGGTAAAGTTGGAAAAAAACTAGAGATGATAAAATCCTTTTATGAAACTGATGAAGGATACAAATCCAGAATCTATAAAGAGCTCAAGAAACTCAACAACAACAAACAGTCCAGTTAACAAATGGGCAAAGGACTTGGACAGGCATTTTTCTTTTCTTTTTTTTTTAAAGATTTATTTATTTATTTGAAAGGCAGATTTACAGAGAGGCAGAAACAGAGAGAGAGAGAGAGAGAGAGAGAAAGGTCTTACATCCACTGGTTCATTCCTCAAAAAGCCACAATGGTCAGAACTGCACCAATCCAAAGTCAGGAACCAGGAGCTTCTTCCAGGTCTCCCACATGGGTGCAGGGGCACAAGCACTTGGGCCATCTTCTGCTTTTCCAGGCCACAGCAGAGAGCAGGATCAGAAATGGAGCAGCCAGGACTTGAACCAGTGTCCACAGGGGATGCCAGCACTGCAGGCAGCAGCTTTACCTGCTGTGCCACAGTGCTAGCTCCTGGACAAGTATTTATCAGAAGAAGAAATTCAAGTGGCCAACAGACACATGAAAAAATGGTCAGGATCACTAGCCATCAGGGAAATGCAAATCAAAACCACAATGAGGTTCCACCTCACTCTAGTAGAATGGCTTTCATGTAAAAATCAACCAACAATAAATGCTGATGAGGATGTGGGAAAAAAGGTACTCTAATCCACGGCTGGTGGGAATGTAAACCAGTACAGCCACTGTGGAAGACAGTATGGAGATACCTCAGAAAGCTGAAGATAGACATAGCATATGACCCAGCCTTCCCACTCCTGGGAATTCACTCAAAGTGAAATAAGCAAATTAAAGAGTTACCTGTACCCCCACGTTTATTGTAGCTCAATTCACAATAGCAAAGATACAGAATCAGCCCAGGTGTCCACCAGCAGACGACTGGATAAAGAAATTAAGATAGATAGATAGATAGATAGATAGATAGATAGATAGATAGGAATACTACATAGCCACAAAAAAGAATGAAACCCTGTCTTTTGCAACAAAATGGAAACAACTGGAAGCCACTATACTTAATGAAGTAAGCCAGTCTCCAATAGACAAATAGGATATATTTTTCCTGATCTGTGGTAACTAATAGAGTACCAAAAATGTAATGTATAGGAGTGAAATGGACATTTTGAGATTCGATGATTGTTTACAGCCCTTGCCTCTAGCTGTTGAGCAACAGTGTTTTTTTCTTCTATTTGTCAAACATTTTATTTAGTGTAGGGTTAATCTTATGAGTATCAAGTAAACTGAAAGTATATCATTGTAAAAATTAAGAGAGGAAATAAAAGAGGAAGGAGGAGCAAGGGTGGGAGGGAGGGTGGAAGGGGAGAGTATCACCATGTTCCTAAATCTTTACATATGAAGTACATGAAATCTGTTTCCCTTAAAAGGAATAAAAGAAAAAATGATAAAATAGTGGAAGGGGAGAGTATCACCATGTTCCTAAATCTTTACATATGAAGTACATGAAATCTGTTTCCCTTAAAAGGAATAAAAGAAAAAATGATAAAATAGTTACAAATATTTAAAGGAAAATATATAATACAAAAGCTTGAAAGGCTTATAGATATCAGGAAAGAAATTCACGTGAAAAAACTGTGGCTCTGATAGGCACATTAAATATATCACAAAAATATAAACATCACGCAAGACAAAGTAAAATGTGGTACATGGCCTGTCATAAATCACATCAATGTAATAGTGAAAATAAAACGAAATCTGAATATGACTAAGAGGAAAGTTATGGATGCAGCAGAGGATATTGAATCACATATGACTTGTGTCTCAAAGAAGAGAATCAGTGTTACAAAATTCAACTACACAGTGAAGTAAAGCTTCCTGAAATTTCACAAGCTTAAAGCTACAGATTGAGTCTTACGGTTTCCTGGATAATGGATAGAGAGGGAATGATATGAACGCACGCATTCTCTTACACTCCTGTCCTTAAGGTCAAGGGGACAGTCTGATGGGCTTTCGAGGACAAATGGAAAAGCAAGTCATCTGCAGAGGAGACTACCCAGTGGTCTTTCGAGGTTTCCCAGGAAATTTTCAGTTGCAGAAATAGTGTAGACATTTCCAGAAACTTTTTTTTTTTTTGACAGGCGGAGTTAGAGAAAGAGAGACAGAGAGAAAGGTCTTCTTTTTTCATTGGTTCATCCCCCAAGTGGCAGCTACGGCCTGCGTGTTGTAGCCGGCATGCTTCGCCAATCCGAAGCCAGGAGCCAGGTACTTATCCTGGCCTCCCATGGGGTGCAGGGCCCAAGCACTTGGGCCATCCTCTACTGCCTTCCCGGGCCACAGCGGAGAGCTGGCTTGGAAGAGGGGCAACCGGGACAGAATCCGGCGCCCCAGCCGGGACTAGAACCCGGTGTGCCGGCGCCGCTAGGTGGAGGATTAGCCTAGTGAGCTGTGGTGCCGGCCTCCAGAAACTTCTAAGAGAAACTATGACCATCAAATTATACCTAAGGGAATTGTCCTAAACAGTGCAAATAAGCGACCTAACTTCTCAATGCATAATGAAAACGAGGCAAGCAAGAAACAGCAGTAGCAAATTCCTTCTTGGTCCTTTGGCAAAAGACGGTTATCAAGAGACTAGGCTTGGGGCAAGAGCGGAGCACAGGATCCGGGCCAAAGCAGCTGAATCGGCTTACTTCCTGGAGCTTGCCTTTCGGATGATGCTTCAGGGAAGTTTACAATACGACCCCCGCCTAGGAGAGCTGCAAGACGGCAGCCTGTGCTAGAACAGGGACACAAAGTGTACAGGCAGGTGCACCGCTCAGACAGGAAGGGCGCTCCGGCTCCACCTGCCACTCCTGGCCCCGCCCCCAACCTGATCTTACTATAAAAGCCCCAGCAAGCTGCTTCTGCTTCACAAGGGGGCAGTTTCTTTAGGCAACACAGCCTGCCCAGGATGGCCTGTGTTACATGTAAATAAAGCGACGCTGGAGGCGCATTGCGTGGTGACACCCTGAGCAAACGGTCCCTGGTGTCCGCTAGCCTCAAGTGAAGAGATGACCCCAAGGCAAGGAGTTGGGAGAGAGGGAACCGCACCAAACTCCGCAGGAGAGAGTTGAATGCAAGTATGCCAACACTCACCGACTGAAGAACTGAAGGGGTCACACTCACACATTCAAATGACAATACGATTGAACACAGAATCGCTAAGAGCAAACGTGGGAAGCAGCGTGAGTGATGTTTTCTTCATCCTTCTTAGCACGGAGTCAAATATTTTTTAAACTTAAAAGCTATGGTTAAAAATAACTCTCTGGTTGAGCAGGCGCTCCACATTTATCTCCCTGAATGATTTCCCAGTATTGCTGTGTGTGCTCCCTGAAAAGGAGGAAGCAAAAAATGAACAAGGCACGTGTCTGAGCAAGACACAAGAGATGTTTCTGGGTAATTTTATTATATCACCATTCAGTCTTTCAGATTCCAACAGGGTAAGCCCCATATCATGGACCCCTTCTTCCTGGATGTGGAATAGAGGCACCACATAGCGGGAGGACAGGCACGTGGCCTAGGATTTACTGCACATAGCGGGAGGATAGGGGCACCCTTGATGATATTATTTCATTGACTAATCTAGTCTATCTTTCAGGTTTTTGTGTCAGAATAAAAGGAGGCTGGGTTGAAGTCTACCAAGATTGATTGACTGAAACATACCGAGAGTTGCTCTTTTTGTGAATTTTGCATTTTTACTTTACTTTGTTCTTTTTAAATATATGAATGAGCATGTTTTATAAAGGCCATAAAATAATTATATTAAACATTGCTCTAAATGAACAGCTCTATTCAAAATGGTTATTGTAACACTTAAGGAATTTTTCCCTTGTACAAACAATTTATCATATGTGGGTTTACTTTTGTGTGTGTGGTGTGTGTATGTGTGTGTCTCTGTGTTATTTAAGAATCACCAGAAACTACTCCATTGCTTGACTAATTTTTCTTTTACTCTTGATTATGTATTCACACCTCATTTAAGCATCTGTGTGAAAATTGAGAACACAGAGATCATGGTTTCATTAGATTCTTCCTTCACAACAAAAATTAAAACCTGTGGATGCGTAGGTATTTTTATATGATGTATATGGCATTTCAGAAAGAAAACAAGACAAGTTTACATGCGCTGTTCTAACATGTCAAAGCTTCCCCATTGTAAGGGAACTAGGAAAAAAAAGAAAGTACACACACTTTCTCTCAAATCCAAAAAGTCATGAGTATTTAGAAGCTTCTCTCCCAGCGTCATACTCAACACTAAAGTGCTCCACACCCAAGAACAACCTGAAACCGAGACTGCACTCAACGTAATTATGCAAATAGACTCTGAAAGAAAAAGTTAAAAAGCAGAAATGACAATATGCTAATAGGGCAGCAGCGCTGAATATGATGAGGGTTATTAAAAGCGCAATGTTTGTTCATGCCCGGAGCCTTAGTTTTACTTAATATTTTTTTCACAGCACACACCTCCAAAGGAAATACTCAAGAAAGAAAAGCCCCCAAATCATAATTACCATAATTATACTTTTTCATCTTAAAATCCCTTACACACCCCTAGAATAAATATTATATGTAGTTCGCAGCATCATAATTAAAGTAAATGTTCAAAGAAATGATAGTCTGATTGCTATTTGCTGCATGTTCTCTCTAATGAACCAGAACTACCCTGTATCTATCTGTGGTATGTGTCTATTTATTATTATTATTAGCACGCTGGCTTTGACTCACCTTAATTAAAAATCTGTATAAAATGATTCTTTTCCATTATACAGACGACACCACAGGAATATCTAACAAAATTCAATTTTGGAAGCAGTGAATAATTTAGACTCCTTGCCAAAGAAATGTTTTAAAAGAAAGCTTTCAAATGGAGATAAGCCTTGTAAAAGAACATCAGAGATTAGCAGGAGCTGCAAGCTCTTTGCTCAGCCGCGTGAACACATTGTTTAATTATGGATCATGTTCAGTCTTTAGCTCCTTGACCACTGTGGGTTATTCTTTGCGTTTTCCTGTATGAGATCAGGCTGAGTTGGGGTGCACATATATGAAAACTTGCTATGATTCACTTGCCTATCCTCTCGGAAGAACATCAAAAATGGGAAAAAGGAAGGGAGGAGGAAGCCTTCAGCACACAATGAATGTGAGTAAAAGGAAAATTCCAGCTCTTATTATTCTAAAACAAAATACAACTCACTCTGTGCCAAAGATTTAACAAGTGGAGATACCACTCCCGGTGGCATTTGTTCTCTGAAAAGAGAGTGGACAAAATGACACAGATGCAATTGTCCTTTATCTACTGACACCAAGTTCAAACAATAGTTAATAGCAGTGTTTGCCTGAAGGTCCTAAGAGGGCCGGATGGTATGCCTATGCCCACTCTCTGTAGAGGAGAGCAGAGAGGGAAGGGGAGCTGGGAGATGAGAGTGTAAGGACTGGCTGCTCCCTGGAAAAAGCACAGATATTTTACTTCAAAGGTCTAGTGCTTCTGATTTACCTAATGATAAAATAGTTTATCCTTTTTTTTTTTTTAGAAGGAGGCAATTTTAGGTGAAAGAAGACTTTTGAAATAGTAGTAAGAAAATGCAATACCTTCTTTTCTCCCGTAACTACCTGTAAGTTCTGTGCTGAAGTTCTTGGGTTTCCACTCCATACCTATCAGACGAGGTGGCTAGCAAGCAGGTGCTGTGAAGGCCAAGATCGTCGGGGCTAGTCTGTGATTCTTGGCCCATTTGCCCTTAACACCTCTGCACACAGGTGTCTGCTTGCTAAGTTAAATGATCACCTCTGTGATGCTAACTACAATAACCCTATTCTCACTCTCACACCTGTCAGTCTGTTCTCATGACACCAGCCAAGAGGACATTTTCCCTGGGCCATCTCCATCTCTCTGTCTGTCTTTCCTCTTCCTGGCCTTGTTCATCGTGCTCAGCTTAACAATCTCTTCTCAATTTTATTACAGCAAAACTGAAACCCATGTAGAGTAGAATAGTGTTAATGAATTACCCTGGAATGCCCATGTTCTTATCACTCAGTTTCCATAGCAATCATAACTCTGCCATTCTTGGA
Source organism: Oryctolagus cuniculus (assembly GCF_964237555.1). Lineage (NCBI taxonomy): Eukaryota > Metazoa > Chordata > Mammalia > Lagomorpha > Leporidae > Oryctolagus > Oryctolagus cuniculus. The sequence continues at coordinate 14,964,759 of NC_091437.1, forward strand.
TCATTTTTAGTTCTACTCACTCCCAAATCTCACACACAATTATCACTGCTCTGTAATAGTCTGAAGTGAAATTTACATAATTTCAACACACCATTGACAAAACCCTGAAACTCTGAAAACTACATAAGCCTGTACTGTACTCGCATTAGAACACTGGGGTACCACTGGAAAGACCCCCTCTGTTCTTCTTTCATCAGTCCCCTGCCCCCAACACAAGCACTTTCCTGATGATTTAAATAAATAGTGGGGGCCGGTGCCATGGCTCACTTGGCTAATCCTCCGCCTGCGGTGCCAGGCTCCAGGGTTCTAGTCCTGGTTGCTCCTCTTCCAGTCCAGCTCTCTGCTGTGGCCCGGGAGGGCAGTGGAGGATAGCCCAAGTCTAATAAAAAAAAATTAAAAAAAAGAACAGTGGGACAGTTTTGCCTAGAATTTCCTACAAAAGGAATCCTGAAATACGAGCCTGCTGTGCCTGGCTTCCTCCACTCATCCTGTCTGTAGGACTCATCCAGGTGGCCGGGATCTGTACTTTCGTCACTCGCTTTGCTGCCAACGAGTGTTCCATTGTGGTCACTTGTCACATATCTCCTGTGGAGACTCTATAAACATTTCTATGTAAGTCTTTCTGTTTTCATTTTCCTCGGATGCATCCCCAGGGGTCTAAATGATTGGTTAAAGGATTAGTGTATGTTCCACCTCGTACTGACCCGTAAAGGTGCTTCTCCGTGGGGTCGTCACTCGTTAACTCTTCAGCAACAGTCGTGACAGTTCCAGATGCCAGGCTGTGCGCTGCTGCCATTTATTAAATATAATTTACATGCAACAGTATTCATCCTCTGACTCTGAAAAGTGCAAAGCATTGTGTAACCCCCAGCATGACTGAGAAACGGTGTATTTCAGCAAGTACTCTGGGACCCCTTTGTGGTAAGTTCTCCTGGGCCCTAGGACTGGCAACCACTGACACACTGAGAGCTTCTGTGTTTTTGTCTTCCCAAGACTGTCATGTATATGAAATTATATAGTGTAAAGCCCTTTATGCCTGGCTTCTTTAGGGATTTATAATTTATTTATTTGAAAGACAATGTGACACAGGGTGGGAGGGGGTGGACAGAGAGAGAGAGAGAGAGAGAGAAAGAGAGAGAGAGAGAGATCTTCCATTCACTGGTTTATTCCCCAAATATCCACAATAACCAGCACTGGGCCAGGTCAAAGCCAGGAGCCAGGGGACATGAACTCTATCAAGTCTCTCATGTGGGCAGCGGGAAGCCAAATACTTGTCTTAAGCCAACACCTGCTGCCTCCCAGGCACAGTAGCAGGAACCCGGGTCGGAAGTGTTGGCAGGGCTGGATCCCACGCACTCAGCAGCAAGTGTGGCTGTCCCAAACAGCAGTTTAACTTGCTGCTCCGTAACTCCTGCCACTGGCTTCACTCTTTTAGCAAAATACTGTTGCAGTTCATCCATGTCATTGGACCCAGCAATATTTTGCCCCTTATTTTTGTTGAGCCATTTTCCACGTAACACTTATCAATTCACCTGTTGAATGACATTCACACTGTTTCCCGTTTTTCCCAAATTTGAACAAAGCTACCATAAACAGACGCATGCACGACTTAATGTGAACATAAGCTTTTATTCTTGGAATAATGCCTAGGACTTGATTATAGGTTGTACGATGAGCATATGTTTAACTGTATGAGAAACTGCCAAACTGTTTTCCAAAGTGACTGTACCATTTTTGCATTCCCACTAACATTCTGCTAGAGATTCAGTGGCTCTGCAAGTATGTTATCACTTGGCAGTGTTAGTTTAATTATTTTTTTAATGTTAGTTAAAGATGTGACTGGTATCTCATTACGGTTTCAATATCATTTTGTTAATGACTAATGTTGAACATCTTTGCATTTTTAATTGTTATCTGCATATCTTCTGTGGTGAGATCGATAAAATCTGTCTCCCAGTTTTTATTGGGTTTATGTTTTCTTCCTAAATTCTAGATTTAAGTTTTTTATCAGATATGTGGTTAAAGTATTTTCCACTCAGTCCATGGTTTATCTTTCCTGGAATTTAACAGTGTCTCTTGTAAATCAGATTTTTTTTTTTTTGACAGGCAGAGGGGACAGTAAGAGACAGAGGGAAAGGTCTTCCTTTTCTGTTGGTTCACCCCTCAATGCTTGCTGCGGCCAGCGCACCGCGCTGATCCAAAGCCAAGAGCCAGGTGCTTCTCCTGGTCTTCCATGGGGTGCAGGGCCCAAGCACTTGGGCCATCCTCCACTGCACTCCCGGGCCACAGCAGAGAGCTGGACTGGAAGAGGGGCAACCAGGACAGAATCTGGCGCCCCGACTGGGACTAGAACCTGGGGTGCCGGCGCCACATGTGGAGGATTAGCCTAGTGAGCCGCGGCGCCAGCCAATCAGATGTTTTTAATCACGTTGAAACCCAATTAATCAGGTTTCCCTTTTATATATTGTGGGGGTTTTGTTTTGTTTTCTTTGGTCATTTAGTTTGCCCAACTAAAGGGTATTATGATTTTTTCTTAGTTTTCTAGTAGAAGTTTTATGGTTTTAAATTTTAGATTTAGGTTTCTGACCCATTTTTGGTTATTTTCCAAATAAGATATAAGATGCAGGCCAGTGTTCACTTTGTCACATGTGGGTATTTTCTACAATCCATCTTTTTTTGAATGATCAGAGACTGTGACACCCCCAATTTTAATTTTCTAAAAACTGATTTGCATCTGCTACAAGAGTACCTCGAAACTTCATGGAAACTCAACCAAAAGACAAATTCATTTTGATGCAAAGATTAATGGAATCCATGGGTTTTTTTCATAATATACATTTCCATGAACTTTTTGAAGATGCTTCATATACCTAAATGTGAAAAAATTTTTTGGTCAAAATAAATGTATTTTTTTATTCCATTTTCCACAAACTTTTTAAAACACCCTTGTATTTCTTCTCCTTATTCACAAACAGGACATTTGAGAACTACCTTGCATATTTCTATGAAAATCTCTTGCTGGATCTTGTCTGAAATTACCTCATAGTTTTACACCAAGTTTACATCAAATTCAGACAATTACTGAATTTTCCAATCCCTTTATATTTTTTCCTCTCCCCTTTTGTGTAGGTCTGGTTTGACTCCTCTCATTACTGTTTTTTGTTTTTTTTTTGTTTGTTTTTTTTTTGTTTTTTCTTTTTGACAGGCAGAGTGGACAGTGAGAGAGAGAGACAGAAAGGTCTTCCTTTGCCGTTGGTTCGCCCTCCAATGGCCGCCGCGGCCGGTGTGCTGTGGTCGGCGCACCGCGCTGATCCGAAGGCAGGAGCCAGGTGCTTCTCCTGGTCTCCCATGGGGTGCAGGACCCAAGCACCTGGGCCATCCTCCACTGCACTCCCTGGCCACAGCAGAGAGCTGGCCTGGAAGAGGGGCAACCAGGACAGAATCCGACACCCCGACCGGGACTAGAACCCGGTGTGCCGGCACCGCAAGGTGGAGGATTAGCCTAGTGAGCCCCGGCGCCGGCTCATTACTGTTTTGAAACTTTAAGCATACAGATTTTTTTTCTGAAAAATAAATTAAAAAATTCTCTTTCATTTAAAACTTTTGACTAACATGCATTACTTCATTTTTTATGGACAATACAATGCCATATTTCAACAAACAGACACAGCACACACTGATCAAACCAGGCAAATAGCTTCTAATACCTTGTCTTGTCTTTGGGGTTGGAGCCTCCTGCCTCCTCTTGGCCACTTCTTTATCTAATATGTAATAGACTATTGCAAACCACAGACAACAGCCACTGTGCTGTGGAATAGTAGGAACTGGTATTTCTATCTGGCTGTGTTTTGATAGCCTTTTTCCAACTTCCTTCTGTTCCCACCCAACTCCCAACCTCCTGTAGTCACTATTTTAGGTTTACACAGACCTCTGCTTTGTTTTGTAATCTACACACATGAGGACATAAGCTACCTGTCCTTCCGTGGCTGCTTTATGCTGCTTATTTGATGATCTCCACTCCAACCCATTTTACTACAAAAGCCAGGATTTTATTCTTCTATAGTTAATAGCAACATCCCAGTGTGCATATGTGCCACATTTTCTTTCTTCATCTATCCATCCGTGGACACCCAGGCTGACTCCATATCTGCCTGGCGTGAACCCTGCTGCAGTGAACAAGGGAGTGCAGGTATCGCTTTCCTGTGATCTGTCCCTGCCTTTGCATATGCACCCAGAAGTGTACATACGACAGCTTCACTTTCAGTGTTTAAGAAACCGCCATACTCTTCTCCTTAATGGTTGTACTAATTCACACTCCCAGCAACAGTGTGTGAGGGCTCTGTATCCTCCACATCCTTGCCACAATTCGCTATTGTTTTCCTTGCTGATAATCACCATTCTAACCAGAGGGAGAAGATATTTTATTGTGGTTTTGATATGTACTCCTTCAATTGCAAATGATATGGACCTTGTTTGCACAGTTATTGATAAATTGTATTTCTTCCTCTGAGAAACGTCTATTTAAATCCTTTGTTCAGGGCCAGCCGTGTGGCATAGTAGGGTAAGCCTCGGCCTGCAGTGCTGGCATCCCATGTGAGTGCCACTTCATGTCCCAGCTGCTCCTTTTCTAATCCAGCTCTGTGCTTGTGGCCTGGGAAAGAGTGGAAGATGGCTTCAGTGCTTGGGGCCCTGTACCTGTGTGGGAGACCTGGGAGAAGCTCCTGGCTCCTGGCTCCTGGCTCCTGGCTTCGGATCAGCCCAGCTCCAGCCATTGCAGCCATTAGGGGAGTAGACCAGAGGATGGAAGATCTTGCTCTCTTTCTGTCTCTGTGTCTGTCTGTCTGTCTCTGTGTCTGTCTCTGTCTCTCTGTCTCTCTCTGTGTAACACTGCCCTTCAAATAAGTAAATAAATCTTTTTTTTTTCTAAACAGCCAGATCTTGATGTACATAGCAAGATGTCAAGTAGGAGTTCAGTTTAGATCCATTCTCCTCTTCCCGGTTTGGTAGAAAAGCCTAGAAATTAGATGCTTGCAACATCTGTAGCAACTATAGGAGTATTTGGGATATCTCCCATTGCTTTCCAGGCTATTAGCAGGGAGACAGACAGGAAGTGGAGCAGCCTGGAGGCAAACCAGCAGCCACAGGGGATGCTGGTGCCACAGGTCGCGGCTTTCCTGCTATGCCACAGCACCAACGCCAATCTAACCATTTTTCTTGAATGAATTCTCCTCTATAGTTGTAAGATTTTGATTCATTTGAACGGTTTAGAAAAATGTGTTCCTTTTGATCATTTTCTACTCTTCTTGGTGCTTTTAGAGAAGAAAAGATTGTTAGGGGTTGTTACTCTGCCGTTTGAAAAGGTATCTCTACAAACGATTTTTGAAAGTAAAGAATCTATTCCCAAATTCTCATTCTAGCCCAGCCTTCCAGATTGCTAAAATGGTACACAGAAACCCAAGCAAGGAAACAACAAAAGAATCACATCTGGATGCATAGTATTCAGGCCATTGGAAATCAAAGATAAAGTTGAACAAGCACTCAAAAAAAGAAAGAAACTTTACATACAAAAGCACAGTGTTTCTCATCAGAAACTACACAAGCCAAAAGACAATCACCTCTTTAAAGTACAGAAAACAGAGAAAGTCAACCCAACATTTTATCCTCAAAGTATGTCAAAATCAAAGAAGACAAAAAAAATCCCACTTTTTCTGACATCTAAAAGCTCAAAGATTTCTTTACCAAGACCACTGCTGAATATTGATTCTATCACCTCTGGAAGTTCCTGTTTTTGCTGTTGTTTGCCTCTGTTTTTCACGATGACTTGAAAAATACTGATGTTTGGAGTTGTAAGATTTAATACAGAAACAACGTGCCTACCCTTAAGCAAGTTTCCTTCTCGGGTAACATGTTTCAAAACTGCCTTATGACGTTATAACTCATATATTGACATCATTTACATTCATGATCATTTACATTCATGATCAAAAGGGGTTCAGTTTTGGAAAGCACCGTTCACAATTCCAGCCACAGCCACCCCAATCTCCTACCACTGTTCCTAAACCCTGCCAATAACTAATCCATTCCCTTACTTCTGTAATTTTGGTACCTCAAAAGTATTATATAAATGTAATCACTATGCCTTTCATTATAGATTCATGCACGTTGCTGTGTGTATCTATAGTTAAATACTTTATGGTCAAGTACGATACCATGCTGTGTGTGTGTGTGTGTGTGTGTGTATCATGGCTAATTCAGTGATTTATCTACTGAAAGATGCCTGGGTTGTTTCCAACTTGGGGTTATGTTGAATTTGCAGCTACGAACATCTGTGTACAAGTTGTGATGTATGAATCCATTTCTCTGTGATAAATGCTCCAGAGAACAAACATTTCTACATATTGCTTGGCAGTAACATGGGCAGTATGACCAGACACGGGCCAACTGCTTCCCAAGGTGGGGGTACCACTTTACATCCCCATTAACAATGTAAGCTTGGTCCAGGCCCTATACATCTCACCAACATCTGGTCTCACCACTGCATGTTTTAGTACTCATTCTCATCGGTATGTAGAGACATCTCACTCTGGTTTTAATTTGCACTTCCCAAACATATTTCGATGTGCTTGTCTGCCATCTTGGATGAAACATCTCTTCTTTTACCTATGTTTTAACTGGATGTTTCTTATTTTTATTATTGAATTTTGAGAGTTCATTGTGTGTTCTCCATATGATTGCTTGGTCAGTAATGTAGTTTGCAAATATTTTCTCCCATGCTGTGCCTTATCTTTGTATATTCCTGAAGGGTTGTGTTTTTTGAGAGTAAAGTATTTTCAACTTGGATGAAGACTGATTTATCAATTTTAACTATTACAGAAAGTGCATTTGGTGTGCAGACCTGGGTCCCGAGTATCTTCTCTGGCTGTTTTTCTTTTTTTTTTTTTTTTTCTGAAAAGTTTTAGTTCCACCATTTGCATTTAAAGATATAATCCATTTTGAGTTAACTGGTTGCAAGCTGTGACGTTCATTTTAAGGTTTTTAAAATTCATATATATATATATGTATATATATATGCCTATAGATGTCAAGTATTCTAGTACCTTGAAAAGGCTACTCCTCCTCCCCTGATTTGTTTCATTCCTTTCCACAAAAGCAGTGAAGCATATCTGCAAAAGTCTATTTTGGGGTTCTCTATTTTGTTCTATTTATTTCTGAATCAATCCCCTTATCAGTACCACCCGACGCTGGGTATTGTAGCTGGATACCAGAAGCCTTTATTTCAAGAGTGATTCCTCTCATTCTGTTCTTCCTTTTCAAGATGCTTTAGCTATCCTAAGGCCTTTGCCTTTCCATATAAATTTAAAAATACACCTATACATATCTACGAAAAGCCTTGCTTGGATTGTGTAGGAATGCCATGAAATTGTAGATCCATTCGTGAAGAATGAAAATCTATTTCGTGCTGAGTTTTCCAGTTCAGGGACACACTTAGTCTATTTATTACAGGCCTTCCTGGATTTACTTTACCATTTGAAATTTTGCATTTTATAAATTCTGTTATTTATCTTAAACCTTTTGAAAATTTCTGATGGATTATCTGGGGAAGGAGAGGCTACGCAGTTGATGCTTTACATTCCTGTTCCTGCATGTGCATCTCCAACTTACAGAAAAATAATGGTGGGGGGGGGCTGGCACTGGGGCACAGCAGGTCAAGCCACGGCCTGCGACGCTGGCACACCAAGTGACCACCAACGCGAGTCCTGCTGCTCTACTTCCAGCTCCCTGCTAATGCACCTCGCAAAGCAGTGGAAGACGGCCCAAATACTCGGGCCTCTGCCACCCATGTGGTAGACCCAGATGGGGTCCTGGTCTCCCGGCTTTGGCCTGGCGCAGTTCTGGCCATTGTAGCCATTTGAGTTGTGAACCAACACATGGAATCTCCCTCTCTCTCTCTCCCTCCCTCCCTCATTCTCTGTAACTCTTTCAAACAAATAAAAGAGAAATATAATTTTAATATCTACTTATTTTTATCTACCTGAAAAGCAGAGACACAGAGAAAGAGGCAGACAGAAATCTTATTCCTGCTGTTTCAACACCCCAAATGCCTGGGACAACCAGCTTTAGGCCATGTTGAAGCCAGAAGCCCAGACTCCATCCTGCCCTGAGGGCCTATGCACTTGAACTATCATCTGCTACTCCCAGTGATAGGGACCCCAAGGGCCCCTGGGAACTAAAGGAAAGGAAAGGAAGAAACTTACAGGGTATAACCCCCAGGAGCTATCTTCCGGAGCTGACTTTTTCTAGGAGGTTTTAGTAGATTGCTTGGAATCTTCTAAACACACCATTCTGCCTTTTTCAAGCAAGAACAGTTGATTTTTTCCATTCCAGTCCGCATGCCTTATATTTATTTTTCTTGTGTCGTATCTTGGGAGAAAGATGTGTTTCACAAGTAGGTAGGGCTAATTGGGATAGGGCTCTCTGTAGATGCACTTTATAAAGATGAGGTAGTTGGGGCCCCGCGCCGTGGCTCACTTAGTTAATCCTCCGCCTGTGGCACCACCATCCCATATGGGCGCCGGGTTCTAGTCCTGGTTGCTCCTCTTCCAGTCCAGCTCTCTGTTGTGGCCCCGGGAAAGCAGTGGAGGATGGCCCAAGTGCTTGGGCCCTGCACCCGCATGGGAGACCAGGAGGAAGCACCTGGCTCCTGGCTTTGGATCAGCACAGCATGGTGGCCATTTGGGGGCTGAACCAATGGAAGGAAGACCTTTGTCTCTCTCTCTCTAACTCTGCCTGTCAATTAAAATAAATAAATAAATAAAGTTGAGGTAGTTTATCCCTGTGTATTTCTATGTATGTATTTATAACATATTTTTATATTTTTCATTATATTGTTTTTTGTGTCAAATATTAATATCGTATGATTTTTCTTTAGAAAAATTACACTGATGTTTGATTGCTGGACTAGTTCTGCAGGCCTGGGATAAATCCCGTGTGGACAAGTTGCAAAATTCTTTTTATATACTGTTGGATTTATAGGGGAGAAAAAGCAGCATCTTTTTCTCATTCATTGCAAGATTCATGGCTAAGATATCTAAAAATAAAAAAAATGGAAGAAAAGCAAACGTTTACATTTTGCGTAACACTGGAGCCTTCAGACACGAAGACACAAGGAAGCGACCAGAGACAACAGGGTGGAATCTACTGGGCATAGCGTGGGAACTCAGCAAGGCCTCTGCGTTCAGATTCTGTGTGTTCCTGGGTGACGCTCCTTCTCCCCTGGGATAGGCTGGGGCACCTGTCCCAGGAGGATTTTCAGGTCACACAGTGAATTTTCTAGGTTTTACAGCCTCACTGGGGAAGAAGGCGAGCATGGTCTTCCCACTTCTGCCATGTTCTTAAACCCCAAGGTCTCACATTTGGAGAAACCGCACACTGGACCCCGGCAGATTCAACTTGCTAGTAATTTGCTGACAATGTTTGTGGCTAAGTTTGTGACATTCTCTTGCTTCTTTTTCTTCTACTGTTTTTGACTCATTTTGCCAGTAGGGCAATGCTGGCCTCCAAAAACAAATGGGTTGCATACCCTCTACTCTTATTTTCTGAAGAGACTGTGAAAACTAGTTGACACTTCTTCGAGTGTCTGGAACAATTACCTGGTGACATTATGTGGACCTGAGAATTCTACTCTGGGAGTTGTCAATATTAAATTTTTTTTCTTTTTTTAATTAATTAATTTTTTTTTTTTGACAGGCAGAGTGGACAGTGAGAGAGACAGACAGAGAGAAAGGTCTTCCTTTGCCATTGGTTCACCCTCTAATGGTCGCTGTGGCCGGCGCACCACGCTGATCCGATGGCAGGAGCCAGGTGCTTCTCCTGGTCTCCCATGGGGTGCAGGGCCCAAGCACTTGGGCCATCCTCCACTGCACTCCCTGGCCACAGCAGAGAGCTGGCCTGGAAGAGGGGCAACCGGGACAGAATCCGGCACCCCGACCGGGACTAGAACCCGGTGTGCTGGCACCGCAAGGCAGAGGATTAGCCTAGAGAGCCGCGGCGCCGGCCAATATTAAATTGAACACACACGATGGCAACAGGGCTTCTCATTGTCTACTTCATCCTGGTTACATTTTGGCAGTTCCCATTTTCGAAAGAGGTGGTCCATTTTTTCTAAGTCACTGGATTTCTGGGGATAAAATTGCTCATAGATTTCTCTTTATCCTGGTTAATGGTTTCAGGATATCTAATGAGAGTCATTGTTTTATACTTGATAGTGTTGATTTTTGTCTTCTCTATTTTTATCAGTTTTGCAAGTAGCCTGTCATTTTTATTGATTTTTTTAAGAGTCACCCATTCATCCCATTGGTTTTTGCTATTTTTTTTCTGTTTTCAATTTTTAAAAGATCTCTACCTTTATATTTCTGTTTTTCTGCCTATTTGGGGTTTCCTTTCTTTTCTTCAGTTTCTTACACCAGGAATTCAGGTCACTGATTTGAGACCCTTCCTCTTTTCTATTGTAAACTTGTTTTGTGTTCAGTTTTTGCTCTCGCTGCTGCCTTAACTGCATCCCACACACTGAAATGTGGTACTTTTACATTTTTAGTTATTTTAAAAAATTCCTTTGAAACTCTTTAAATATTCATATTTAAATATGAATATGCACTAGAAATTTCCCTTTGTTTTACTTTTATGGGGGGGGGTTCTGTTATTTTATTTTGGGTTGTATTGTTTAGAGCTCCCATCATGCTGATTGTCTGTCTAGTAGTTCTATCGTTTTCCAAAAGACATGCTGAAATTCTCAACTATTGTGGAGTTCTCTCTGGATTTTCTCAGCTTTGTCTTTGCTTCTTATTCATTTGGAGGCTCTGTTGTTGGGGCACACACCGTTAGGATTGGTAGGACTTCTAGATGAATTGGTTCTTTTATCATTATGTAATGCCCTTTTATTGTTAATAATTGCTAATAACCTCAGAAATCTACCTTATCATCATGTTTATGGCTGCACCAATTTTTAAAAAAAGATAACGTTTTCAAGTGTATTTTTTAAGTATCTGCTTTTTAACTGGTCAGTTCAGACCATTTTCATATATAATATTATTGATATGCTAGGGTTTAATTCTGTGATTTTTTTTCTTTCTTGTTTTTATTTTCTTGTCGTCCCATATATTGCTCAAATTATTTTGGGATTTTATCTTTATTTATAATGTTATTGAATATACTGCTTTGCACACCTCTCTCATTGGTGTCTTGGACATTAGATCAATCTTCTGACTTCAGCCTTTAGTACTTTGAGTAAAATATAGAAACCTCAGCTCCATTTAGTTCATTCCATAATCCTTACTTTTGAGTATCATTGTCTGAGGAAGTAGGTGTTGATAAAATTTAGGTTTCATTCTGTTTACGATTTACGAACCTCACGTGAACACAGACCACTACTCCGTATGTGCACACGTCTCCTCTCACTGTTACCTGTCTGTCTTGTGATGCTCCAGATAGCTTCTCTAGCATCCGTTCCTGTTTGAAGAACCTCCTGAAGTCATTCTTTAAGTATATGTCGGTTAACAACAACTTTACTTTCCTCCACCTGAGGTCTTTATTTTCCCATCTCTCATGAGAGAGAGTTTCACTAGACACAAAAGTCACAGCTGACGACTCTTTACTTTCAGGACTCTAAGAAGGTGCCAGTTCCTCCTGGTCCCACGGTTTCAGATGAGAAATCCACCCAGAGTGCCACTGCCTTATTTGTAACGTACATCTTCTCTAGTGAGTTGTTTCCAATAACTTTCATTTTTAGTTCTCAGAAGTTTAATTATATTTTGTCTTGGCAAGGATTTTTCAGTTTTTTTTCATCTTCTGTGGCAATCATCTACTTTCCTAGAGCTGTGGATATATTTCTTCTACCAACTTTTGGAAGTTTTTAACTATTATTTCTTTGACTAATGCTATAGCTCCTCTCTTCTGGACTTTGACATTGCAAGTCCCATAGGTCCCTGAGGTTCATTCTGTTTTTATTTTTTTTTCCCATATTTTTTTCTTTCTCTAATTATTTTTTTATTTAGTAAATATAAATTTCCACAGTACAGTTTATGGATTACATTGGCTCCCCCCCCCCATAATTTCCCTCCCACTCGCACCCCTCCCATGTCCCACTCCCTCTCCCATTCCATTCACATCAAGATTCATTTTCAATCATCTTTATATACAGAAGATCAATTCAAGTAAAGATCAATTAAGTAAAGATTTCATCAGTTTGTACCCACACAGAAACACAAAGTGTAAAATACTGTTTCAGTACTAGTTATAGCATTACTTCACATTGGACAACACATTAAGGACAGATCCTGTGGGGAGCAGCTCGGACTAGACTAAGTTACTGGAATTAAGACTTATTCTATGCATCTGCTCTCCTCTGTGGGGAGCAGCTCGGACTAGACTAAGTTACTGGAATTAAGACTTATTCTATGCATCTGCTCTCCTCTGTGGGGAGCAGCTCGGACTAGACTAAGTTACTGGAATTAAGACTTATTCTATGCATCTGCTCTCCTACAATATGGCGCTGGGAGAGGAGAAAACAGCTTCTACCCAGCTGCCTCCAGTTCAACCAATAAACTGTAGGACTTGCTCCTGATTGGAGAGCAGCGTACTTGGCGTGTGGGCAGCCGAGTTAGGATTGGCGGAGGAGGACTATAAAGGAGGAGAGAGACGGCATGCACCAGGAACATCTATGGGGAACATCTAGCTGAAGGAACACCTGTGCAGCCCCCCGAGACGAGCCGGCCGGCGGTGTGCCGCTCCCCTGCGGAAGTGGGGAATGCGGCCAGGGGGAACTGCCCTTCCACGGAGGTGGAAGGGATAGTAGCCAACCCGGGAAGAACCAGCAGCAAACCCGGGGAGGGCCGAGCAGACGAAAGAACAGCGCAGGGTCCTGTGTCGTTCCCCCATGAAGACGGGGAGCGACATAATGGTGCCGTGACTCGGATATGAAGCCTAGGCAGGGCTTAGTGTCGTTCCTCCACAAAGAGGGGGAGCGACATAATGGTGCCGTGACTCGGATATGAAGCCTAGGCAGGGTATTGTGTCGTTCCCCCACGAAGAGGGGGAGCGACATAATGGTGCCGTGACTCGGATAGGAAACCTGACTCGGATAGGAAACCTAGCTCGGATAGGAAACCTAGCTCGGATTGGAAACCTAGGACGGATATGAAACTTAGGAAGGAAGAAACGGGAAGAAGTGGAAAATACCGGAGAGAGAGACTAGCAAAGAGCCTAGGGGAAAGCCGGACGAGAAAGGTGCCGGAAGAAGCTATTGAAAGCCTAGGCATAGACTTGGATATGGACTGTGGGAAAGAAGTTAGGATTGAAAGCGAAAGTGAAAGCTTTCATAGACTCGGATGCGGACTATGGCGGGGAAGCTAGGAGATTGAAAGCGAAAGTGAAACCTAGAGGAAACTTGGACTCGGATACGGACTGTGGGGAGTAGCCAGGAGAAATGAGAGGAATATTGTTGGAAGAAAACTTAAGGAAACACACCGGGTAGAGAAAAATGTTAGGGAGGATGAAGCCGCGAGTGCAGGCCAAGCCATCTTGGAATTCTTCAAGTCACCCCAGGGAGCAGGAGGCGAAGATCTGGAACCAGAGACGTGGGCCGCCAGGTTGGAATTCGCCAGGTTAGTCCGGGGAACTTGGACTGAATGCCGGTGGTGGCGGAAACATTCGCGGAAGCCGCCGCGTGCAGAGAGAGCACGGGGCGTGAATAGATGGGGAACGCCGGGGCTGGCGCGAGGCCGTGGTGCGGGCGCGAAGTGCGTGGAGACCGCGGAGCGTGCGCGCAGAGCCGGGAACCCGCCTGCGGGGCGAGGCGCCGGGAAGCCGCGCGGAGCCGTGAAGCTGCCGCGGGGCGAGGCGCCGGGAAGCCGCGCAAAGCCGGGAAGCCGCGCAGATCGGAGAAGCGCGGGCTGAAGCGGCTCAGAGCCGGGAAGCCGCCGAGAAGCAGTCTCGGGGCGGGCGCCGGAAAGCCGCAGGGATAAGAGAAACAGAAGTTTAGAAGTAAAGTGAGAAAAATAGGAATGCTGGAAGATAGAAGTAAAATGGGAGAAATAGGAATGCCCGGAGATAGAGAAATAGAGAAATAAAAAGGCCTCCCTACAACACTGCAATGTGAGAGCTTGGATTCGGTCTGCCTAATCAAGTGAGGCGATGAGCACCTGCGGGCAGCTAGCAGCTTATGCGCCGCAGGTCACCGAAGACAGGCACGAATTAACATCAGTAAGGCTTCCCCACAATACAACAATATTAAGCTTGGATTCGGTCTGCCTGATTTAAGGCGGTAAGCGCCAGCAAGCAGCTCGACCAGAGTATGAGCTGCAGGTCACCGAAGATAGGCACGAACCAACACTAATAAGTCTCCCCCACAATAAGGCAATGAGAAGGCTTGGATTCGGTTTGCCTGATAGGTCTTGTAAGTCCCCTGCAGGCAGAGCAGAGCATGCGCTGCAGGGCACCGAACACAGGCACGCATCAGCGCCTAAAAACCTCCTCACAACATGGCGAAGAGAGGACCCGGATTCGGTTTGCCTCATTGATAGGACTTGTAAGAACCTGTGGCAACTCTAGCAAGTAGAGCAGAGTGTGTGCTGCGGGACACCAAAGACAGGCGCGTATCAACGCCAAAAAAATAAAAAGAAAGGGGGATCTGTGGGGAGCAGCTCGGACTAGACTAAGTTACTGGAATTAAGACTTATTCTATGCATCTGCTCTCCTCTGTGGGGAGCAGCTCGGACTAGACTAAGTTACTGGAATTAAGACTTATTCTATGCATCTGCTCTCCTCTGTGGGGAGCAGCTCGGACTAGACTAAGTTACTGGAATTAAGACTTATTCTATGCATCTGCTCTCCTACAATATGGCGCTGGGAGAGGAGAAAACAGCTTCTACCCAGCTGCCTCCAGTTCAACCAATAAACTGTAGGACTTGCTCCTGATTGGAGAGCAGCGTACTTGGCGTGTGGGCAGCCGAGTTAGGATTGGCGGAGGAGGACTATAAAGGAGGAGAGAGACGGCATGCACCAGGAACATCTATGGGGAACATCTAGCTGAAGGAACACCTGTGCAGCCCCCCGAGACGAGCCGGCCGGCGGTGTGCCGCTCCCCTGCGGAAGTGGGGAATGCGGCCAGGGGGAACTGCCCTTCCACGGAGGTGGAAGGGATAGTAGCCAACCCGGGAAGAACCAGCAGCAAACCCGGGGAGGGCCGAGCAGACGAAAGAACAGCGCAGGGTCCTGTGTCGTTCCCCCATGAAGACGGGGAGCGACATAATGGTGCCGTGACTCGGATATGAAGCCTAGGCAGGGCTTAGTGTCGT
The DNA here is from genome assembly GCF_964237555.1 of Oryctolagus cuniculus. Lineage (NCBI taxonomy): Eukaryota > Metazoa > Chordata > Mammalia > Lagomorpha > Leporidae > Oryctolagus > Oryctolagus cuniculus. The sequence goes on from NC_091437.1 coordinate 14,980,109, forward strand.
TCCTCCACAAAGAGGGGGAGCGACATAATGGTGCCGTGACTCGGATATGAAGCCTAGGCAGGGTATTGTGTCGTTCCCCCACGAAGAGGGGGAGCGACAAGATCCCACATGAGAAGTAAGTACACAGTGACTCCTGTTGTTGACTTAACAATTTGACACTCTTGTTTATTCCCTCAGTAATCTCCCTAGGCTCTAGTCAGGAGTTGCCAAGGCTATGGAAGCCTTTTGAGTTCGCCGACTTTGATCTTATTCTGACAGGGTCATAGTCAAAGTGGAAGTTCTCTCCTCCCTTCAGAGAAAGGTACCTCCTTCTTTGATGGCCCCGTTCTTTCCACCACTGGGATCTCACTCACAGTGATCTTTCATTTAGTGTTTTTTGTTGTTGTTGTTGTTGTTGTTGTTTGCCAGAGTGTCTTGGTTTTCCATGCCTAAAATATTCTCATGGGCTCTTCAGCCAGATCTGAATGCCTTAAGGGCTGATTCTGAGGACAGAGTGCTATTTAGGACATCTGCCATTCTATGAGTCTGCTGTGTATCCCACTTCTCGTTCTCTCCCTTTTTGATTCTATCAGTTAGTGTTAGCAGACTCTAGTCTTCTTTGTGTGATTCCTTTGACTCTTAGACCTATCAGTGTGATCAATTGTGAACTCAAGTTGATCACTTGGACTGGTGAGATGGCACTGGTACATGCCACCTTGATGGGATTGTATTGGAATCCCTGGCACGTTTCTAACTCCACCATTTGGGGCAAGTCCGATTGAGCATGTCCCAGATTGTACATCTCCTCCTTCTCTTATTCCCACTCTTATATTTAACAGGGATCACTTTTCAGTTAAAATTTAAACACCTAAGAATAATTGTGTGTTAATTACAGAGTTCAACCAATAGTACTAGAACAAAAAAATACTAAAACGGATAAAGTATTACATTGTACATCAACAGTCAGGACAAGAGCTGATCAAGTCACTGTTTCTCACAGTGTCCATTTCACTTCAATAGGTTTCCCCTTTGGTGCTCAGTTAGTTGTCGCCGATCAGGGAGAACATATGATATTTGTCCCTTTGGGACTGGCTTAATTCACTCAGCATGATGTTTTCCAGATTCCTCCATCTTGTTGCAAATGACTGGGTTTCATTGTTTTTGACTGCTGTATAGTATTCTATAGAGTACATGTCCCATAATTTCTTTATCCAGTCTACTGTTGATGGGCATCTGGGTTGGTTCCAGGTCTTAGCTATTGTGAATTGTGCTGCAATAAACATTAATGTGCAGACAGCTTTTTTTGTTTGCCAATTTCATTTCCTTTGGGTAAATTCCAAGGAGTGGTATGGCTGGGTTGTATGGTAGGGTTGTATTCAGGTTTCTGAGGAATCTCCAGACTGACTTCCATAGTGGCTTGACCAGTTTGCATTCCCACCAACAGTGGGTTAGTGTCCCTTTTTCCCCACATCCTCGCCAGCATCTTTTGTTGGTAGATTTCTGAATGTGAGCCATTCTAACCGGGGTGAGGTGAAACCTCATTGTGGTTTTGATTTGCATTTCCCTGATTGCTAGTGATCTTGAACATTTTTCATGTGTCTGTTGGCCATTTGGATTTCCTCTTTTGAAAAATGTCTATTGAGGTCCTTGGCCCATCTCTTAAATGGGTTGTTTGTTTTGATGTTGTGGAGTTTCTTGATTTCTTTGTAGATTCTGGTTATCAACCCTTTATCTGTTGCATAGTTTGCAAATATTTTTTCCCATTCTGTCAGTTGCCTCTTCACTTTCCTGACTGTATCTTTTGAAGTACAGAAACTTCTCAATTTGATGCAATCCCAAATGTTAATTTTGGCTTTGACTGCCTGTGCTTCTGGGGTATTTTCCAAGAAGTCTTTGCCGGTACCTATATCTTGCAGGGTTTCTCCAATGCTCTCTAATAATTTGATGGTGTCGGGTCATAGATTTAAGTTTTTAATCCATGTTGAGTGAATTTTTGTGTAAGGTGAAAGGTAGGGGTCTTGCTTCATGATTGAAAGGCAGAGTGGACAGTGAAAGAGAGAGACAGAGAAAAAGGTCTTCCTTTTCCGTTGGTTCACCACCTAATGGCCGCTGCAGCCGGTGCACCGCGCTGATCCGATGGTAGGATCCAGGTGCTTCTCCTGGTCTCCCATGCAGGTGCAGGGCCCAAGGACTTGGGCCATCCTCCCCTGCACTCCCAGGCCACAGCAGAGAGCTGGACTGGAAGAGAAGCAACCGGGAGAATCCGGCGCCCGGACCAGGACTAGAACCCGGGGTGCCGGCGCCGCAGGCGGAGGATTAGCCTATTGAGCCACAGCACCGGCCTACTCTTCTATTTTCAAAGTCATCCTTGCCACCTGAACTTTTCATCCATCCAGTGCTTCAACACGTGTGACACACTTGATGGGTGACAGGTGCTGTGCTAGCCCTAGGGAACGTGAAGATTAATAAATCGATAACCTGGTGAACTTCCCTGTCATGCGTGAACTTCTCTCCCTGTCCCCAGGCAGGGACCCATCCCTCCTTTGTTTGCAGCCCGTCCCTGAGCATGGTGTGCAGACCCTGCCTTGAGCAGGAAGCTCCAGCTCCAGCAGCTCTGGCTCCGCCCTTTCCCACACTGCTCCTCCCCGTCCGGGGTACACCTTTGTCTCCCTCCTTCCACCACTTCTATGTGTCTCTTCATATTCTGGGCTCTTGAGAAACCTTCCTGTGCATGTACATCAGATCCCTGACAAGTATCTTCTCCCCATTCGAATGGAGATTCTACAAACTCAAGTTCATGTCTCCCACACTTGAGTAGCACTGTCTTTTTAGGTTCATACAAATGACAAACCTGTTTCTCTCTCTCTCCCCCTTTTACTCTCCCTTTCCCTCCCTCCCTCCCTCTCTCCCTCCCTCTCTCTCTGCCAGGTCTGGTGATAGCCAGCATACATTTTCTTCAAAATGACAGTCTCTCAGGTCTTCATAAATAATTTCTTGCTTTTTAATCAGAATTAGAGCCACAGAAACAACATTTTAATCTCTTCGTTTGTTTTTAGAAAAGGAAAAAGAAAGTCTTAGGGACTCTTCCTTCAGCAGGCTTAGATTCCCAGACACCTGAAAGTTATGATTTTATCCTACCATTTCCATTTCTTCTTCTGTCCGTAGTAAAAAAAAAAATCACACTTAATGACAGTATCAATTATGTCTTCAAAAGGCCTTTCCTATACAGACACAGAAACCACCCGTCCATCAGTTCCCTTCCCTAAATATTATAAAATCTCTCCAAACACCAACAGCTATGTCCTTTCTTTTTCTCTCCCTACAGCAAACCAGCTGTCTGCAGAGCTATCAGCAGGATTTATTTTTCTTGGCTTCAAGGCAAACCTCCAGTTATTAATTTGGGTAGAAGTCCTCCTTGCTGACAATTTAAGATAAAGTCCATTGGAAGTGACATAAAAGAGCGTGTGTGTGTTAATGTGCATCACCAAGAATTTTTTCCTGACATCCTGAAAGATCTCTTTTGGACACCAGCAACCAAGGCAGGTCACCCACACTATTAAAGGGTGGGCATTCCCACTGATGTGTGGAAGTGACAGATGCAGCATGCGATTGCAAATTAGCAATGGGAAGTCGGTCCCCAGGGCTCTCCCCACGGGCTCCCCCAGCCTTCCCCCCTCAGCAATTACTTGGCTGCTTCTCAAGCATCCTGCATTTCCTCTGCTTTCCTGCAGAGTCCTCTGGGCTTCGGGTTGTCTCTTTATTCTTTCTCCTTAATTTACAGCCACTGAAACCTCCCAAATAGTAGAAGCACAGGAAACTATCCTGCTATTATCACGGTCATCATCCCCTTGTGTGGCCTGGAGTCATTATTAGGGACACTGTTCCTAGCGTAGTAGTTCTGCAACTTCGCTGCATGCAGCCATTACCTGGGGGCCTATGAAGAATGCAGGTTTCTGGGTCCCCCAGCATGAGCAGATCTGGCAGGAGACTTGTGATTCTATTTAATGTGCTCCCCAGGTGCCTGTGTGCAGGTGGCCCGTCCACTGCCTTTGAGAAGCACTGTATCCAAGCCTAAACCCCACTACATATAAAATTATGGGTTACTCTCCATCTTGCTGACACCTTGCCTTTGGTATTGCAAGTGTGGTTCGCCCATGCTGAAATGAGCTGTCCTGAGACCCCAAGTTTTCATCTCGCACTGTCGTAGGGAGACACAAGAGAGCAAGAGACTTGGAGTCGGCTCTGTGGTGCAGGTTCTCCTTTTTCGTGTCTGGGGTTTGTCCTGTCCAGAAGGCATCCAGCCCACCCGCGATAACAGAGAGCAGTGTTTTAGTCTTCATAGATTCCTCATTTATACACTTGATGTCAAATCAAAAGCATTTTTGCACAGCCTTGTTTTCAAAAAATAGCGTGTTGGTAGAAAATGTCTAAATGCTATTAAAGCTATAAGGGGACTCATGGCACAGTACCTTCATCAAAAACAAACTACCACATGATGAAATGGCTTTGCTTCCAAAGCGTAGGGACACTCTGTGGCCCCGGCTAAATGTCAGCAGTAAAATACTCAGCGATGGAACGAACAGGACCAAAGGTCAGGCTTCCATAAAAATCCCATTTCAGCTCCGGCTTCTTTTTAAATCATTTCAGATTATGTGTGGCGCGTTGTCCCTGCTGTCAAGTGAGATATCCTGCTTGTGAACTTCAGGGTGAGCACTGCTTAGGCGAGGGGAAAGGTTAGACCGGGAAGCTACACTGATGGGGATTTTCTTCTGTCTCTTACTTTCAGTCTGTCCGGGTTTCCCTTGCTGACTTGATCTCTTTTTCAAAAAAGCTTTTGCAAAACAGCTTCTGACATTTTAAAGAATAAAAAGAGCGACTTGTGGCCTCCTATGTCCTGGTTTGCCTGGGAAAATCCTAGCCTCTAACCTGCAATAAGTAAGAACTGAATTATTTTTAGCCCCTACGTTATTCTCAAAAATGCTCAGATTTGCAGTACAAATGATATGGCCACCCAGCTTATATTCATGATGCGCAAGTCTTTTATATTTCAAGTATTTCTACGTTGGCCATGTACTGCCCATTAATTTCAACTGAAAAAGTTAATTATTACTGCTTGATCTTAGGGTCTGAATAAAGTCAGGAGGATCTCCGACAGGTTGTGAAAACAATCAGAGTGTTCAGTGCATTAGATCCTGGCGTGTGCTTGTTTAGCATCGTCTCTGTCACTAGTTCCTTAAAGTGAGCACCCATCAGACCGACCAGGAGCGCTTAGAGAAACACAGCCGTGCTGGGTCCCTCTTCCAGAGCGGTAGCTCCAGAATTTGCATTTCTGACAGTTTCTCAGATGATCCTGTTGACGCCACTCCAAGGACCACCCTTTGAGAACCAGTGACCTGCGAGCTGCCAGCTTGACACTCAGTAAAAGCCAAAACTTGGATGACGGCCTCCAAACTCCAATACTCGGGCTGACAGCTGTCCTTTGAGCATCCCCGCTCTACCTGGCTCCCGCCCCTGCAGCTTTCCTGGTCTGTCGCTGCCCAGGAAGGAGTAGGCAGGCACTCTTCCACCTTGCCCCTGGGTCTTCTGCATAGAAGAGTCTCCCCCACATTTCAGGGGTACACTTCCTTCACATCTTCACTCACACTCTGAACATTGCAACCCCAGTCCCCAGCCCTCTGACCCTGCTCAGGTTCTGCCATCTATAATATTCCTGCTGCATTTCTGTCCCCTCACCTCAACGCAGTGTAACCTCTACATAGCGATCTCAGGCTAATGCACCCCAAAATACCTTGAGGAGAGCCTGGCATACTACACGCAGTTACTGAATGAAGGAACACGTCAGCACTTTTAGCTAGGCATTTTTACATGAATGAATGAAGCATGGGATGGTAAGGTTATTATAGAACCTTAAGACATTGTATATACATACGTAAATACATATGCTGCATTTCTAGGATTACAGTTTCATGCTTAGACCTTTGATTTGCAACATTGTCACGTCCAAACATTTACTCATCAGGTTGAGGAAAACTTATGTCGCATCTACAAAACGTTTGTGGTTTTTTATTCAACACTTAAAGGTCACGTGCTGTCACACATCTGCTGGTCATTCCTTCATTTCTAAGCTCTCACTCTTCCATCCCCGTTACGGCTACATTTCAAAAGTCCAGCATGAACTGTTTCTATGGAAACCACTCGAGCTATAACACCTGTAACGCCAAGGGCAAAGGAGGAACAAGAAGCGATGATGCGGTGTCACAAGACTGATGTGTGTCTCAGAGCCATGTGGGAGCTCATTGTGCAGAAAGCACTCCTCTGAGGGCTGGGCAGACAGGAGGTTATGAAAATCTGCTTTTCCATGAGAGGACAGGATTCACACTTCTTAAAGTTTATTCAGGTCTTTTGTGAGATTATTTATAATCACTGGTGGTCAAAAACCCTCTCTTGGTTTAGAAAGCAGTTCCTTTTCTTTTCTTTATTTTTTTATTTTTTTTTTTGACAGGCAGAGTGGACAGTGAGAGAGAGAGAGACAGAGAGAAAGGTCTTCCTTTGCCATTGGTTCACCCTCCAATGGCCGCCGCCGGTGCACCACGCTGATCCGATGGCAGGAGCCAGGTGCTTCTCCTGGTCTCCCATGGGGTGCAGGGCCCAAGCACTTGGGCCATCCTCCACTGCACTCCCTGGCCACAGCAGAGAGCTAGCCTGGAAGGGGGGCAACCGGGACAGAATCCGGCGCCCCGACCGGGACTAGAACCTGGTGTGCCAGCGCCGCTAGGCAGAAGATTAGCCTAGTGAGCCACGGCGCCAGCCTAGCAGTTCCTTTTCATCTCAAAGTCCAGTCATGGTGTCCACCTCATCATTCCCCACCAAAGTTAATTTTCAGATTCTCCCTTCCTGCTGTTGTGTGCCTACAGGTACAGCAAAGTTACGGGCCTGATTCTTTGAATTCCATTACTTTGGTGGCTTCTTTAAAACATGCCATTTTTCTGTCACTCCCATCAAAAAGATGTCACCAGAATTTCTCTTCGTGTTTCAGAAGAAAGTCAACATTCAGGGGAGCATCTCGTATCCAGACCAAGAAAGTAAGCTTCCCCCTAACAGGCACACAGGCTTCTTAGAAAAAAAAAAAAGAGAGAGACATTTTCTTTAGTTGTTCAGCTGCTGTCATCAATTATTCAAAGCCCAATTTAGATGTGTTGTTCTTTAAACTCTCCTGGTTAACCGATTTGGGATTAGTGTGTTGCCCTGGCCATAAGCTCCCTCACCCAGGCTTCACAGGGCACTGTTCCCTGCTCCGTAGAACCAAATTCCCCTGGCTCTTCATTAACTCCTCTGACCACCTTGCACAGCTAAACAGGTTGATTAGCCCATCAAGCCTAGTAAGCCCAACAGCTGACACACCAAGGCCTCTCTCCCGCCTGGCATGGAGGGTTAGGAATCTTGGTGGGCGTTTTCCTAACTGTTCTGTAGCAGATGGAACATTTTCTAAACAACTATTTCTCCTAGAAAAATCATTAGAGCTGTCAATATTTTTAGCTCCTCATCATTTAATGAGAAGAAAATGCATTAAAAATAAACAGGGAGGATTCGAGAAATCCAGTAAACCAGGATATTGTTGAGGCTTTTCATGCTTTCATACCTAAGAAGGTCTATTCAAGATCTTTGAGCTGTACTGGATGACTGTCCATAAAAATTGCCATATTCTTTTCCTGCCTTTTTGTTGTGTTGTTGTTGTCAGCTGGGAAACCCTTATTCTAGCTTTCCCTGCAGAGGCCTTGCTGTGCTTCCAGAGAGTAAACATGACTGACAACTGCAGCAGTTATCAATTGCTCCATTTACTATTAGAAGGAATTATTTAAAACAGTGCAGTGCCTAGCACATTCCCTGGTACTACCTACTGTACAGAAAGTTACCACAGAATGAATAAAGAACTCTTCATTTTGTTTTGAGGATCTATTTATTTATTTGAAAGGCAGAGTTGGAAGAGAGAGAGAGAGAGAGAGAGAGAGTTTTCCATCTGCTGGTTCACTCCCCAAATGGTTGCAACTGCTGGAGCTGAGCCAATCAGAAGCCAGGAGCCAGGAGCTTCTTTCTGGTCTCCCACATGGGTGCAGGGGCCCAAGCACTTAGGCCATTTTCTGCTGCTTTCCCCAGTACATTAGCAGGGATCTGGATGGGAAGTGGAGCAACTGGGACTCAAATTGGCCCCCACATGGGATGCCAGCACTGCAGGTGGCAGCTCTACCTGTTACGCCACAGTACCAGCCCCCAACGCGCTGCTTTGGTTTCGCTCTGAAGTTGCTCACGACAGCACAGCAAACTGAATACGACTTTTGGGAATAAATCAAGGAAAATCATTACATCATTTCAGTATCAGTTACAGTCGTTGAGGCCATGTGGGGAATGAACCAGTGGATGGAAGATCTGTCTATCTCTCTGTCTCTGTCTGTCTGTCTATCTCTCCCCTTCTCTCTGTGTAACTGTGACTTTCAAATAAATAAATCAATCTAAAAAAAAAAACCAAATATCTCTTTCTTTCTGTTCCATTATTTTCCCTGTACAATTCTGCTTATGCTTCCTCATGAGATGCAAGGTCCTTATGACTACATGGAGCCTACTCAGATTATCTAGGACCATCTTCCCACCTCAAAACCTTCTACTCCTTCACACTGCAAAGTCCCTTGGACCACAGAAGGTCACATAAACACAGACCGGGGGTTATGACATGGACACTGGACAATAGGGGACATTACTCATTGAACGACCCAGAGTGACAATTTGAAGGACGCGTATGTGGATTGTACGTGGCAATCAGAAGGGACTGTTGGCCTCCTGATATTATTCTCCCACAACCTCTTCAATCTGAATGGTGAATTAATTCTTATGTAAGTCAATACTATCCCTCTGTTCTAATAAGGAAAAACAATGGCTTCAAGCCATTTTAGACAACAGGTAAGACTCCATGATTCTGGTTGTTATTTTAAGAGAACTATGCTTGTTTGATTCAGGACACACACAGACCCTAAAGCAAAAACACAATGACCTGGCTACACCCAAACAATTTCCAGTAAGAAAATAATACATAACCAGATCTGACTCCACTGATAGGGATGCAGGTGCTCAACCTGCAAGTAGCCTGGGATTGCAGATGGCAGGGGGATGGAGCTCAAGTTAGCTCTAGATGGAGAAAAGTTATATCTCCTTTTCTTAGGTCATAGGTAGAAAAGTTGAAAGATGAAGTAGGATGCCGAGAACTTAGCAAAACTCCAATAGAGAAAAAAATGAACTCCAATCTCAGCTCCCAGTGGCCTCTCACTAGACATTCCCTGCTATGTGAGATGCACTTAGTAATTGTCATCCTGTTCTTCCTGTTCTTGTTCTGCATGAAACCCTGCAGGCATTCTTAACAGGGAGAACCAGAGAAACACAGCCAGTTCAATACTGCCACAGGCTCCTCTTGACAAACATTTTAAAATGTGTATTGCATTTAGGTCATTTTTTGCCACAGTATCTTGGCTTTCCATGCCTGAAATGCTCTCATGGGCTTTTTAGCCTGCTCCGAATGCCTTAAGGGCTGATTCTGAGGCCAGAATGCTGTTTAGGGCATTTGTATTCTGAGTATGCTGTGTATCCTGCTTCCCATGTTGGATCCTTTTCTCCTTTTTAGTTCTATCAAGTGTTATTAGCAGACACTTGGTCTTATATATGTGACCCCTTTGACATTTAATCCTATCTTTATGATCAATTATGAACTTAAACTGATCACTTTGACTAGTAAGGTGGCATTGGCACCTGCCAACTTAATGAGATTTGGTAGAACTAGTCTTAAAACAGTACTTTTTAGTTTGTGTGTCTGTGTGGGTGCAAACTGTTGAAATCTTTACTTAGTATAGAGTTGATCTTCTGTATATAAAGATAATTAAAAATGAAATGAAGAATGGGATGGGAGAGGGAGTAGGAGGTGGGATGGTCTAAGGATGGGAAGGCAGGTATGGGGGAAAGAGCTGCTATAATCCAAAAGTTGTACTTACAAAATTTATATTTATTAAATAAAAGCTTTCTATAAAAAAGAAAAAATAAATCTAATATAAAAAATAAATGTATTCACCATGACTGATAAAAAGAAATGTGTATTGCAGGGCAGCCACTTAGCCTGGCCACTGAGACACAAATCAGAACGACTGCATCTCATCCTGGAGAATCAGTTTGAGTTCCAGCTCCACCTGTGGCTCCAGCTCCCTGTTAATGCAGGCTCTGGAAGGCAGTGCAGTTGGCTCCAGCAGTCGGGTTCCTGCCACACATGGGGGAGACCTCCATGCCTCCATGAAGGCATTCGGGCATGAGAGCTCTCTCTTTTTTTTTTACAGGTAGAGTTAGACAGTGAGACAGAGAGATAGAGAGAGACAGAAAGTTCTTCCTTCCATTGGTTCACTCCCTAAATGGCCACTACGAACGGCACGCTGCACCCATCCAAAGCCAGGAGCCAAGTGCTTCTTCCTGGTCTCCCATGTGGGTTCAGGGCCCAAGGACCTGGGCCATCCTCCACCGCCTTCCCGGGCCACAGCAGAGAGCTGGACTGGAAGAGGAGCAACTGGGACAGAATCTGGCGCCCTGACCGGGACTAGAACCAGGGGTGCCGGCGCCGCAGGCAGAGGATTAGCCTAGTGAGCCACAGCGCTGGCCGGGAGAGCTCTGTCTCTTGAGTAGAAGAACTAAAATAAAAATTTCAAATCTGGATTGCATTAGGAAAAGGACCTCCACATTTATAGGTAATAGATACATGAGTCTTTTTGTTGTGCTTCCGGAGTGTATCTGTCTTTTTTTTTCACATGGTATTATGTGACTTTTTTTTTTAATTTGGGGAGAACAGTCAATTGTTTTCAATAATGGCCTGTTTGATATCTCCCTCAGTAGAGAACCTGCCTCTTCAGAAAACTGTATACAATTGCAGTCAGAGCAAAGACAATTTGCTTTTACAGTGAAAAATCGTAATGCTTTCCTTAAAGGTGTAACTTGATTAATTTCTTTTATGAGGCTTTGCAGGATGATCCAAGAAGAAAGGTGCCATGTAGCTACAGAACATTATTATTCATTATAATAAAGGCCATGATAATAACAACCCAATAATGGAATATTAATAGACTTTATAGCAATGACACAATGGGATTTCCAGGAGGCAGCAAGCAGCTTTCAAGAAAATAGGATAGGGACCTCTCACGGCAAGAAATGAATCTGGCTTATCCAAGGGAAAATGAAATAAGGATTGGCTGTCTTCCCATCTCTCCCAGCCTTGCACTGACATTGGCAGGAGAGGAGGGGCTCCGTAGAGGCACACCTGCCCCTTCCTCAGAAGATACAGGAAGTAGTTACTCCCATGAGCCACTGCTCAGTGTGACGATCCTGCTTACTTGTCAGCATTCGAACTCATGGCAGCCAACAGAGAGTGTACGAAGCTTGCATTGCTGTGGGTTGGGAATAGATTAGAGTCTTTTAGACTGCTTTAGTGTCCAGGCTCAGCCAGGCTTGCTGGACATGAAAAGAACTTCAGAAAACTCTCCAGGTCTACTGTGGGCTCAGAGTGAGAGGCAGGGAGAGGAATCATTAGCTGCTGAAGCTAAGTGTCATGGATGTATCCTTGAGTGTATCCTGCATTAGCAACTGATCCTCTGTGCAAGCAAAAAAAAATGCACATTAATTCCAATAAAATGAGTTCTGTACAGTTGCGTGCCTGTGTGTTACCCCTGCTGGTTGGGTGAAGGGAAGAGTCTTCTTCTTCATTCACCTGTGGACATCATTCCCCGTGGTTTGAATTCCACTCAGTGATCACAGCTTTTCCCAGGTCCTAACTTATCATTCCCTTTGATTCTTCAGCACTTATTAGGCACCCACTGTGCTGCAGGCATTATACGCTTGGTGGTAGAGATGCTCAGTTAAAAGGGAGAGTAACAGCACCAAAAAGCTCATTGAAAAAAAAAAAAAACACAACTGTGTATCTTTTCCCTGACAAATATGAGAGTACAGCTGGTGCCCAGTGCCCCGGGAAGAGAGGAGGGACTTTGTGAGCAGAGCTGGGTTGAAGGGGAGGAGCTTCTCCCTGAACCATGATGTCAGGCTGTGGGTTTGTGGGGGGAGTTAAGAGCTTCATGTTTGGACCAAAGGAGGAATAAGGAAGGCATATTTGGTCGGAAGCAACGGTGTGTAAAAAGTTTAGGAGTGAACACTAAAGAATGTGGTATGTTAGAACCATCAGCCTATCAGGGCTGGAGGACAGAATCTACTATTAGAGTAGGGAGGGCAGCAGTTGGAACTAAAAGCGCTGGTGAAACTTGCTAGAAAAACAGATGCCACAGAGACACAACTTTTATGAATTTAATTTTTTATTCTGTGTTGAGGAGTGGTTTAAAAATATTCCATGGACAGAAAAGGGTTTGGAAGGAAGTGACCAGAGAGGAAAGAAGAACTGTCCAAGTGACAGGCGATTCGAGTCCAGGAGCATGAGACCCAGGGAACCTCCTAAGAGACAAATGTAAGAGTTTGTGTTTATTCCAAGTGTCTCCATAGACCTCACTGCTTTCATGGAAGAAGTAGAATGGAATGGGAGAAAGATGGAGGAGAGTGGCCTAACACAGATTTGGGGACAGTGTCCAGGATCAGGGTGAGCTTGGGGGCCAGTCCTGGATTGACTAAAAGGAGCTGCAAGTCAGCATGCAATTGGCAAACTTTCAAACCAGGCTATATGAGGTGTGGAGAGAGTAGAAGACAGAAGTGAAGTTAATGCTAACAGTGAAACCTGCTGATTTTGCTCTGCTTATTAATTCCACCCCCACTGAGCATGGAAAGTGGAAAGGGACGGATCTGACTCATAGGCAATGTCGAGTCCTCAACTCTCTGAAGCTCCTTTGGGTGTTTTCTCCACGATTCCATTGTTACAGGAGTCACACAAGTCTATCAGACTCCACTGAGACATTACAAAAAATCACAGCATCACAAAACATGAAGAAGAGGTTTTAGAAGACCAAAAGCTAAAACTCTCCAAAGTGTGTTCCTAGGATGGCACCCAGTTCCTAAAATTGCTCAGCCTTCTTCCCATGAGCCTCATCTGAATCTGCTACAGGAATCGATTGCCATCTTGGAAAACACAGCACCCACCCTTGATAGGTTCGGTCTTCTTCTAGAATGCTCCCTGCCTCCCCTCCCCCACCAAAACACTCAGTAGAGAACAACATGCCCCATGGGGCTTAGACAAAAGAAAACAGGGTAAGTACGTGCACTCCAAGTCTGATGTCTTTAGGCGTCCCTTGCCAGTTTGGTGAGCAGATAGATGACTTTCATCGTGTTTTCAATCTGGTGCACAACTGTTGGGAACTGTGGGCAGAGACACCTCCTACATCCTACATCACACACAGGAGAGTGCTACTTACTCTTCCAGTTTCACCAGCACTGAGGAATGAACAGACTGAGAAGAGACGCCACTGAGAGAGCAAAGACAGGGGAGCTTCAGAAGAGGGGATGTAGCAGGAAGCAGCTACATTGCAAAGCCCAAGTCATTGTGAAATAAACCCTGCTTGCAGTCTTCAGGCTCATCTAGAGGTGTCTGGGAACCCACCCTCATTCTTGTCTCCCACCTCTCTGACTTCCAAAAATGTCTTTGGCCTATGTTGTAAAAGCCCAAAAATCTGAGGGGAAAGGGAGAAATGTTCTTTGTGCCCAAGTGTCCCAGGTGTACTGTAACTTGCAGCCATCATCGTATGCCTATGAGAAACTGCTGTTGATTAAATATACCTGGTGTGTGTGGGCTGATGGCGGTGGGACAGACTTGGTGCTAGATCTGGGTGTCCAGGTAAGCTTCCAAAGATTCTAGGATGGCTCTTTGTGGTTTTCAGCAGCAATTATGTCTCCCACAGGTGGCTCCAGAGACTTGCACCTGTGCCAATGCTGGTACATTTTCCAATCTGGGGGTCCTTACTTCCTTTTATTTCTTTATAATGGATTTACCCAAAAGGAGTCTGTACCAGGCCTTTTCTTGCATCCTTACCTCTTACTGGTGGTTGTTAATTCATTGGAAGCCAGAATATACCGGATGATGTGTAATTCAGAGAGAGAGAGAGGGAGAGAGACGTCAATAGCAGTGGGCATTCCCATTGGCTAATAATGTATTGTTGCTTCCAGCTAAATACAGCCCTCACTGTATCATCAGTTTAGCTGATCACTAAGATTTGCCTTATTCTCTGGCCATATTCTTGTGTCATTTTCTAGTGGCACTTGGTTTTCCAAAGAAGTGCAACCCAATGTCCTCAAAACAACCTGCCCAGAATCTTCAACCATTTCCACTGCCAGCTGCTACCACTTGCTGTTGCCAACCGAGTGCCTACCTCTCCTGTCCTGGAAACTGTTCTCAATCCTCTTACACTCTCTACTCCACATACTGAATACAATGACATTAGTCCACCTTCTCCTTACCTCTACCTCCCAGCCTGCTCTCATCAGAGAAAAAGGTGCTCACCACTGATGCCCCACCTCTGAGCCTTGCCCACATCTGATCCCATGACGAATCCCTCTTTCATTCCTTCATTCACGCACATGAACTGGAGCCATGCTCCATGCACAAGTTATATGCAGGGTACCTTGAGTGTCACTCAGCAGTTAAAACTAAACAGTTTAAAGATGGAGAGATGCTGTGAGCCAATGGGGCTATCCGTGATGATTTATGCAGGCGGGAAGATGGCGCCATGCCCTCGGCTTTGGCAGGTTCCACAGGTCCCTGGAGACAGCTGGCTCTCTGCAGCTCTTTGGGATAAGGCTCTTGGAACAGCCCTCCAATGACATCCTGGTCAACGAGGCTGACCTACGTGATGGAAGGAGAGTGATGGCTTTCGTGTGAGGCACACCAGGCTCTGGGACAGGCAAGAGCTGAGCTTCTCCACAAAAACGTTCCAATGAAGCCGCAAGCACCAGGTGACCAGGGGCCAGGCGGAGGCAAATTTGTTGAAGGGAAAACTACACCACGTGGAGTGGCCACAACACTCCCAGCTGACACAGCAGCGCGGAAGGCTGGGTCCATGGTGGGCTATCAAAATCTAACACAACGCTCGGGCGCGTGGTGCTCACGACAGGTTCTCCACTGCTCTCTGAGAGATAAAAGTCTCTCCACACTGTGGCCGAGTATCACGTGCCCGTGACATTATACTTCTGCCACTTCAGCACATGGCTTCAGTGAGGGTCCACGAAGCTCAGGGCTTCCTCCAGGGCCTGTCATAGGCCGCCTTTGTTTCCTGGTTATTAATAACTCCACTTGCACTCCACTACATAAATATGCTAACTACATAGACGAACATATGTACAATGACTGCACATGCATACATATGGATAATGACCATATATACACATACTTTGTGTAGTGACTATACATACACATATACATATGTATGCTGATCAAACACATATATGCATACTGGTTATATATATAATGACTATGCATACATGCATATGTATAATGACTATACATACACACATGCATATGTATAATGACCATACATTCACACATGCATATGTATAAGGGCTACACATGCATACATATGCATAATGATCATACATACATATGTATAATAATGGCTATGCATGCAGACATACATATATATAATGATTATACAGGCATATATATGTATAATGACTATATATACATATTTATAGTGACTACATGCACTTATATACAGTGGATATACATATTTATGTATATTACTGCATGCATGTATATATATTACATATACACACATTTATATAATGTAAATTTCAAAACATTCATCACTTTGGATAATGATATAACAACTTTCATGAACTCACTGTCCAGTTTCAACAATCATATTTAATAAAGCTGTTTTCAAAATACACTGCACCCTGTCCATCTGTAGCCCAGGACAGTGGGGCCTTTGGCTCCATATTTACATCAATAAGCAGCCCAGCAACCTTTCACAGATTAAGGAGTATCTGTTTTAAGGTGATTTCCTGACTGACATCACCTGGGATCAGGTAGCCTTCTCCCTGGCTAATGAGGGAAGGCACACACAGACACGCAGCAGGCACCAAACTGGTGGGACACCCGGCTGCTCTTGCAAGCTTGTCCACTGGCCGCCTAGCAGTTGCATCTGTCCGGAACAGGGATTGACCTCTCCTTGAAGAGCCCTAACCACGCCCCCCCACATTGCTATCTTCATCTCGTTCCCCAAACTTCTGCAAGCATCTAGATGTATGAAACTGTGCTCGGGATACGTCAGAGCCCCAGGGCTCCCTGGGCAACTCTGAAGGTGGTCCCTTGTGCCTCCACCCCCACCCCATGCTCTCCCCTCCTCCTCTGTGACTTATCTCATGTGCTAGGTAAATCCTTATCTCCCAGCACCACCAGACTGAATGTAGGGTTCATAACACATTGGTCGATAGATCTCCCAGAGTAACACGCATGGGCACAGCCACTCATCTGGGTCCTGAAATGTTATGCCCACTGATGCCCCACCCCGGTTCACACTCTACAGCCAGAGAATAACCCCTCCAGACAGGCCACTCCTGCTCATGCACCCCCATAACTGCTTCCTGTTGCCTCACCTGTTGACTTTACAGCCTTCAACTTGATCATCAAGATCTTCTGCCGAAACTCTGCCTACCTTGCGTATAGCTGAGACCAGGGGCACTGTTCACTGCTCCCACAGACAATCTGCGATCAACAAACCCCAAGCCCATTCCCAGTAGGAAGCACACCCCTTTCTCTGCACTGTCAGGCACTTGTTCCCCCTCGCTCCTCTCCGCCAGCTGACCCTGCACCACCTGCACCCAGGAGGAGCCCAGAGCTCAGGTTCTCTTTCTTCAGGAGCGACTTTGCTGGAACGATGCACCTGCCCTGCGTGAGCTGACCATTTCCCTTACCACAGCCCGGACCCTGCAGGTCTGTGCCTTCTCCATCCCCCACCCACATGTCCTGCGTCAGTCTGCATCAGGAACGTGCTCAGTAAGTACTGACAGACAGGCAGCAATGACGTTTAAGGTTTGCTTTGTTTTATGGTGGTGACCTCGCCCACAGAAAGAGGAAACAGTTCCTGACCTGCCACTTGCTATTGCTGTTAACCAGTGCAATAATGCATTTCTAAGTCTGTTCTTTTTTCCAAGGTGTACATCACTTAGACTAATGAAAGAAATTGATCCTTTTGGCTCTTGTTTCCATTGCAATTTATTAGCAAGTGCTAGAGGAAAAACAATAACAAAAAAATCCATGGCTATTGGGTGCTTCTTGAAATAAAAATATCTGCCCTTTCTTTGCACTGGGAAAAAAAAAGAAGGAAAAGAAAAATACTCTGCAGACAGGGGCAAGTTCAGGCATCTAATGGATCTTTTTGTCAGCTGTCATTTGTTTCTTTGGAGTGCTCCACAGCCTTTTCTGCCGTTGAATACCCGTCATGTCTAGAGAAAGACCCAGGGTGGCTTGGGGTGGGTTGTAGGCATTTCAAAGCCATTCTTCTTCCCCATCTCTGCCTGTGTTGTTCAAGGGCCTATTTTCAATTTGCAGCGGTGCTGGCAAAACGATTTGATTCTTGCTTTAGAATGTGCACTCCCCGAAGGTTCCAGGGGGTTTTCAGACCCACAGAAAAAACTCTATGTCATTACGCTGCTTGGCAGAACACGCTCTGTGGCAGCTGAGACACACCCGACACTGCATTTCAATCCCTGGCTTATAAAAGTCATTCCATCTCCTATTTGGTGGGTTTCTTCTGACACATGAACGCCGTTCCTGGAAGAAGAAAGCCGGCTGCAGCTCTCTCCCTCTCGCCCTGTCTTTGTTTCCTACACGATGATCCAGGATTCTTAGGAAAATCAGAGTGTAAAAGGCACAGAGCAATTGAAACTGCAGTAAAAACAGCAGGTGTAAACAGTGCCCTGTTTTATAGAGGGAATCAGGTGGAGACTGCATGCTCTGAGCAAGGGTGAAACTAACCCCCAGGCACCTTCAGGCTGAGGCTCCAATGCCCAGGGCCCACCAAGGGCCCTCAAACTCGTTTTCCCAGGTAATATAATCTGCAAATAAATCAAGTCCAAGAAAGCAGAGCGCAAGTTCAAATACACTTTGCCGCTAAGACTGCTAAGCCAAGAGCACACTATCAGATGCTGTCTCTAGCCACAGGGGTTTGATCTCACCTCCAAAACAGGCTCCCATCTCACAGAGCACTACAGAGGCTTCCAAAATCCACTGCTCCTGCCAACACACATCTCTCCCGGCGTCAGCAGAGTGCGGTAAACTTGTTGGAGGAGGAGGTTCTATATTTATACAGAATGTTGTCATGTCGATGCCGGTATTTGCTAGGTTTTATTTCACAACATTTTCCCCCCCTCCAATCAAACTAGCTGGATGGAATTTCAGAATTTCCTTTCCATTTTGGCGGTGGTAGGGAGGGCGGGGGAGGTCGTAGGGCATCACATCAAAATCTAATGAAGTTTCTAATGATCAAATAAATAATCGCTTGACATTTATTGCCGTGCTTGGCAATCTACAGAAATGGAATAGAGCAGACATGCCTAAAGCCCCATTTCCCATGGATTTACATTACGCCACCACACAGAATTAAGCTGACATAAGCTCTTTAAGACCCACTAAAGCAGCAGATTTTACACAACTTGTTTAGGTTTTTTTTCCCCCTCTCTCTCCCTGATCCCCTATTCTCTGAATAACTCTTCCCATCCATTTTCGGCTCCTTGTTCTTTGCAGAGGCTGCTGGAAGCTCCCCTTCATGTCACTGCAGCTATAACCCTGCAGTTTGAGTTTATCTTAGCTGTAAAATGCAACAGTAATTTATACGCTGCCTTCCTCCCGGCTCCTCGGAGGCACCGGCTGCCAGCTGTCTACCCAGCAGTTTCCAGAAAGAGCTGTAATGAGCCAGAGTGCAGCAGGGGCGGGGCAGGCCTTGCTTCCTGCTTCCTCTGTGAGCTCTGTGTCCACAGAAATGGCATTTTCTGGCACTCTCTGACGAAGTCCTGCCGCCCCTGCACCCCAGCTCCCTCTCTGGCTTGCACACCAGCCTTGCGGGGCGGCGAGAGGGGAGGGGAGAGGGGGACCCTTGCTCTCCTTTTCAAGGGGAAGACGAGGAAAGCTGGGATGCAGCCTGGGGCAGCTGGGCGTGGGGCAGCAGTGCAAACTCTGCTGCCGCACAAGACGCCCAGGCAGGCAGCTGCTAGACAAAGCCCGGCCCCAGCTCGGTGCGCTCAGCACCCGCGGCTTCTCAGCGGGGCTAGGCGGGTGATGGTTCTCAGGTGTTTCCGATGAGGTTTCTTTTTTCTAAAATTATCCCAATAGTAGGCTTATTGCTCTCTGGAAAACTAGGACAAAGTCACTTTGTCACACCTCCAATCCATTCCTGTGGCACTTTCTGTCTCCCTGGTGTTTTGGGGTGAAATCTGCCCCCCTTTCAGACACAGAGGTGCGCACAGAGAGTGCAGCTCAACACAGCACCATGCCCATGAGTGTTCTCTGACAGCGCAAACAAGATAGGACTCTGTTTTGCCAATCCTTGAATTTAAAAAGAAAAAAAAGCACCCAACTTTGCAGAAGGGAAAGCGGTTTTATAGCCGATCTGTGCTCAGTGTAAAGGCTGTCACCGCTCGGGAGACAGAAATGCAGACTGCCAAGCCTCCTGCGCCTCTTAGGTGATATTTCTGCGTGCTTTGACCCTGAGCATCTCCAACGAAGGCCTTGTCGCTCCGGGATGCTTCTGGAATCCTGACTTTTGTCCAAAGCTGGTATGCCTCAGCAGATAGCGGCAAAGCGGAAGCGAGGAGCCAGGTGGAAGGCGGCGAGCACAGCCTTGGTGGAGGCAGCGGTTCCTGCTTGCAGGTGCGTGCCCTGCCTCGGCTCACTCCCAGGAGAGAGGCCTTCGGCACTGTTTTCTTTCCTTGGTCAAGTCTCTTGGCCACAGTTACACTGTGTACAGAGAAATGATTTACCAGCCTGACAAAGACGTCAGGAGCTTTTTTGTCACCCTCTTTATTTATTCTTTCATAGCTAAAAAAAAAAAAATGCAGCAATGGTTCTCATGTGCAGGAAATGTCAATTTCCCTGAGGTTTCACAGCAAGGATTGGAATAATAGCTTCTTTCTGGCTGTTTAACAGGATAGTGTTTCCATGTGTCATTATCACTAAAATTTGCGGGGAATTTCCAAAGCAAACAAGAGAAAGCTAACTGGAGTGCACTCTCTTTCTCCATTAATCCCTCTGTGCTTTCTGCAAAAGATAACGTGGGGTCTCTTCAGCCTTTTTCCTCATTTCCCTTCCAAATAATACGAGATTTATGAAGAAGGAAAACAGTAGACAGACCCATATATTCTGGTGTCTCCTAAGAGCCTAACACACAGCCAGTTTACCAATGAGGATACAACACCAGTGCATCTGATGGTTCTCAGGCCTTTGAAGACCCAAGGCCACCTTTACTAAAGAAAGTTCTCTAAGCAATAAAGAAAACATCAGGAAGCTCCAATCACTCCACCCTAACCTACTGGCATGTTGGCATGGAAACAGCACAGCTTTCCAGCTCCAAAGCAACATGACACACAGCTGTGAGGATAAGCAGGGGCCAAGGACAAGGCAGACAGGACAGCCCCATCACCTTTCAGGAAAATTTGAAGCATAAGCCACAAGTTACAGAACAATCATGCCTCCTACTTTGTTTCTTTTTGGTGTTGTGTGGGTGGTGTGGGGTGGCCCCTGGCTAGACCTGGTCCACGTTCTTGTCTCCAGGAGACGAAGAATTCAAGCAAGAGTTGTAGACAAAGGTTAGTGGAGAAGCAAGATTTGTTTAAAGCAAAGTACATACTGGAGAATGAAGTGGGGCACGAGGCTGGCGCCTGGGGCAGGGGTTGAATTCTCAGTGTGTCTATTTCATGCCATTTTTGGATGTGTCACAGAGTCAGGTGCACGCTGGGAGTGGGAGTGTTCAACATGGTACTTTTATTATAATGATGTTATTCTAACGTAAAGGTCATAGCAAGGACATGGCCTGCAGCCATAATGGGTATTTCCAGCTTGCTGTGGTTCTAACTTGCAACACCTTGGAACTTATGGTGTTCCACTACATAGAAGGGGAGGGGAATTTGGGCAGTGCATGGGAAGAGGGTTCAGATTGTGTAGGAAGGGTGTGTGTGTGTGGGCTGAGCAGCCTGGGAGGGGCTGCATTATAGCCCAGGACTATGTTACAAACCTCAGCTCCTCCTTCTTAATGTTGCTTGCCTGTATCAGTGGGGATTGGGCAAATACAAGGGTAACATTTCTTATGTAAACTCAAGAGCCAGTGCTGTGGCCCAGTGGGCAAAGCTGTTGCCTGTGGCACCGGCATCCCATATGGGCACCAGTTCGAGTCCCGGCTACTCCACTTCGGATCTAGCTCCCTGCTAATATGTCTGGGAAAGCAGCAGAGGATGGCCAAGTCTGTGGGCCCCTGTATCCACGTGGGAAACCGGAAGAAACTCCTGGCTCCTGGGTTTGGATGGGCCCAGCTCCAGCCATTGTGGCCATTTGGGGAGTGATGCAGCAGATGGAAAATACCTCTCTCTCCCTCTTTCTGCATTTCAAATAAATAAATGTCTTAAAAAACAAACCCCAAGACTCAGAGGTAGGTGCTTGGCCCAGTGGTTTAGACACTGCTAGGAGCAGCATCTCATCTCTCACTGCTGGAGTTTGAGTCCGCCTGGTCTTGTTCCCGATCCCAGCTTCCTGCTGATGCACACCCTGCGAAGAAGCAGTGACAACTCAGGCGCTTCAGTCCCTGCCACCAACACAGGAGACCTGGACTGAATTTCAGGTTCCAGCCTGGCCCAGCCTCTGCCGTGGGCCTTCGGGGATGGACCACAGCATGGGAGATCTCTCTGTCTCTGTCTCTGTCTGTCTTCCTGTTTCTCTTTCAAATAAACACATAAAACAAATAAAAGTGTACAAATGAAGGAAGCAGAGGAATCACTGAAATTTACATACTTGATACTCTGTTGCAAGCAGTTTCAGGAATGTGTGTCTTACAACCTGGAACTGATGCTTGCTCCCTCCAAGTCAGCAGCCGCTGCACCCTAACATTTAAACACAGATGATTTACATGGAACGAATTACCTTTATACAAAATTAATTGTGCTTTTCGATAGGTAGAAGAGTTTATCCACTTTTACATAACAGACTTGGGTACACTGTACATGAAAGCATCTCATGTAAATGAAAACCCAAACCAAGAGAAAGTCTTCAATTCCCTTCAAAGGTGACAGTGGGCACGATGGGCACAGTCAATGCTCTCCAGCAAGAAGACTTCGTGGTAAGAACAGAGGGGACAGGGGAGGCAGGACAGAAGGCGTCTAACAGGGACCTCAGGAGTGGACCCGCTGGAAGGTGCCTGGCCTAATGCAAGAATCTTGCACTTTGTTTGAATTCTGCACAGGATCCCTGTAGAGGTTAAGAAGACTCAAAGGAAACAACATCTCTGAGCAACTCATGGACCAAGAACGCACTACAGTGATCGGGCAGCAATGAAGGCGACACGGTTATTCCTGTGTCTGAATCTAATACCTTTGTACTAACAGCAGGTTTGTAAACAGATCCTCTACAGCAAGGTACAACGTGGTAGGAACCCAATCTTTGACGGTTCCCAATCAGAAATGTGCCTTTTAGCTGAACATGTCCCTTTGAGCACATTCTCGCTCCATTTAGGAGTAAATTACCCACAGCAACTGCTGGTATTCAGATCCAGTTCTCACATGACCACCAATCACCAAGTTCTAATTTGACCTAACAAGGTGACGTTCACTGCAATCTCCTTTGAAAAATGCTACAGTTTTAGTCTCTTTCCTTTGAACCTGAATGATATACTTGGAGTATTTACATGCACGCACACACACACAGAGAAAGCCTTTCACTAAAAATATTCTGTAAGATGGAAATTGCATTTTGCACCTGATTTCAGTGCACAGCCACACGAACCAAATGCTTTTGCTCTGCACAGAAATGTAGCAGGTAATAAAGCTGTCTTTGTAGCAAACTGAAAGCCACTATGTAAAAAGCACTAATTTGGCGACTATGTTAAACACACTTTTATATAAAATAGTTCCGGCCCTGGAGGAGCTCATAACTAGCGAGAAGGGGAAAACGCTTGCAAAACTTGGAAAACCGCCAGCCCAGTCAGCAGGAAGTGCCAAGTTACTGGTAGAGAGAATCAGGGCTCTCGAACTTCAGAGAAGGGCAGCATTGTTTCAGATTGGGGTGGCCTGGGAAGTATTTGTGTAGCTGGTAATTTAGGATTTAAGGTTGGAAAATGCAAAGGCCAAGGTATGCAAGAATAATGGGAAAAGCATGCCAGGCAAGAGGCAGTAGGATAAGCGTAAAGACAGCCATGGCGGGGGGGAGGGGGTGGTGGGGGAATCTGAGACATATGAGTGTGAGCAGATAGACCAGTGGAAGTGAATGAATGCACACACATCTGTTGAAATCCCACAATGACCAGGCAGTGCCCAATTTCCTTGGAATACAAAGATCCTTGGCTAACAGAAACCAACTGCAGTGGGCAGTGTCCTGGAGCAGAGCAGGAGGGGCCCTGCCACCAGCAGCCTCTGCACTGTGTGGCTCTGTGCTGAGCAGGTGATGGCAATCACCTTGACTCTCAGAGTCCCCCTTCCTAACACTGGCAGGAGGGTGGGTTTTATCTGAGTGTCTTCTAGGAAACAAAGGAGAGAGCGTGTATGCAGGGAAAGGCTCCGTATCTGTCACATGGTAGCCACGCTAGAAGCCACAGCTGTGTTCTCACAGCTCACAGCGTCCCACTAGACAAACCACCACATACATCACACTGACCAAGTGGGCCCAACACAAGTGAACGGAGGAGCTCTGAAGTGCCAGCTACCAGGCGTGTTCAGCTCCAGAGTGGAATGCAGAGCTCATCTTTTGAGGGGCAGAGCCAGAAGGCAGAGTGGATAAGAGACTGGACCTTGAAGTCGTTAGACCTGTGTTCCAGCTTTCACTTACTGGTTTGCAACTGTGCACAATTAAACCTTGACCTTCATTTTCTTCATGTAAAAAATAATATTGCTATTAACCCTGACTTCCCTGAGCTCTTACAGCAACTCAGCAACAAAATTTATATAAAGCATAGAGTAAGTACTCAAACATGTTGCCTATTGCTGAGACTGCCCCACCGACCTAAACTCACTCTCTGCTGCCTGTACCTCCTTTGTGAGTCAGGCAGACTGATTTCCAGTTAGCTTTCCTCTCTGGAATGAGTAAGGGTTGGGGAGGCAGAAACAATTATGTCAGTGGTAACAAAATGTAACATGAACAGCTCATGTTATTTTGAGAGCATACTGCGTGCCAGACATCACTCTTAATGCCTTCCCTGTAGGAATTCATCATTATTGTTCCAGTGAAATATTAGTCCAGATTGTCATTCTAACAACCTGGGATAAGTCATTCAGAAAAAAAATTTGTAGTCCAAAACACTATGGGCATAGAAAAAAGTTTGCCTCTCTGCAGAAAGGACTGGGAAAGAAAACAAGATGTAAAATCTAGCTGTTCTGTTAGACTATTTTGCTTCTCGTTAATGCATACATGGTTGGAAATATAGGATTGTCACACTTGTGGGAGAAACAGAAACCGTATGTTAATCTCAGCCAGGAATTTATAGGTAACAAGCAGAACAGATCCATCAACCAAGACATATTGCACAGTCCCAGTTTTCTTACCAGGGCACTGTCCACGCTGTGTGTGATATGTCGTTAACCATCAATTAAACGACAATGAAGAAGGGGTGTGTAGGCTACCATGGCAGATTTAAAGAGGAGATGCTGGGTGTGGTGTGCCATGTTGACCTTCACCAACAAGTCATCAGACACACAGTTTCACTCTGCAAACTGCATGGCTGTTAATGAAAACTGCATGCTTATTTTCAAATTTAGTTGGTTTTGCAACATGGAAATAAATTCACAAGATACAGTTCACTGCATTGGTTGGGACATGCCTGGTTTTTGCAAAGCATTTTCTGGATAATCGTAACTATTTTGCTTAGACTGTGACATTTGGACACTTGGAACTTTTTTTCTGTCTAAATTTAGACTCACACCCCATACCGATGTGTTAACTGCTGTCCCATACTGCAAGACACACAATTCCTTATTCTTGAAATAGAATTTATAAAACCATCTGAATGAAACAGCTACAGGATATCAAGACTATTTACCAAACGATCATGTAAGAACTTACAAGCAACTGAATAGAAAAATCTATCATTAGTAATTCCTTCACAAAGAGAGAGCTTTAAGTGCGAGGGCCAATTTGGCAAAATAGCAAGGCTCAGTGTCGGTCCATGTGAAAACAAAGCCTATTTTGTGATAACTGTGGGCCTCTGAGAGTACCCCTGACTCAACACTTACCTCATTCCTGAGTGGCTATTGGAAAACACACTCAGAGAACGATCCAAGTCTCACAGGCCCTGACACCTTCCGTGTTTAACCAGTTCCCCCTGGCAGCAAAGAAATGCGTCTCTCTCCCTGGCAGCGAGCTTTCGTCCTTGGCCAGCGCTTGGATCTCGGAGTCCAAATCAGAGACAAATCAAGAAAAAAATCTCAACACTCACATTTCCTTGGTAGAGGGGGAAACACTGAGGAAAGCCTGGCTGGGAGTTCCTTTCTTTTCTTCTCGTGATTCTCTCCTGCAGTTTCTAGGCTGTTCTTTGCTTGTCACCTTTTGTTCTATTTCCCCAAAACTCCAAGTTCAACAACATACCCAAAGCCTCTCCAATTTCATTAGTTTCTGCTTCCTAATAGTTTGAATTTGGAGTGCTGTTCTCTCTTCTCCCTTCCTTAGATCCATCTTGGGCCCTAATGGAGAGAGAGAGAGAGAGAGAGAGAAACCGAGAGAAAGAAAGAAAGAGAGAAAGAAAGAGAGAAAGAAAGAAAGAAAGAAAGAGAGAAAGAGAGAAAGAGAGAAAGAGAGAAAGAAAGAAAGAAGGAAAGAAATAGATAGATAGATAGATAGATAGGGAGCACAGGTGCATATGAGTAATCACAATAGCTTCCACCAGTAGAAGTTGGGGCAAGGAGGTGATGGCCATGGTGCCTAACAGGCACTGTGTATTGATGAGGAACAAAGAGCAAGAGGATATCCCAGAGCTCAGCTCATCTGGGGACTAATTGCAGAGCCCGGCCCTGATGGGAATGCTATGTGTTGCCACAGCATCATTGTCACAACATCACGAGAACCATCAGTAGAACATGCAAGACTAATTGTCGATGTGTTGCTCCCTCCCACACCGATCTGCACGTAGCATCCCTGTCTAAGGACAAACGACTTTACAAAGTTGGACACTCCGAAGAAAAACAAAGGGCAGGAAGCGAAACTTCAGACGAGGGTCAGATTATGTGAGCAGAAACTTCTACCCTCGGGGTTCCAGGACTGAAGTCAGCAACAGAGAAGAACCAGTTGGTTTCAAATTCCTCCGAATTCCTTGAATCCCTTGGGCCAGTTCAAGGAAAATGAGCTGACTGGCCCACATCTGCTCGTGATTGAAGGCAAATGGGAAGCTTCGCTTGAGTTCCCCTTCCAGAAACATCCAGTGTGCGGGACTGGTGGGGAAGCCGTGGGTCGCAGCTGACCCACTCAGGCTAATAAACACAGGCACCTCCAGCATATAGAGAGCCAATGCGTGAATAGACACACGGAGACCTTCCAACAATGCGCCAAAGAGAAAAACGCAAATAATTCACCACAAGGCGTGTGGACGTTAGTTCCTATGCTACAAGGAGACCCCTGCTCGGGGTCTCTCAACAATCTGGGGAGGACATCTTGTGATGCCAGAATCTAAGTCTGATCCTCCCAGGGAAACCCACATCCCTGGCACGGAGCTCCGGTAAGATGCTCCTAGGGCCTGTCCAGGGCTGTGGTGCAGAGGGAGGGCACGCTGTTGGCACTCACCCTGCCGGACCAGTCCATGAATGACTGCTACATGGGCGGTGCCCTTTCTCAGCACGCAAACTCTAAGGACTGAGGGTCCCAGCCTCTGGGAGAGAAAGTCAGAGGGGACAGCCACGCTCAGTCACGTGGCGCAGGCAGCCGAGGTGTCAGCTTTGGTCCAGCAGGGTTTCTCAAGAGCCAGAGGCTGAAGGGAATGTTCTTTGGGAGCCAAATGTGTTCTATGCCAGAAATTTCTTGGGCTCAGCACAAAACTTAACTTCAAACTTAAGTTTACCAGAGGAGAGGGAAAGAACTGGGGATGGGGGTAGGGGTGAAACAGAGCAAGAGAAAGCGAGTTTTAAGAAAAAACAGGCTCCGTTTGAAAAGAATAAAGACATAGCCCGCACTTTTTGCTGGCCTGAGAGCTGAAAATAACAGATTAACTACAGAAATTTATTTTGGTACGCTTTCATTCACATTTCTCCTTCCAAACCACCAAGTACCCAGTATATTTAAGCTGCCTTACTAAGCTCCACAGACAGACAACTCCAGTTTTTACTCTGATGTTTGCTGGTGTCATTATTTTCTCTATGATTAACTCTGACAAAGCTGTCTTATTTGGGGGGGTGGGGGACTAGTTCATCTTCAATTTTGCACCTAGCCACCTCCATGAATTGGTTTATCCTGCACAATACCACTGCTAGATCATAGCCTAGGTTTTTAATTTGAGTATTGTCAAAATCATTTCAACCCCACCCCCAGGAAGCACACTTATACAAGATGATAATAAATGTCTGAATATTAATCACCACAAAATATACTTTTGAAAGTGAATGACGTGTAGGGACCTTAAGGAGAGTCCACAATGCTTATTCTGAAATGTTTTGCATTTTGCTCCTACACAAATTGAATAACCATGTCAAGTAAGTGAAGAAACAGTAATAATAAAGGGATTTGTTGCATCCATGTTCATGTCACATTCAAGAGCCTGTGAAATTGTTTTCCACGGGAATCTAAAATGCCAGACTAGTTCTTGGCATAACTCAAAAGCAGGCACTTACTTATTCACACTCCTTGGTCTTTTCCAACTATAACAAGAGCAGCTTTGGCAACTCTTTTTGCAAACAAAGTATCTTTGGGAGAAGAAAACCCTCAGTTTAATTCCAGCTATAGGACTTAGATCGTTTTGGAGATGTCTGGGTCTATTAATAATGGTACCTTTTTATTTTGAAATAGAAATTCCATTTAGAAAAAACCATCTGCTACAGAAGTCTGTCTTGTTTTAAAGAAACAGTGTCATAGAACAAGCCCTTCTTACAATTCAGGCTCTCCAAGGCATGTGGAGTGAAAAGAATCCATGTGGCCAAGAAATGCGTAGCTGCTGTACCCACGTTTCTTCCTATGAGTTTTATGTTTCCCTTGAGGTCTCTCACTTTGCTCACTCCTAGGAAGACTTGTTTGCTCTTCAGGCTCAAATAAAAGCTAACCCTTTCTTTGACTTCCTTTAGCACAACTGAGGTATGCCTGATATTTCCGGTACCAAGTATGAAATAGTAAGTGTTACAAATGGCTAATTTAATAGTTAAAGCAGGCAATTAATAATGAATAGCTAATACAAGAAGCATAAAAACCATCTTGATGGAGCTGGCGCTGTGGCACAGCGGGTAAAACTGGTGCCTGAAGTTCCAGCATCCTATATGGGTGCTGGTTTGAGTCCTGGCTGCTCCATTTCTCATCCAGCTCTCTGCTGTGGCCTGGGAAAGCAGTAGAAGATGGCCCAAGTCCTTGGGCCCCTGCACCCATGTGGGAGACCTGGAGGAAGCTCCTGGATTCTGGTCGACCCAGCTCCAGTCGTTGTAGCAATCTGTGGAGTGAACCAGCAGATGGAAGCCCTTGCTCTCTCTCTCTACCTCTCCTCGGGGTAACTCTGACTTTCAAATAAATAAAAAACTATTTTTAAATAAAAAAAACACTGGTAGACACTACACCCTTCATGTCCATAATTATGAGGACTTAGCCGCTACTAACAGTTGCTGCCTGCACCCTCCCTCCTGTGCTCCATCCCCCTGCTTCCGTAGCATGTCAGCCAATCCAGAGGCCCTGGCCCGCTGAGATGACCCCTAACATTATTAATAAGGAATCCGCCTGCATGGATATCACAGTATTTTAGAGAAAACGCATTCCCTACCCCAAGGAACTGTTTCTCTCCCCTGCTGCTGAGGGCAGTAATCCTATTTCTACTGATAATTAAAAATAATAATAACCCCAGTAAGCATTAGGGGTGTCTCTCACTCTCACTCATGCTTTCTCCCTAGCTGACTTCTTCAGTGGCATGGAGTACCTACAGTGGCCAGGAGAAGCTTTGACTTCTAACTCAATGGAAACATTGGATGCCCACTGGTAGAAACATTGAGATTTTGAGGCTCAATACCTCTAAACCAGTGGAGGCCACTGAAAAAGAGATATGGAGCAAAAATCTGGAAAGTAGAGCTTTCTTGAGATAAAAAGGAAAAAGAGTTGTATTTGAAAGGCAGAGGAACAGAGAAAGAGGGGGAGAGACAGATGGACAGAAAGAGATCTTCCATTCATTGGTTCACTCCTCAAAAGGCCTCAATGGCCAGGGCCAGGCCAGGCTGAAACCAGGAGCCAGGCACACAATCCAGGTAGCTCATGCAGGTCCCAGAGACCTAGAACTCAGACCATTTTCTGCTGCTTTCCCAGGTGCATTTGCGGGGAGCTGGATCAGAAACAGAGCAGGTGGGATTTGAACCTGCGCTCATGTTGCATGATGGTGTCCCAGGAAGTTACTTAACACGCTGTACCATGTCCACATCCCTGGGGAAGTGGACTGTTCACTGCAAGGGTGAAGAAGCCACTCTCCCTTGTGTTTTGCTACACAGACCTGTCCATGTTCTCTGGTCATGGAAGAAAGACCACAACATACTAGCCATTAGGTGGTTGTACAAAATTCTACAGGACACATGGAAATCTTACATAGTAACTGTACAAAATAAGACTTTCATACTTTTCATCTTTCTCTAGGCCCAGATACCTCCCATGATAATGATGAAGAAGGCCGTAAATAAATCCATAGGTGGCACCATTAGCAGGTGCATGATAGAAAAGAAAGGGAGTTTAAAGGCAGGTAACTGGCTCACAGAAGAAGGATGGCTAAATAGATTAAAACACTATTACATGGCTTTGCATGAAGCCATGTCAGGTCTCAGGATCTGTCACTGATGCTAGCAAACCATCCCTATGAGTGATGATAATCAGTTAGCCTTGGCGGAACAAATAAAGACAGAAAATTTTATTCGTCATACCATAGCTTCGTTCACTGGCTGGCCTCCTTGACAGAGAATCAGGCTGACAGGTAGATCAGATGGCCTACTTCAGCACTGAACGTGTCCTCCCCAGTGGAGCTTCATTACAATCATTCACACGCAGCAAACATGAATTCTGGGAAGTCACCCAGCCAATTCTTACTCACCCTTCTTTGTCATGAAACAACCCCACTACCCTTCACCTTGCTCAAGTTCTTACTCCTTCCCCATGTATGGGGTTAGCGGGTACTACTGTATCCGTGAGGACCTGCACCTTCAGTCAACTCTTTTGCCTAGCCAGCTGGACCAGGAGAAGCACGATTCTGGAATTTCAATGACAGCATCACCCTTTCCGATGCTCTTTAGACACCGCCTCCAAGGGCACCACCATGCACTTCTGGCTGATGTCAACAGACAGGGCAACAAATGGCTTCCACTTCAGGCCATGAAGCCATCAGTGTTGGTAAGTGCAGGGATGGCAACATCAGAGCAGGGCCCCAGTGGGGGGCTAACACTTCTTGCCTTGCATCCCAGTATTTCACACAGGATGAATGATGAGGTGCGGCCATTTTCTAATTGATAGTTTCCTGGGATGCTGAAAGCAAATATCTGAGATTTTTGCACATTCTACCGTTACAGAACCAGGTATCCAGTCCATAGATGTTTCCAGGGCAGAACTAAGAGTTGTGTCTCAAAAAAGAGAGAAGAATTATTAGGTGAAAGGCCATGGCTTTCCTCCGGAATCCTAGGGTCTTCCGTGTAGTTCTCCAAGTGTGTCTCTCTATGGGTGCTGCGCTTTCCTAATCTGCTTCAAACACCTCCGAGTCTATTACTGCCTGGAAAACAATAGCTACCTTGTTCAGCTTGCCACCAGAGCCTGTAGGATGTCTTCCTCTATCAAGCCTACATCATTCCACATGTCAAAGAGGCCGGACGAGCCCTGCTTTTGTCTTTGCATGTTCATTTTAAAGGCAGACAGTGTAAGATACAGCAGCTCAGCTACCATTGTCAATGGTCTGTGCTGATATACCACAGATCAAGACAGTCCAGAGATATCACTAAGACACAGAACCCTGTATTGCAGTCTAATTCGTTTTCTCCTCTCGGGCAATTATGTCATCTTTTACGGCTTCTAGAACACGCACCACTGGCTGGGTTCTGTGAACTTATCAGAGGAGCGGCTGTGGTCTCTATGTGCATTAATGAAGGGAAATAGCATTGTCCGTGAAAGCAAACAGCTGCTGGTGCTCACTGCTTATTGACACAAAGGGAAAGCAGCATTTGCCAGCCCAACAGCAGCCTAACAGTTTCCGGGGCCTGTGCTGGTTCACCCATGCATGCAGTCGCCGCCTCGATGAAGACATCACCTAATGAAGCCCACAACAATCACTGTCACTGTCACCAACCCATGTGTCTTCTGCAAAGGTCAACATGGGAGGTAAGTGGGCACGAGACGGAAATCTCACCCAGCACTCCAGAGTGGCGCACTACGACTGCTCAGCCCAGCACACGGGCCATCTTCCAAAAATGCACAGGAAAATTATGTTCCTTTGTTCCTTCTTCCATCTTGACCCTCGAAGCATTGTGTCTCATGTACATTTTTCATACTTTTGCTGAAATACGGAAGTCCCACACGTGTTTTGATGTGCACGCTTTCTTCTCTGAACTTTGTACCTGGTCGTCTAGAACATTCTGTACGACCTGACTCGTGGTTCAGATCTGGAGGCAGTGAGGACAGCGGGAGAAAGAGCTTGCGAAGGACAGGCTTCCTCTTCAAAGGTGGGGACCTCAGGGCAAGGCCAGTTCAAGGGTTCCAAGCACAAAAGGGGCGGGTGTATGGGCAGGCAGTGGCAGCTGCTTCTGACCAGGGGTCATCAGTGGGGAGGAGTCTGAGTTGGCCAATCCTTCCCTCACATGACTCCATTTCATTACTCAGGTTATACCATACCGCCAATACTCACTCACAACTCATGTTTTAAAAAGAAGGAGAGTTAACCAATCAGTCACGAGTTACTCCTATTATTCAAAAAGAGGTAACAGGGACAGAAAATAGTTAGAGAAAATACAATTTTAGGAAAGGGACAACGACTCTTCTGCTCATCAGACAATGCTGTCAGAAACATCAGTGTGGTGGCCAAGACCTTTCTCTATTATTCCGCTGTAGTCAGACACAAGCTGATAGACACAACACGCTCACCGCACAGGCCTGGGTCTTGCTGACTTTGCCTGTGCTCATGTGACAAATCAATATGAAAAACTCTACCTGTAAGAACTGCTTTATATGGTGCAAGAACAGAAGAGTGTAAATTCATTGGAAAATTAGGTTTAAAGATAAAATTCCAAATTAAATAACCATATTATAATGACAGTAGGCCACCCCAGGGCATGCTTTGCTGGGCTATTAATATACGCCTTGAGCGGCTGAAGGTACCCAAGGCGTGCATTAATAGATACTAAAGCTCACCCTGTCATGCTTTAATGCTAAATTAATTAAGCAATAATCTGACCTGTATGAAGGTCTTTCCTGGTCCAGCAATTACTGAATGGAAAAAAATAAAGGTATTGTCAGATACTGCATGACCAGAGGTTCACGAGCTTGTACAAACAAGCAAAATTGTTTTTAAAGAATATAGTTGGGATTTAAAAATTTATTTTATTTTGTTTCTCTGGCCAAAAGTTCATTTCAAATTCAGGACAAAGAAGATTCATTTTTAATACTTTCAGGCTACAGTCCTATCAGTTGTCTACAGCACTTTTTGAGCTCAGAGACACACACCTGATGGCTGGTTTCACACATTTTTATTCGAATGAATCAGGCTAACGAGTAAGTCGTGTAAGCACACACTCAACAACAGCCCGTGTGAAATGCATATACGCTTCCTCCAGGAAGTAGAGTGAGCGTCCCCCTCACAAACCACAAATCCTCTCCGTTACCCCTGTTCCCATGCCCTCCCTGTGACGCTGGATTTTTCTCAATTTAACCTCACAATTAGTTTCAAAGAGCACTTAAACATTCCTAAAGCATTTCAAATGATCACTTTTTTTTTTTTTTTTGTAAATACAGATGCCACTCTTCACATAAAAGGAAGATAGCAACATTATACGTCGTAAAACCCATTTCACATATGGAATAGAAAACATAAATTCAGCTTTGTCCCTGGTTTTGATCCATTATATAATAAATATAACATTTGTCATATCAATAAAGGAAAAGTTTTCTTAACACACATAAATCAGAAATCCGAGAAAGGACTGTGTACACTAGAAATTAAAATAAAGAACTTGTACTACAACACTGAGTCAAGTGTGAAGACAACTCACAGACTGGAAAAAAGTTATTTGCAAGTCAATGGACACAGAGCCAGCATTTATACAATATAAACAATTCCTATAAATCAATAGAAAGAATCTAATAGAAAAGTAGAAATTATATAGAGGAGTAATTTATAGAAGGAGGAAGCTGGATATGCCAATAATCATATAAAGAGTTGTTCATGCCCACTGAGTCTCAGTACAGATTAAAATAAAGGAATACTTTATTTTTATTTCCCATCGATCTTATGGGCAAAACCGAAAGTGCCCGACTGCTGACAGTAATGCACAGCTCTAAGAGAAAGTTAATTTCTATTGAATGAAAAACGTCTAAACCACAGCACTGGGCAATTTCACTCCCAACACAAGAGAACACAATTCCCCTTCCAACATGGAGAATCCAACACAAGTACAAATGGATCACATGTTAGGAGGATAATTTCAGCACATCTTCTTAAGAAAAAATTGGAAATAACATGATTGTTTAGGGACAAAAGAATGAACAAACTGCTGGTGGTTCATGAAAGGCAGTATCTGAAAGTACACACAACACAGCAGTATGTTCAAGACCAAGATATAATGCAGAATGAGAAAAGAAATTCATCAAAGACTAAACACAGGATGAAAAAACTGTAACCGTAAACTTCTACCCTACTTGGACATTTTTATGGATACCTCTCTGGTCAAAGAGTAGCACTGTGTCTGAATATCAAATCCTGTAAACAGAGGGCAGTCCTCACCAGTAGGAAAATGCAGGTAGGAATGGGAATGCAGAAATATAGCTGAAAGCATCAGATGAAGCAAAAATATCAAAATGATAACATCTCTTACATTTGTAGTAGAAGCACATAAGAAATTACCATAGGGACCACTGCTGCAGCATAGGGGGTTAAAGTCCTGGCCTGCAGTACCAGCATGGCATATGGGCTCCAGTTCAAGTCCTGCCTGCTCCACTTCCAATCCAGCTCTCTGCTATGGCCTGGGAAAACAGCAGAAGATAGCCTGAGTCCTTGGGCCCCTGCACCCATGTGGGAGACCCGGAGAAAGCTTCGGATTGGCGCAGCTCTGGCTGTTGCAGCCAATTGGGGAGTGAACCAGTGGATGGAAGATCTCTCTCTCTCTCTCTCTGCCTCTCCTCTGTGTAACTCTGACTTTCAAATAAGTAAATAAATCTTTAAAAATTATTATAGCATTTGAGGGGGTTAAATAATACAGAAATGAAAATTTAAAAATAATGAATTTGACTTTAAGGTAATGAATGTTCTATCAGAAGTGTGCAACAGCATTTAAAAGTAAACACGTTCTGA
Organism: Oryctolagus cuniculus; assembly: GCF_964237555.1. Classification (NCBI taxonomy): domain Eukaryota; kingdom Metazoa; phylum Chordata; class Mammalia; order Lagomorpha; family Leporidae; genus Oryctolagus; species Oryctolagus cuniculus. The sequence goes on from NC_091437.1 coordinate 15,014,971, forward strand.
CGTATTTTACGTTACAGGTATTGTAAAATCAGTGAGGCAAAGCGCTGCTCCCTTGGGTCACTGAGTAAGCAATAGTTTTACACAACCACATGTGGATCCAGGGGACACGGCAATTAGGTATACTTAATCAGTAGATAATTGAGGGAAAGGCTTTGGATCACATTCATTAATTCATCCAACAATCATTTATTCAGTGTGCACATTGTTCCAAACAACAACCCAGACGCTAAACTTCTAAACAAACTGTTTGACTTCACGGAAATCACTTACTGGGAGGCAGAGGACGAAAACTGGCCCAATTACTATCTAATATTAGAGGAGGATGTGTGCACACAGAACAAGGAAGGGTAGGATGGTTAGAGAATCTCACCGGGCGATGACTTCCTAGAACAGATCTACAGGGTGAAGGGGGCAAACTTTGTAGTCTATGGAGAACTCACAGGGTAAAAGCCAGAGCACTGGCCACGAGGTAGGACTGCACGTGCCAAACACAACGGAAAGCAAGAAGACAAATAGGAGTCAATCGAGTGGTATCAAACTGACAAGAGCTGACGCCAAAGAGGAGACAGATCCACCATCCGTAGGGCCTTGCAGACTCCAATCAGAACTTTTATCTTCAGTGTGGATGGTTTTGAGCAAGAAAATGTCTCTCATGTCAAAAGACCTATTGGCTGCTGCTTTGAGAAAAGACACAGTGGGCAGGAGAGAAGAAGCAGGCTACTGGGATGATCCAGACGTGGTGGTGACTCAGACCAATGGAAGACAGACTGGGGAAACACCTGCAGTGCAGAGCCCACGGGGTGGCACGTGCGGTGGGGAGCAACACAGGAATCAAGAAAGACTCCGAGGGAGCACTTGGAAAGACGCAAAAGGGATACGGAAATTTAAAATGATACCAAGAAGCAGTGTGGGGGTTGGTGAGGGAGCGGAAATCCAAGAGAATGTGCTTCCTACAAAGATCTGCTAAGGAGAAGACAGTGAGAAACTCTCCCAAGATCAACCATGGGCCAGGTAGAGAGAAGACCCGATTCATCAACTTGAGGTCAAAGAACCACCTTGACAATGGCATTTCTGATCAAGCAAGGTGAGTAGATCACTTGTACTGCATTGAAGAAATAAGCTGCAAGGAAGAATTGGAGTGGATTAGCATAGGCAGCTATTTCAAAGCAGTTATCTTCTATTTTTGTAAACAGAAGCAGGGAGATGGAGTGATAGGTGAGTTTGGAGGGTCTTCTATGCTCAAGTGACCACCACATACTAAAGTCAGATCCAGGTAAGGTAGCCTGGAAGATCAAATGATGATTGTGTGTGTATAAATACACACAAATACATACATACACACATATATACACATATATATTGCTAAATCTATGTATATCTATGTGTATTTATATTCCTATACAGGAACTGGGAGGTGAGAGAAAGATAAAGCGAGGGAGAATGACAACTGAGAACCATTAACAATGTGAGATGTTCATGACAGGAGGTGATTACATTTCAGATTACAAGGGTATCAGCTACTGGCAATGCTATGATCTGGGTGGGATTTGCACCACACGGGTTCATGTGTTGGAAGTCTGGTCTTCAGTGTGTTCATGTTGAGAAGTGGAGCCCAGTAGGACATCATTGGACCACACAGCCCTGCCTGCAGAGAGAACTGATGTAGTTCTTGTGTGATTCTGGTTATGTTCTCACAAGAGGTGATTATAGACAAGGGAGGCTGGCCCCAGAATCTCTCTCTGGCTTCTTCTCTTGGCTTATTCTCCTACTGTGATGCCATCTGACAAGATGCGATGCAGCCAAGGGGGCACTCATGAGAGCCACTACTACGCTGTGTTCACCTTCAGCCTCTAAAACTGTGAGCTAAATAAAACTCTTTTCTTCATAAAAGATCTAGCCTCAGATATTTAACGATAGTAACAAACCATAATGATACAGGCAACAATACAGTCAACCCATAAGCATGGAGGTGCAGGATAAAGCTGTGGACAATAGGTTATCCAAGAGAAACACTGAGAAAGAGAGGAGATGCAGAAAAATGCACATTTCTTTTGACCTTTCTTCTGAGAAGGTGTAAGATCTTCTACTTATCCTAATCGCACTTGTAGGGTCTCCTGGTTTGTACTTTCACTTCTCTTTGATGAAGAGCAAAACAGGAACAGCATGGATGACACTGCCATACCTAAGAGGAGGAAAAGACCCAGCTGGGAGAGAAGGCAGGAAGTAGAAAGACTCCCACCGCCTTTGCTCCTATTCTCTCTGCGTGCCCTTCCACCCTAACCCTGCTGCCCCTGTGGACTGTGCTCTTAGGAATCAGCTCTAACCCTACAGTTACTCTAAAGGGTCTCAAAACCTGGGCCTGATTTGTAAAACTTCTCTTTACAAGCATCTTTTCCAGCCCATGTCTATTAAAGTGATCATAACATTTTGGAATGTGTCAACTGGGTACAGCCAAATGCTACATCCTTTGATGAAACAATATTTAATTTGGGGAGCTTCAGCAAGACTTTTTTCTCAAACTACAAAGCACTAATATTTCACTCTGGCTTGGTAATCCTTAGCATTCCTCTCTCCACAGACACTAAGTACCTAGACATTTCTGAAAAAAAAAAAAAAAAAAAGATTATGGTCCTGTATTATAGGACTATTACATTGGTACACAAGCTTTAGCCTTCCAATTTAAACTTGAGCTGTAACTCTACCTTCTGCAAGTACAGAAATATCAAATGCTAGGTTTTTGTTCACTGCTGTAGCTTGTTCATTGAAGAAACACTTGGGTACATTTTGTTCAAAGTCAATAGGACTTCCATCAGTGTAAGATTTCAGCAGTGTCTACAAATGAACATTTGGTTTGATGTGGCGTGCTGTGACCCACAGCTGTAGCAACCAGCTGTGTCTGCTCAAACTTCAGCCATCAGCTAACTCCGTCATGTAATGGGATCCTAGACCAGAATGCCTGTTCAACAATGGGTTTCACAAGGTCACTTTAGAAAGAGGAACAGTGCTTAGCATGAACAGTTGCTAACAATATCAGGTTATAAGGGACTCTGAGTATAATAAAAACAAGAAATACAACTGATGTTTTACACAGTCTAAACTCACAAGATGCAGGAAAAAATATCCTTGCCTTGTAGTTCAAACAAATACTATTTTTGATACATAAATTGTAGACTAGCAAGTGGAATCGTTACTGATATAAGGAATAAAGATTAGAAACTCCAAAATATGGATATTCACACAAATTTCATTGGTTAATGCCTCAAAGTTTCACAAAGTGGATGAGACTTGTCACCTATGAAAACTTCTGAGGATATCACTAACTAAAGTAAGATTGGGAAATGCACTGGAAAATTTAATTCACATAACAAAATATGATTATGGAATCTAACTGTTCAACACAATAATATCTTTATAATAATTACATAAAAGCACAGAGTAACTATGTTGTTAATAAAAAGTGTTTGGAAGACTAATGAGAAACCCTAAAAAAGAACTAGTTAATGCAAATCGGTTACCATCCGAACAGGAGAGTGCTGATTCCAAATTGCCAGTCTTCATTTCTATGAAAAATATTGCAGAAGTGGAAAGAAAGTTTCCCACTGCAGTGTGACAACAGCAAGTCTGGTTACAGAGGACCTGGTGGGAACTGACCGGAGTCAATTATCCATTTTCCATTATTCTGTTCTACACCTTGATGCAGTGGAGGAGGTCATGGAAAATAAGTTTCAGACCAAGTCTTGCTTTTATAAAAACACTTATTAAAGAAAAGAAAATGCAAAGAGTTGTTGGTTGTGTCCTGTAGGTGCAATGAAACGCCAGCTTCCTGTTTTCAGGTGCTCTCGGTAGCTTTCACAGCAGGCAAGAGACCTGAGTGGGGGAGGCAGGGTGGCGCCGGCAGTCTGGTCAGAGTCTGGGAATTCAGTGCACCAGTGAGCGTCTGATCCTGATGCCCTTCAAGATCCAAAGACCAAGGCATCTGTAGAAAGGCACAGCTTCTTGAAACTGCTGGTTCTTATAGCACATTCAAGCTCAGACAGGTGAACTTGTAACCTTCGGGCCTCTAGTTGTAGGTATCAGGAACATAACGTATCTCACCAAATCTAATACTCACAGTTCCAGCAATGACTTCATGCTATTCCCTGTGTATGCTATACATTAGGAAACTTGGTTATTTAACAAATAGTCATCATCTAAAGTTAGTTAGGTGCTCACAGCTTCACTGTAAGGTATGAATTTTATCAGCATGGGTTGTCAATCTTTGTGGTTATTTCATTTGTTTTATTTTTGCTTTATATACAATTCATATTGCTGCTTGTATAATATTTCTCTGGATGCCATCAGGGACAGTTAGCCAAAGCTATGTTTAAAAGACTGACCTATTGATTTATTTAAGTAAGTAAATAGTATTAAAGTTACTTCTCTTAAACAGAAATTCTTGTATCTTAACAGGGTCTCTAAGCTAAGATTCTTCTTTATTGAGGGCTTAGTATGGACTCATCATTATGCCTTTTAAAACAAATTCTTCTACTTCAAAGAGGAAGAGGAGAAAGAAAGTATCAGCCTTCCATCTGCTGGCTCACTCCCTAAGTGCCCACAAGAGCATGGACCCTGCCAAGACCCTGGACTCATTCTGCATCTCCCATATGGATAGTAGGGACTCAAAGACTGGAGCTATCGCCTTTCGCCTCCCAGGGTGTGCACTAGCAGGAAGCTGCAATCAGGAACAGAGACGGGACTCAAACCGATGCACTCGAATACGAACGTGGGCCTCCAAGCCAGTCCTAGGCACGGCTCCCAAACACCAGCCCCATGCAATCTTCTTTAGCACAAGCTTTTGTTTGAGGTTCATCCAAGCTCTCTTATGTACCCACAGTCCCACATACTGGGTAGTTATTATTCTCCCTGATCCTCAGCTTCATAACCCATTCTGTAATCACGAAATTTAAATAGCAAACATCATTTCTCTATTTCTTAAATTTCTTTTAGTTTCTTTCCTCCTTCCTTCTTTCGTTCCCTCTTCCCCCTTGCTCACTTATATTTGCTTGCTTCGCTTGTTTTGTAAGATTCTCTGGATACCACCCTATGAGAAAATCAGTTTGTTTTTTAAAAATGATAAAGCAAGCTCCAGTCTGCTTATGATGAGTGAACCAGAGAGAAAAAAAAAAACATTCTCAACATTAAGTTTAAGAAACATTTATCTGTGGCTCAGGCAAGAAAAAAAAGGTGGGGAGCAGAACCTGGACTTGGGTAAAGCACTTCTTACCAACTCTCAACTACGTAAGAAACTCTGGTGGGGAAGGCCAAGGAGCAGAGAAGCAAGTAGAGGGGGTAAGAGCCGAGGAAGTGACCAGAGCCTTCCACTGTGGCTTTGTCCTTGTGAGGCACGAGAATGAAGGTACAGCTTGGAGACAATGGGGCCCCTTTTTGAGGTTAGAAAATTCGAGACAAGCAAGCTCTCAGAGATCCCCAGGCACCAAAGGAAGAAAGAAAGTGCATGCTGCTGCTTGGACACCATCACAGCCGTGGTCTCCACGTCAAGGCTGTAATGTTGCGATACCTTACAAGTTCTCACAAGTCAAGGAAATGGCACATGACGGCCAAATGAGATAGAGTTTCATGAGTGGATCCACTATTAGAAAGGGCACAGAAACACGCACCAGACATCCTCATGACCAGTAACTGATGAGTTGCGTGACCATTTCATTTGATGTAAGCCACACATGGGTCACGTCACAAAGCTGGACACTGCCTCCCTACTAAGTTATGCCACATCAGAGCCCACGAACCAGTGTAGGGTTGCTGAGTTTGATTATAAAATTAAAACTAAAAAAATTAAAATTCAAATGACCAAGTGACTGGGTTTCTTTGAAAGAAACCAGACTAAATGTTCTTCCATTGTGCTGTAAAGTGACCCAACGTAGGAGTCACATACAAAAACATCAGGAAAATAAAGTTTTGGTTTTTGTACATCCTTGAATGTGTCTTCTAAATTTTGTCTGATGCATACATATGTAGGTGTAACAGGTGCTAATGAATCGTCTTTCCTTTCTGTGGCTCAATGGCATGCTTAAAACATGTCACCCCTTTCTGGCATGACGGACAACCATCCGACCCTGTCTTGTGATTTCTCTGAACACTGACTCCCTAGCTCAGTAAGTCTCTGGAAACACAGAAGGAGATAACTCCATCAGGCAGAGTAACTGGGCTCCTGGCCTCATGCTACAGTGCTGTACCCAGGAACCCAAGGCTAGGTACTACCATGGTTAGAATGTCTCCCCTTCTGTTCCCTGTTGGGATCTTAACCCCAGGGTAGCTGTATTGACAGGAAGGACCTTTAAGAGGTGATCAGGTCCTGCCACTCAGCCATCACGACCGGATTGATGTTGTTGTCATGGGTGAGGATTCTTCATCTCTAAAGAGGTTCCGGTCTACATGCAAATTTAGCCCTTTCTCATCCATGCAATGACGCAGCAAGGAAGCCCCCAGCAGCTGCAGCTCCTAAATCATGGACATCCCAGACTCCAGGACCCTACGGCAACTAAACTTGTGGTCATCATAAACTACAGTCTGCAGTATTCTGCTTTACTAGCTCAGAAGAGACTGAGAGAGAAAACAATGCTCAAATCCACCAGCACTTCTATCTCTTTGCCTTGTGCCTTTAATGTCTTGCAAACTTCAAGTTGCCAGTGCTGTTGATGGGACTCAAATCACAATGCGTTCCGGTGTGTGATCACTCAGTGTCGCACGGGCAGGCGCCTCCCTGTCTCTACTGCAGCCCAGTGGAAGGCCAGGACTCGCTTCTCAAGTTCTCTGCTGCAGATGCTGGGTCTTTTGCTCCAGAAACCCAGGGCCCCCAGGGTTCTGTGACTGGACTCCACGATGCCATAAGCAGCAGGGTTGTTTACACCGCAGCCCGCATGTGCTACACAACCCTGTCTTCCTGGACAGCCAGGTGGGCTCGTCATTCAGGAATGGCCGCACTTCATGTCAGCTGCTATCAGGAACAGGGTGTACTACCAGGAGCATTATGGCCCTGGAATGCTAAGCGGGCCAGCAAATATTGTGCTTCCTCACACGCAAAGAGGGGAACAAGGTAATAATTTGTCTTTTGCAAAATCGCACATCTGGACAGCAACGGCAATTAAGCCATACCCTTGAACTGCCAGCCTTCAAGATTCAACAGATTTCTTTAGTGGTCAAATCATAAAATAAATGGAAACAAAATGAGGACCACCACCCTATATCCTGTCGTCCTGTACTGTCCAATAAAGCAACTAAGTATACGTATTTTAATTTAAAAATTAAAGAGAATTCTTCCCTTCCATGTTAACCATATTTCGAATATGAGTCATCATATCCGTCACTGCAGGAACTTCTACCAGATGGCTCTGCTTCAGATGCTAAACAGTAGCACCCTTGTTGCCCCCTCCCCCCACACTCAGAGACGCATTGTTCTTTGTTTACTATTTTGTCTGGGGAAGGGGAGCTCAGTTTCAGCAGCTTCTGTTCGGCCTTCTCTAATATGAAAGTTCATGAATTGGGGGCCAAGCACCAAAGCAGGGATTAACCTAACTATCAGCTATGTCAATCTCAATTGGAACATCCAGGGACTAGGAATAGGACCAGTGCACGGGACAGGGGGCCCTACAGAACCTCAGTAAGTCAGACCTTGGTCCAGGCTCCTTTTATTACCTGTTCCCAAAAGCCTCTATTAAAAACATTGGGGTCAACTAGCACCCTAGGTCTAACACTCTAGAAATATCCGGGCACTTTTTTTTCCTGAGTGTACAGTTAACCAAGAAGGGGAATTCAGGCCTCTTTATCAAAGTACTGCAGGAATCACTACAGCGTTTACTTACTATGGTAGCATAGGGTTCACACCCAAGAAGTATGTCTGAAAATTGGCTTGATTCAGAAACTAGACAAGGAACTCATTACTTTTCAATGGTCTTCCACCCATGCCATCCATTCTTGTCCTCTTTTGATGGTTCATGCTGAGTAGTACCCAGGTGGGATCCCCATATGTTTTCCCTGTAGGGTTGCATCTCCATAAATCTCTGCGAGTTTGGTCCCCTTGGCTGTCACTCCCACCCTACAATGCAGCATCCTAACTATACTTCCCTGGCTTGCTGCCTGTATGCATTACCCCATGTCCTGTACACGTAGTCTCAGAGCCCTGTCTGCCCTGTAACGGTCTTTCCCCCTGTCCACCCTGGCTAGCAGGAGACAGGGATCATCGTTAAGCTTTTTACTGACGTTTGAGCTCCTTGAAAAAGGCATTCCTTATGGCCTTTCCATGACACAACATCTGCAGAGTCTTCCAGCTTCACGTAACACATCTGCCCAGCAGAGCCACTTCCTGGAGCTTTCAATCCCTTTCTCACGCTCTGCTCAGACAACGCTGGCATTTCCATGATGCTTAGTGGGGCAGTTTTCCCTGCTTTTAGTTGCTCTGTAGCCGTCCTGGGGTCTTTCCCATCATCTCAAATCCTTTGTCTCTCGGGACAGTGCTCCCCAATATACTCTCCCCCGTGCTAGATTATGATCTGGTCTGTTTAATCCAGAACCCTCAGATTCCACTCCTTTCTCATGAATGCTGGCTGCTGCTTGTAGCTTCTCTTGCGTATAGTCACTTTGTTCTCTTATTGGAGTTAGAGGAGCCTAGCTGGGTTACATCAACTCACACTGAAAACCTATTGTCCAGGACGAAGAGGCAGGATAGAAAGTAGGTTAGAATCCCCTTCAAGTAAGGGAAGAGTAATAGGGGTTGCTCTTCCCCAGGGAGAAGCCCCTAACCCCAGGGAACGCCGCCCCACTCAGTGACGGGACATGTCCCCAAAGGGTCACTCTGGTGCCCGCACTTCCCGCAGGGCTTCTGCAGTCTCAGCAGCAGGTGTCTCACAGTTCCGGCTCTCCCTCGGCCAGGTCCTCAGCCACCTCATGTTCTCTCACCTCTGATTCCTGCCGCATTCTTCTATCACCCTCCTGCTTGGTCATTTCCCTCTGAGACCCTGTTCCCCAGGGAACCTGCGCTAAGAAAACGTCTAACTTTCCACCATCAACCCATTTTACATGGCCCCCACCCAAACCACAGGCCAAAGGCTGTCCTGACTCCCCAGTGTCAAGGGCAAACGAGAGGAATAAGCTAGCGCCCTGTGTAACGCTCAAGGTGGGAGCGAGCATGCAGTACTTGAGGAATACCAGCCGGGCGGGTCCGCTCGCAGGGCATGGGGAAGAAATTGAGAGACGAAGCTAGGAAGAGAAGAGGCATCCAACAGGAAGACACGGAGTTAAGGTGAGGACAGGGCAGCCTGATGGAAGGAGTGGCGCCCTCTTGGGGGCAAGGGAGGGAGCAGTGCATATGGAGGCTTCCACTCTGGAATGCGTACAGGTACTGCACCTCGCTGAGAAGTGAGGACACCTGGCGCTCCATCCTCTCGGCTGAGCCCCACTGCACCTCATTAATGGTGTAGCTATTCCCTGTCTGTCCCCAGCAAAACACCAGACACTGGAGATGAAAGCATGCCGTTCTAAAACATATTTGGCTCAAAGAAAAAGATGCTTCGCCGGGACTACAAAAGACCTTTCTTTAATGAAACTTTAATTAAACTTTGCTTTAGTTTGGATCACAATGAAGAAAACAAGGCACTTTTCATCTGGTCCCAAGTGGAAGGTGTCAGTGTTATCATGCAATCTTTTAGCAGCAACATTAATAGACTAAGGCAACAAAATCATTTCTTCACTATTTACATGTACTAGAAAAATATTTTTGCATGGCCTGTGAGGTGTTAATAAGACAATGGTCCTTAGAAAGAACAAGGGCTCAGGAAATAAGATTTGGAGGAGTCCAGAGCTCAATCCTTTAGGGTTAAAAAAAAAAAAAAAAAAAAAAAAAAAAAAAAAAGCATGGCCATGACGTAGCCCCTTCCCAAGGAGGCAACCAAATGGCAACAGATAATTATGAAACAATGCCATTCAAAGCAGTTCACAGGTAATATGAGTAGCTATCTGTGAATAACACCTACTTGAAAACAGTCAACTTTAGAAAAGACCAAGGGCAGCAGCTGAAGATGTCCTGTTTAGAATTCCGTCTGTTTCACAGAGAACATTCTCGCTGCCAATGGCGGGGTCTGTTTCCTCTGCACTGAGAGGTGTGTCCTTGGCCACAGACACTCGTCGAGAAGAGGTGGGTGATCTGTGCTCATGTGTACAGAGGGGCAGAAGGCGGTGCATCACTTCCGAGAGAAAGAACTTCTATGCCTCCTACGTAGCAAGCATGGTGATGGGCGCGTAAGCCAGAGAGTAGAGAGACGCAGTTGGGCCTTGGAAATACAGAGGCCATGTCCATGAGTGCATTTTCCCAAACACTCTTTTCTCAATCACTTTTCTCAGCAGGACAAAAGCTGGTGGAAGATCGCTTTATCATGGAGGGCGGAAATCTACAAACCAAGCCCAGATCCCTGCTGTTCCTAAGTACGGTTTTGAGGAGAGCGGTGAGGCTCATGCATGCACATGTTGTCTGTGGCTGCTTTTGTGTTGCAAGAACAGAGCTTGCAAAGTCTAAAACTACTTCCTATTTAGACTTCCGCTAACACCCTTGCATACGCCTGGTGTAACATGAGGTTGTAATACAACCTCATGGACTCTGAAGTAAAACACCCTACACTGGGAAGGGTTAACTCAGCAGGCTTAGGTCACACCCTGCACATTTCTAGGACAGGGCTGGCCAGCCATGGGAGATGACTGCTGAGCCCTGGAGTATTCTGCCTCCCAACAGTGTTACTGTATGCCCGAGGCCTAGGGACACGGGTATCAGCTGGACCAGATGGCTGGTGTGAATTGTGGGAAATACCTGTTTTTGTTCAGGGCAGGTGGGGGTCAGTCCTGCAGGTGCTGAATGTCAGCATACTGACCCTAGGGGAAAACCCTGGCCTTGGGTTCACCTGAGCTCTGTTGTCAGCAACCCTTCCTCTCATCTGTGCTACACGTTAAGATCACTCACCGCGGCTGGCATTTTCTCCATTATCTCCACTTCCTTCAGCTTTAGGGTCACAAATCCGCTCCCAGAGTTTCATGATCTTTAGTTCTGCGCTTCAGCTCTGTCCTCCTGTGGATCTGCACAGCCCACTTTCTTCAGCCCTTGTTTCCTGGGACTGTGGCCTGCTCGGGTACCATGGGCGAACCCAGGGGTCTTTTCTGATTAAGGCCCCTTGGAGAAGTCATCCCTGCAGGTAAGCTCATCATCACACAAGTTCTCACACAGATTCTGTTTCTCTCTCTACTCAGTCTAGTTCACGTATTTGCAACGTGGGGCCCCATTAGTGTTCTCAAGGTAACTGCTTTCTCAAATCACAAAAATATTTGGGGTTTTATAACATCAGGAATGGAACTTCCATTTTTTGTCTATACCACGATGACTTTTTACTTGAAATTAAATTCAACATGCTTTCTTCCAATATTGCAATGTATTGGAGCCTAACAACCTTATACCCATCAAAACACTTTAGTTTTTAAGAGCCCCAAATCCAGCAGCGCAAGCAAGATGTGTATACTATGTCACATGTCTAAAGGGCAGAAGGTTGCCCTCACTGGTTTCCAGGCTACAGGTTTCATAGGGCCAGAATCCAGGGGCCAGGCAGCTGGGCTACAGTTGGGAACAACATGAGGAGAATCATTTCTGGGCTGAGTAAGGCAGCTGTTAGAATCTCAAGGTTGTAGGACTGGGGTCCCTGTTCTTTGCTGGCTATTACCCAGGGAACACCTTTAGCTCCTAGAGGTGGTTCTCTCTCACCCTTACATGTGCACCACCACGACATGCTGAGTCCTTCAACACCCGCGCAATCTCTCCAGCGTGCCTCTTCTTTGAAGGGTTTGTGTGATTAGATGAGGCAGGCACACGCAATGCAGCCAGATCTTCCTATTTCAAGTTCATCATCTTAACTCCATTTACTATGTCCCTCTCTCCACGCATCCTAACAGGGGCTCAGGTCTGGAAGTCAGGACATGGCCATCTCTAGGGATAATTTTCTGCCTTACTATGGTAACAAATTCAACCGTGTAGTAGCCAAAGACTAGCAAGGACACTGAGCGTTAGAAGAGCAGCTCTACCAGTCCCCAGAGAGTCGCAGGACTTGGACTCTGCGTCTGGGTCACGTTTTGTCCAATTTGGCTCCCTTCCTAGGTCTCCCATATGGGGAAGAGGGTCACCACAGCCCTCAGTGGCCCAGTCTGCGGGTATACAGGCCCAGTGTTTGTGAACAAACGCGGAAGTCATGTTTCCAGCTCAGCTCCCACGGGAATGTGATCTCCTAGCAAAGTGACTTGAAAGTATCCACCTTGTCTTCACAGGCTACAAGCTACAGACCTGGATCCCTGATATTAGAGCTGTCATTCTCTGAGTGGCCAGGTGTGGGAAGAGTCCACAAAGCGGTCCACATGTAGTTTCAAGCAACAAAGAACACAGAGGGGATATTCAAAGGGATCTATCCTGTTGTTAACTTTCCACACAACCCGGGAAGAAAGGCGTGTGGCCAATTAGTCATCTCAGTTCTTCATACTCCAAGTGATAAAAAAAAAAAAAAAAAAAAAAAACGCATCCTTCACGTTCAAAATTGGGGGGATCTTAGCCATGACATTCATTGTGCTTTGAAAACTCATATTCTTATACAAGGGTGTGCATGGGATATATATCAGCTAGTCATAACAGAAAATACAGCCAGCAAAGTAAACAAACATTGTCTGCGTTATCTCAAAAAAAAAAAAAAAAAAAAAAAAAAAAAAAAAAAAAAAAAACCAAACTCTTGGACATAGGATACTACCACGCCTCACGCCTGGGAAAACAACTGCCTTTCAGACTCAGGTTATTTCTGATGTCTTCCTTCCTTCCCTAGAGTTTTGACTTCTCTTGGGCTTTTTCTCCGCAGGATCACCTGACGGCTCCCTCAGTTCCAGGGATCCAGGGCAGGTAACAGCAGCACCAAGAAGAAAAGGAAGCAGCCCTCTCCTTTGCTTCTCACCAATGAGGAAAATCTTTCCAGACAGTTCCCAACATTTCATTGGCCAGAATCATGCCACAAGATGGTGCCTCTACCAATCAGCTGTCATGGCCCATGAAGCCACTGATTGGCCAGAACTGATCAAGATTCTCCCCAGAGTCACTTTCCCCGCAAGTGTATCACAGGTAGAATGGTGAACAGACTCAGGGTTCTGTAAGCAAGGAAGCAACAGGTAATGCAAGATTCAAAACCACCGGACTGGATAGGGCTGCAGGCAGCAGGGATAACCTAGCCCTGGTCACTAGCAGTTTGCAACATGTGAGAAGAATCACTGTGTTGCTTTGCAATTAAAAGACAGAAAGCCAACTCTTTATGTGAGTGTCAAGACAGACGGCCTGGAGAAGTGAGCATCCGAGCGCAATGAGGCAAGAGCGACAGCACGCGGCACAGGGCACCCAAACAGCAAAGCTATTCTCACCCTCCGAGTTGCGACCAAGAACCATCAGCAGGTCCACAGGGAAAAGGAACTGCCGGGAAGGTCTAGGTGACAGTCTGCAAGAACGGAACTGTAGTAGAATCCATATCTGACCTCCACTACAGAGACAAGTACCCAGGTATATGTCCACTCTCGGGAAAGACTTAGGCAATGTCAGAACACGAGCACGAGAAACCCAGGGATGGCGTCTGTTTCCTGCACTGCTTTGTCCACAGTGCGGTGCAACAACTGGGCCTTAGTACTGATGGGGGAAGGGGAGGGGAGAAAGGGAGGGGAAGGGAGGGAGGAGGGGGAGAGAAAGAGAGAGAGACTCAGTCTGCTGCCAAGGACACAGACAGGAAGCCTCCTGATTGGCAGCGGAGGGAAGCATCTTTCTGGTGTTGTTTGACCTCATCTGTGTAATCAAACAGCAAGGCACTAATTTCCAAGGCTAACTTTCAAATTTGACCCAAGCAGTTAGTGAGTTTTCCGACTGCATAGTTTTAGAATAAACTCTAGCATCGTTTTTATTACAATTGCATAATTCTTAGAGTCATCTTTTTCCCCAACTCTTTTGCAAGTGTTCTGGTGAAAGTTATTCAACATAGAATAAAAAAAGGCAATACTTTCCACGTGAGCCATTCCTGGGAGACTGTGTGACAGTGCCATTCGCCATGTGTTAGGCCTGGAACATGTTCAATAAACGTCGAGGTTAAAACACACACACACCATATTTAAGTTCCAACCAACACAATAAAGTCAATGGCATTCCAAGCATGTCTGTGGCCGCATCTTGAATTTGTCTCGGGTCCCAGGTGATGCAGTGGAAATGAAATGGAACACTTCACCCCATTCTACAAATCCGCTCTGCAGCCTTTCTAGGCAGATGAGTTAGAGACCAGCTGAGAGACTGAGCTGCGTGGGGCTTTTACATTCCTGTTCTGTTTCACGCGACAGGCTGGGTCTGTGAGAGTCTGGACTGAAGGATGCGTGCTTGGCTCTCGGTCTGAAGCAGCAAGTATCTCACACAGACCAGTCCTGCCTTACAGAGCTGGGGTGAGCCGACGGTGGCTCTTTTCAGAGCTAAGAGCAGCCTACCAGGCCCGCGGCGGAGGCCTGCTGACACGCTGGGCTCACGGCCCACAATCCCATCTCTAACTGTACTATTGGCTCCCTTGCGCACCAGCTGAATGCGGGAAGTGACAGGTGCAAGGGTAGACGAGGCTGGCGCCGAGTCTGATTGTTTCAACGACTGGGACCTTGCGTGTGACAGGACTTCCCCAGCCCTGATGGATGGTGGCTGGAGAAAGGAGGAGAGTGGAAGAAAGCTAACTGTATTACACCATGGGGGTCTGCACAATGCCCACCTCCAGAATAACAGGAGGCGCTCAGGCTGCGACAAGGGTTGAGGGAATTAAGAGTAATTTGATTACAGGTGCTCAACTGGCATGCATTCCCTCTTATTATCCGAGAGCCTTCCCTGGAGAGAGAGCAGGAGCTGTCCTAAGCAGCAGACGAGGGGCTGCATGGAAAGCTCTGTCGAGTGTTCGTGGCTCTGTCGATCGGACCACCGTGTGAACCCAGCGGAATTGCAAATAGGAAACCGCAGAAAGGGAATGTCTTCTCCAACAGTGCACGGGTGACTGTGTCTGTCTTCAGTGACTTGTGATCCAGCGCGAGAGTTCACACGTGGACAAACCGATGTGAAACCAGATCTGCTCCCGCTCCCCCTTGGACAACTTTCCTTAAAGCATAGACGATTCGATACTGTGTCATGCTGAACTGAGATGGTTTTGTAAGAAATAAGACACTGAAAGTACATAGGACTGGCTTCAAATAAGTAGCTGTCCATACACATATTTAAATTTTTGTCAATCTCTTTACCAACTTTTTTATTTATCAATTTATTATTTATTTGCCACTTCTCTGAAAAGGGGAAAAAGAAGGAGACAGATTTTCCATTTGGGTTCACTCCCCAAATGCTTGCAACATAGGCCTAGGCCAAGCTGAAGCCAAGAGCCCAAAACTCAAAGCAGGTCTCCTGCAGGGTGGGGCGTGGACCCAAACGCTCACATGACCTGCTGCCTCCCAGCGCTCATGCTAACAGGAAGCTGCAGTTGGGGCAGAGGTGTGACCAGAACATGAGCACTGCAAAATCTACTTCCCAGTGGAAGTCCTGCAGCAGTACCAGCTGTGAACGGAGGACAGCTCACCTGAGAAACTCACAAAGGAACAAAATGCCCTCTCTTGCCTCTAACACAGCCATACGGCATCACTAACTTTTCCCCCTCCAGTAAAAAGCTGTATGGATAAGAATTACTTAAAACTACATGCATGATATTAGTATTATTGTTCATGGTTATTTAATCTTTATTCAGAAAAAAAAATCAAAGTTTTAGTGCGGTGATGGCTTGGTTAGTAGCTTACTTCTGATGTCACGAAAAAGATGCAGTGATGTTTATATCTGATCAACAGCAAGAACTTGGGAGGAAATTTGTAAAATACAGTAAAGTATTGAAATACTCAAAAATTTCATGAATAATCATTCATATGAAAAACAAAGTTTGTAAAACTTACTCTTTTCCTCAAATGTGGGTCAAAAGTAAAAGCATTACCTCAAAATCCTGGTAACATATTCTAAATAGCCATCTTTCCACTTACATCTAAATGTAGATGTCCACAAACTACAAAATGTCACATATACATCAACTATTAAAGTTGCTGTACACCTGCACATTTATACACACCAAATTAATACGCTACAACGTGACCACTGTTTCAGGAAAGTCAGTTTAAGGCTACTCCATAACTCACATGCACCAAAAGACCTCCGAGACATCATGGGACATCTACAGAATATATAATATTTCTTTCAAAATACTCCACAAATAGCCAAAAGTCAGAATTCTTTTTGTCTCCTGCCCCCCGCCCCAGAGATGGATAATCTATAAAAACATTATGAGATTTCTTAGGTACCTCAGGAAGAGGCTTTGAATTCAATTTCAAAAC
Organism: Oryctolagus cuniculus; assembly: GCF_964237555.1. Classification (NCBI taxonomy): domain Eukaryota; kingdom Metazoa; phylum Chordata; class Mammalia; order Lagomorpha; family Leporidae; genus Oryctolagus; species Oryctolagus cuniculus. The sequence continues at coordinate 15,031,450 of NC_091437.1, forward strand.
TGCAACAACACCCCAGACCTTTTATTAACTATTATCTGTGCTAACACAGGCATTCCAAAAATCTCTTCAACATTTAATAAAGTTACAAAATGTGATTTTAAATGATTGTTACTTGTCATGCTTCTGTCACACATCCTTACGAGTGTTTGTGGTGGAATATGCTTGGGGTGATAACACACAGTGAACTCTATGTGACTCATATTCATATGGGGGCACAGGGTAAGTATTTAACTGAACAGGTCCCATAAACTTCAAATTTGAGGTGCTCATTTTCTTAGCCACTTGAAAATGTACTACCTATCCTAGAAGTTGCTTATCAACAAAGTGGTGGTATTGGTGATATATTTGTGTCTATACATACAGAAACAAAGATAAACATGCAATTAAGACTAACTCTAATGAAAGTCAGCCAACATGAGGACTACTCCCTGTGTATCAGACACCAACAGAGAATTTTTTTTCCCGTTATCAGCTATTGTGTCCATTTTACAGAGGAGAAAACTGAGGCTTCAAGAGTTTCAAAACTTACCCAAGGGCCTTGTCCTCAACAGCAATGCAGACTCTGATCCTGACCATATAGCTGGTGCCGTTTCATATCTACTGGGACACAAATGACATCCCTGAGTTGTGCCTTGTCTTTTGTTCTCACGGAAGTCATGCTAAGATCTACCTCTTTCCTAGAGGGACCAACAGTCATGCGCTTTCTTGCAAATGGGACATCTGCAGTTTGCAAATTTTCTGCGGGTGGAAAACAACCTCTTTTCAGAAAAGGTGACTGTGTGTGGTTTAAGATCATGACTACAAATCGCAGGACTTGACCGCCAAAGCTGTCTCAGATGTCTCCACTGCCCTTCGGTTCTGACCCTCGCCCAGGAGAGGTTCCAAGAGGACCACATAGCCTCCTCCTTGTAAGGACTTTCTGCAAGCCAGACTCCTAATGTCCGCACCACAAACATGCTTGTGGCACCTGCAGAAACGAAGGGACCTTTTACAAGCAAAGAGGGTGAAATTAGAGCCGAAACATCTGAGCGCCGTTTGCTATTGTTTAGGAAGGGAAACAAAGACTTGGTGTTCTGAAATGCTTGTCTGGTGTTCTTGCGGCTTATTTCAAAGGAGTAAATTCAACCTTGCTCCTCAAATGGACCACTCCCCCTTTTGGCCGGAACCTGAAACTCACAGCCACAAAGAATTTGAACAGCATTCCCTGGGAAGAGCTTTCGCATCTCACCCCAGGCCCACGCGGCCCTTGTGCTCTGGGGCTGTTTCAGGACAGTGTGGTCAGATCATGATTCCGCTTCCTATTTCAGGGAAATAAACAACTTAGAATCTCAAACCACTCACTCCGCTATCCGCTTACTAAGCAACGGTGCCTGCATTCCCACTCCGTTCTTCAGGACTCTTTCTACGTGAGCACACACTTGGAATTCGTGGTCAGATCACGGAGAACATTTATTCAGTTACTATCTACAAGGATACTTCAGTAATTCATGGACAGTGGGATTCAAGGTTTATTTTGGTACCAAAAATGTGAAATCCATGCAAAGGGTCTTCAGAATTCATGGAAACTGTCTGTTATGAAAAAGTGTTGCATGATTTCAAAATGTTTTGCTTCTAAATAAACTTGTTATTCATATATTTAAAAGCAGAGAGAAAGAGATAAAAAGAGAGAGAGAGAGAGAATTTCCCATTCAGTGGCTGACTCCCCAAACATCCACAACTCCAGCTTTGTTCCAAGTGGTGACTTAAATGCTACAACAAATACCCACACAAAAAATTTATCTTTGAATTCCATTTACCCACCAACTTTCTGAAGTTAGGTAGTATTACATGCCAGATTGAGTTACATATTTTATTTTGATATTTGTTCCAGTATAAAAACCTCAGATGTAGATACTCATCTTAGAGGTGAAGATCATCACATCCCATATCAAAGTTCCTGGGTTTGATTCCTGCCTGATTCCAGGTTCCCAGCAATGCAGACCTAAGAGCCGGCAGCGGTGGCTTCCTTCTACCCTGTGTGAAACCCAGATGGCATCCCTGGATCCCACTTCCATCCTGGCCAATGCTGACATTCTGAGAGTAAACCAGATCTGAGCATGCTCTCTCACTCTCCCCGCCATGTGAATAAATAAGTGGATAAACAAATTTAAAACAAAAACAAAACAAAACAAAACCTTGGGGGGGAAGGAATTACAAAGCTCTTTTCACATTAAAACCAACTGAGCTTGAGAAGTTCTGAGATATTTTTCAGAAAAGCTAAGACATTAACAAGGTCATCCAGCTAATGTAAGAAAGGCACAATATAGAAACAGCACATGGAGCAAAAATAATTGTCCACTAGCCTGACGCTTCTTGGTACACAGCTGTCCACAACTCATGGCAGAATGGTGGTAGAGTGAAAAGCAAAACAAAAACTCACACAAGGCAAAAGGCTATAATACCAGTCATGTCTCAGAACAATAAAACATTCAAGAATTAAAAAAGAAAAAAATTAGTAGAGTAAAAAAAAAAAAAGCAAAGAACTTCAAAGAATGCCCAAAATTCAGGAAACTAAAGCAATACATTGAACAACTGTTAACACGATGATCACGCTAATATGATCCATGAAAAGGCAAAACATGGCAGATCCAAGTTCAGAATCTGATTTTCTCTCTACTTGAGTCCTTGGTCTGGAATGACAGCTGGTAGGGTATACAAACAGTGTGGGCTGTTACATAAGCAGGAACAGAGAGTAAAGTTGCACACAAATTGATGCACACCTTTAGATACACTTCATCTACACCTAAGGACCAGGGAAAATATGTTTTAAGAACAAATATTTCTGACAGAGATAAGTACTGCTCACCAGATAAATTTATTGTCCACCGAGTTCTTCCTAAGATTTCCTAACCTACTGGCCATTATTTGGACACAGGTGACTTAATTTAGCCAAGGCGGCATGAGCAGAAATGAGGAGCATCACTTCTCAAAGCCCAGAAGAGCGGCTGTGAGCTCTTGGTGCCTTCTGCTCCTGGGTCCTACCCAAGGCTCTTGGTGGCAGAGCCCCCTCAGTCTCTCAGGGTTCCCAGCGTCCCTCCACCAGAGGCAATAAATACGCAGTGTAAGTGAGAAATTCTCTAATGTTAGGTCACCGACTTTCTGGGGCTGATTTGTTACTACAGCATCTCTTAGCCTGTTCTTCGTCACACGGGACTTCAGATTTACAGATGTTAGAGAGTGAAGACCCTTCCTGCGCCCACTGAAACAAAACGAATTACCACCTGCAGCTCTACAGGTTATGGCTCCACTGTTTCAAACGGGCTGTGTACCACAACCATCTTCACGAGCATGTGCTAAATTGCTGATGTCAGCAAATAGGCAGCCGTGTCGCCATCACAAAGAACAGGAATATTAGTTCAACTTGGGACACGGTTAGCTTTACTGAGATATGCAACTAGTTTTAGGGGATCCCTCTATGCAACACATTTTCATTACATACCTATCACATAGCAAGCACTCACCTCTGTCCTGTGGATACGACGGTGAGCATACAAGAGGTGGCCTCTGCCCACTCTAGTAGTTAAGTATAGTGTAAGGTAAGTATAGTAAACGTGGAGGTGACGGCCACAGGGAAATGAATACACACAGTGTTGTTAGTGTTGTTTGAGACATTCGAATGGATGAGAAGTGACGCATCATTGTGGACTTGGTTTGCGTTTTCCTAATGCAACGAAATGTTCAGCATCTTTGCACAAGTTCATTGCCCATTTGTGTAGTTTATGTAAGTGAAATGTCCATTGTAATCTTTTCTCACTTTAAATGAAATTAGTTGTGTTCTTGTTAATTAATACAAGTCCTTGATCACATATGGTTTACACATGTTTTCTACCAATTTCTGGCATGCCTTTTCAATTCTTGAGTCCTGGGTAGTACAAAGGTTTTTTAATTTTGATGGAACCCTGTTTAGCATTTTAAATGCTTATCACTTTTTTTTTGGTGTCTCAGCTAAGACATTGTCTGCTAACCCTAATTTATGAGTACCTCCTTATGTTGCCTTGTGTTTCCTAGTTTTAGCTCTTATATATTGGCTATAATATAGTTTAAGTTCATGTTTTTGTTTGATTTCAGTGATCCAAATCCATCTTTTTTGTGTTTGTATCTAATTGTCCCAGCACCATTCATTAAATGTTTCTTTTCTAAATCCAAACCAACTGCTAGTCCAACTGAATGACACTATCACATAGCTGGATTCCAAGAAATAAATCTGGGGGCCAGTGCTGTGGTATAGCAGGTAAAGCCACCGCCTGTGGTGCCAGCATCCCATATGGGCAGCAGGTTCGAGTCCCAGCTGCTCCACTTCCGATCCAGCTCTCTGCTATGGCCTGGGAAAGTAGTGGAAGATGGCCCAAGTCCTTAGGTCCCTGCACCCATGTGGGAGACCTGGAAGAAGCTCCTGGCTCCTGCCTTCATATCAGTGCAGCTGTGGCCATTGCAGTCAACTGGGGAGTGAACCAGCGATGGAAGATCTCTCTCTCTTGCTCTCACCTCTCTCTGCCTCTCCTTCTCTAACTCTGCCTTTTAAATAAATAAATAAATCTTAAAAAAAGAAGAAATCCGGGGACCAGCACTGTGGCATAATGGGTAATGCCTCCACTTGTAATGTTGGCATCCATATGGGTGCCAGTTCAAGTCTGGCTACTCTACTTTCAATTCAGTTCTCTGCTAATGGCCTGGGAAAAGCAGTGGGAGATGGCCCAAGTGTTGGGGACCCTGCCACCCATGTAGGAGCCCATAATGGAAGTGCTGGCTCCTGGCTTCAGCTTGGCACAGCACTCACCATTGGGGTCATTTGGGGAATGAACCAGCACCTAGATAGACAGATAGACAGACAGACAGAAAGATAGCTGTGTGTGTGTGTGCATGTGTGTGTGTGTGTTCCTCTCTCTCTAACCCTTTCACATAAATAATTCAATCTTAAAAAATAAGTGAATCTATTACTCCCCAAAATCTAGTTATCCACTCATTCTTGGTTGAATGTGAGACACATACTGCAAAGAGAGGACTCAAGAAATTTTTGAATAAAGTAAAAGCCCAAGCTAAAGAATCACATGTAAACAATTAAAGTATAAGGACAATTATTTCCCACACAGAAAGTATCAATAACAAAATAAAAATTATTTAAGAAACATCCACTAAATTGAAATTCCTCAGTTCAAATTACAATAACTGAAATATTTACTATAAAGATTCAATACAAGATTTGATCTGACAAAAGAATCAGGAATTTTAAGATCAAGAGAAGTTATGTTCTTTTAAGAGCAAAAAGAGAAAAAAGAAACAGTCAGAATTTCAGAGACCTATGAAATATCAATCATACAAACATATGCATGATGAATGAGAAAAAAAACACAGAAAATATTTGAGGAAATATTCCCGTATTTCACTTAAAGTATTAACCTATACATCCGAAAGCTTAATCAACTCTAAGGCAAGATAAAGACAGAGATCAGGTCGGCGCCGCAGCTCACTAGGCTAATCCTCCGCCTTGCGGCACCAGCACACCAGGTTCTAGTCCCAGTCGGGGCACCGGATTCTGTCTCGGTTGCCCCTCTTCCAGGCCAGCTCTCTGCTGTGGCCAGGGAGTGCAGTGGAGGATGGCCCAAGTGCTTGGGCCCTGCACCCCATGGGAGACCAGGATAAGTACCTGGCTCTTGCCATCGGATCAGCCCCGTGCACCGGCCGCAGCGGCCATTGGAGGGTGAACCAACGGCAAAGGAAGACCTTTCTCTCTGTCTCTCTCTCTCACTGTCCACTCTGCCTGTCACAAAAAAAAAAAAAAAAAAAAAAAAGACAGAGATCACACACAGGTAACAGTCTAACGGCTCAAGTTCAAAGATAGAAACTCTTGAAGACAACAGAGTAGGTCAGCATGTAAAGGAGCTACAGTTGGATTAAATACATAACATTAGAAGCACAGAGAGCTCATAGACAGTAGTATGACAAATTTCGAGTACAGAATAAAGAAACCCAAAAGCCTATCAGTCAAGACATATCACATCAAAATTTCTGGATGTTACTAGGTTAAGTTAATTTTAACCTTAAGAGTAATAAAATGCAAAGATGCATATGATAATGCTAAGAAAATCATTAAGACACATGTAGGTTCAAATACACAAACAAGACGGAATTAAAACTGTAGGAAATTTGCATTTTACAAACAGTAACCATAGATAAAGGCATGACTACATTATTCTAAGAAAAAATATGGACTATGAGACAAAAATGATACTGAAGGCAAAGAGTTCAGAGTAATGGAGAATATTAATCAAGCAATTAGAAAGACGATCAATGTGCGTCCACCTAACGTAATTCCCAGAACACACGTACACATACAAACTGAATGAATATCCAAGACAAAGAGATGATTTAGGGTGTTGGAAAGTTCAGCATCCCAGATCAGCTGACAGACCTGAAGAAAACCAGTGAAAGTACAGAACACTTGAACTATACTAGCAACCAAGTAGACCTCACTGACTCTCACAGAGCACTGCAAGCAGACAAAGTGAACACACATTTTCACTTGCACACGACACAAACGCAGTAAATCAAGGATTTGATCAAAGTATGTTCTCCAACTTCAGTGGAATTTTAAAAAAACATAAATCACAGAATTCTAAGAATTACATTAGAAATAAGTACAAAGGATGCCTGAAAAATCCATAAATCTGAAAATTAATGAACACATGTTTTAAGATAAATTGTAGGGCCAGGAAATGTGATGTAGCAGGTTAAGACTTCACCTGCAGTGCTGGCGTCCCATACAGGCGCTGGATTGATGCCTGGCTGTTCCACATCTGTTCTAGCTCCCTGAAAATGCACCTGGGAAAGCAGCAGATAATGGCCCAGGTACTTCAGCCCCTGCACCCACAGGGGAGACCTGAAAGAAGCTCCTGGCTCCTGGCTTGAGATCAGCCCAGCTAAGCTGCTGTGCCCAACTTGGGAATGAACTAACGGATGGAAGATCTCATGCTCTCTCTCTCTCTTGTACCTGCACTTCAACTAATAAATAAATCTTTAAAAAATTGTGAAACGATATGAGTGAAAATAAAAACTCAGTTTATTAAAATTTCTAGGATGCAGCTAAAATGCCAATTATAGGACAATTTATAGTACTAAATATTTATTTTGAAAAGAAAATATCTAGCTAACTAAGCCCAAGGGTAGTTGAAGGAAACAGAGAAGAACAAAATGAAATATGCCTGGAAAATTAGTTTGGACTTAGACCCTAGTAGAATAACGTAAGGAAACCAAACACACGATTCTTCATACTGTTCTCTCCTAACTTTTATTGAAAATGTTAACTATGAAACATTTTTCTATGCCGTAATTTTCCAAACAGTAGTAAAGGAAATTGCATGATATATTAATGAAAACACTGCTTATTTGTTTCAACTCTTAGAATATATAGACAAAGCACCTAAGACATAATTATGGTTACAGATTATGGTTACAGGTAAAGTATAAGAAGATGAGATATCATATGTGGAACAGGGGGTAGAGCGAGGTTACTGTGTTTTTGTTACTATATGGATAATGGAGAAATAATTGCAGAATTTGCAGAACAATTAGAGCACATAACATAAACTATAAATGGGATTATTAATAAAGTTTTACACTACAGAGTTATTTTTTAAAACTATGGAATCACCATGTTTGGATTTCATTAGAAATTATGAGTAACCTGAAACATTAAAAAGTAGTTAATATTGATTGAAAAAATGTTAGGAGAGACCTGGGGAGGAGAAGGTGACAGATTAAGAAGGGAGCTTACCGCTGTAGTCTAGAATATAGTTTTAAAAAAGTGGATGGAGTACAGTCTCAGGGAAGAGTTAGAAAGCCGCAGAGGAAACTCCATGCAAAATAGGGGGACACAGCAGAGCTACGTGGAGGGTGTGGCCATGCACAACTCAGGACCCCGGCAACCGAGAGAGCCTCTATACCAGCGTTGGAGAGAGGCGAGACCAGAGTGCAGCAGCCCAAGCCACTGGTGAGACAGCTGCAGAGAAGCCTGGAGGGAATCCAGCTTGGAGCCCTGTGGAGGATAGCGTATCTGCCAAACTAGAGACGAATGAATGGGGGGGGGGCATGTTTCTCTCTCCCCAGTCACCCGGCAGGGGTGTCCTGTAACAACCCGAGACAGAGCAGGCACCATTTAGGACATATGTAGCAGCTTCATTAGCCCACATCAGCACCCAGCTACCAGTCAAGGGGAGACTCCTAAGCCTGGCAGGGAGAACTAATGGAGGGCTGGGTGCTTCATGACCGTGGGAGGATTGTGTGCCAGGACTGTGAAAGCAATGAGGCTGCGGGACTGTGGAAACACTGAGGTTGTGCGGGAAGGTTCAGGGTGTGGCTGGGACTCTGGACAGTCACTGTGGGAGGCACCACATGCTCAGGGTGTCCTGGGTCCCTGGTGAGGGACATTGCAGGGGAATCTGCTTACATGGAAAACTGCACAAATCCTTTGTGTCATCCTGGTGGAAGTGTGGACAAATAGTATACTCACTGGGGCTAGCATCAGGCACTGGTCTCCTTTGAGGAGAATGAGCTAAGCAGAACACTCCCACTGCAGCACTGAACAGAGTTCCCTGGCCACACCTAACACATGCCTCTAGGTATTCCCTGAAAGCAGACAATCCACTCACTAATCCACACATAGTCCCAAGATAAAAGCTGCCACAGTGATAACACAAAGAAGAAATCAACGAGTATCTCCACAAATCCTGAATAATAAACATACCAATTCAAGAAACAAGAATAATAAACACACCACGATGCCCTCAAAAGAATACAACACTTCAATACTAGATTGTGAAAATGAAGAGCTTCAAGAAATTCAAGAAATAGAATTCAAAAAACTCATAAGATTACATAGAAGTATCAGAATCTAATGCATGAACTTCTGAAATCTGTACATGACATGAAAGAAAATTTCTCCCATGAAATTGAGATCTTACAGAGAAAGCAAAAAGAAACTTTGCAAATGAAGAATTCAATAGAAGAAATAAAAAAAGCTGTGGAAAGTTTAACAACAGAATTAGTGAAGCAGAAGAAAGAATATCTGACTTAGAAGACAAATCACAGAAAATTATACAGTCAGACCAGAAACAAGAAGAAACTAGAGAATTATAAAACACTGTTGGGAATCTACAAGATACTATCAAACAACCCAACATAAGGGTTCCAGGAGTTCCTGAGGCATGGAAAGAGAAAGGATTAGAAGAAATTTATACTGAAATAGTAATAGAAAACTTCCCTAATTTAAAAAAGAAAGGGACATCCACGAACAAGAAGCACATAGAACCCATAATATGTGGGGAGCAACTCGGACTAGACTGTTACTGGAATTAAGACTTATTCTATGCATCTGCTCTCCCACAATATGGCGCTGGGAGAGGAGGAAACGGCTTCTACACAGCTGCCTCCAGTTCAACTAATAAGCAGCAGGACCTGCTCCTGATTGGAGGAGAGCAGAGTACTTGGCGTGTGGGTAGCAGAGTTGGGATTGGTGGAAGAGGACTATAAAGGAGGAGAGAGACAACATGCACCAGGAACATGTAAGGGGAACATCTATCTGAAGGAACACCTGAGCAGCCCCCGAGAGAGCCGGCCGGCGGTGTGCCGCTCCCCCACGGAAGTGGGGAAAGTGGCAGGGGGAACCGCCCTTCCACGGAGGTGGAAGGGTCGGTAGCCAACCCGGGAAGAACCAGCAGCAAACCCGGGAAGGGCCGAACAGACAAAAGAACAGCGCAGGGTCCTGTGTCGTTCCTCCACGAAGAGGGGGAGCGACAATAATAGACATGACCAGAAAAGATCTTCACCATGACACATTGTAATCAAACTCTACAGTAAAACTTAAAGAAAAGATTCTAAAACATGCATGTGAGAAACACCAGATTACTTTCAGAGAAGCTCCAATTAGACTCACAGAGGACTTCTCATCAGAGACCCTATAGGTTAGGAGAGAATGGTGAGATATATTCCAAGTCTTAAGAGAAAAAAAACAGTCAACCAAGAGTACTGTATCCTTTGAAGCTCTCATTTATGAATGAAGATGAAATAAAGACCTTCCACAACAAACAAATTCAAAGAATTTGTCTCTACCCATCCAGCCTTACAAAAGATGCTTAAGGAGGTGTTGCACACAGTAACACAGAAACACAGTCATCACTACAAAAGAAGGTAAAGGAAGAAAATCGCCCAATAAAAGTACAAAGAAAATCCAAAGTAAATAATAGGAATATATTTGGGAAAATGGCAGAGCAAGTTGTTAGTGATCAATAGTCACCTTGAATGTAAATGGCCTCAACTCTCCAGTTAAAAGACAGAGACTGGCAGAATGGATTAAAAAACAAATCCCATCTATTTGCTGCCTATAAGAAACACATCTCACTAACAAAGATGCACACAGACTGAAAGTGAAAGGATGGAAAAAGCTATTCCTTGCTAACAAACAAAAAAAAGTAATGACTTGAACAGCCCTTGTCTTGACTGTTGAGGAACATTTTTTTTTTTTAATACTATTTGTTGAACTCTTTTTTAACATAGAGTTAATAATATGTGTATAAAGTCAACTGAAAATGGATCTCAGCAAAAAATAAGAGTGGGAATAAGAGGGAGGAGGAAGAGGGGTTGGGAATGTACATGAGAGGGTGGGCACAGTGGGAAGAATCACCATGTTCCTAAAGCTGTAACTATGAAGTCTGTGAATGTAAAGCTATATAATTTTGCATACATTTCTACAGACTTACTTCTATGGGTATAGTTTAAAAACTTGCCATGGGACCCCAAATCCCCTTAAGCTGGGTGGTGATCATACAGATATGATTAAGGGTCTGGTAATAATAATAGATACAGTTTAAAAGGAGACAATATTCCAACATGAGAAGCAGTCCACAGAACAGACTCATAGAATGACAATCCTTTTAAATAGCACTCTGACCTCAGAATGAGCCCTCGAGGCATTTTGGTCTGGCCAAAAGCCTGAAAGAACATTTCAAGCATAGAAAGCCAAGACACTGAGGAAAATAATGTTCTACATGAAGAATCTCGGTGCGTTAGACCCCAAGGGAAAGAAGTGGTTGTCAAAGAAGGATATACTTTTCTCTGAGGGGAGGACAGAATTTCCACTTTGCTTACAATCCTAATTACTGATGGAATTTGTGGACTCAAAAGTCTTCAATAGCCTAGGCAGCTCATGTCAAGAGCCTTGGGTGATCATGGACATCATACATAAGAGTATTAAGTGCTAAAGTAACAACAAAAGTCACTGTGCATTAACTTCCCATGCAGAACCTCTGTCCTCAAAGAATTGTGTTTTAACTATATCTAAGTGCTCCCAAAAGATGTATCATTCTTGAGTGCTTTGTTACAGTTAATTAAGTTTCAAAAAAAAAAAAAAGAAAAGAAAAGAGAAGAAAAAGAATGAAATTACCTTCAAGGTGCAATGACTTTGAGCCAGCGCCGTGGCTCAATAGGCTAATCCTCCACCTTGCGGCGCCGGCACACCGGGTTCTAGTCTTGGTCGGGGCGCCGGATTCTGTCCCTGTTGCCCCTCTTCCAGGCCAGCTCTCTGCTGTGGCCAGGGAGTGCAGTGGAGGATGGCCCGAGTCCTTGGGCCCTGCACCCCATGGGAGACCAGGAGAAGTACCTGGCTCCTGGCTTCGGATCAGCGCGGTGTGCCGGCCGCAGGGCGCCGGCTGCGGCGGCCATTGGAGGGTGAACCAACAGCAAAGGAAGACCTTTCTCTGTCTCTCTCTCTCTCTCTCACTGTCCACTCTGCTTGTCACAAAAACAAAACAAAACAAAACAAAAAACCAAAGATGCAATGACTTTGAACATTCCTTGTCTGGACTATTGAGGAACAGTTCTTTCTGTTTGTTTTCTTTCTTTTTTTTTACCATGCAAACTGGTGAAGTTTTTGCTTAGTACAGAGTTGGTCTTTTGTGTATAAAGTTAATTGAAAATGGATTTTAGTGGAGAGTGGGACTGAGAATGAGAGCGGGAGGAGGAGGAGGAGGAGCAGAGTGCGAGGGCGGGTATGGTGAGAAGAATCAATATATTCCTAAAGTTGTACTTATGACATGCATGAAGCTTCCTTAAATAAAAGGTTTTTTGGGGCAAAAAATAATAAATTTAAAAAAGGGAGTTAATATTGATTGTCTATGGGAAACAAATGGAAAGGAGCAGGAGAGGGATTATTATCTTTTATTCATGGCCATCTTGTTTCATTTGATTTTTACTGAACCCAGAAAAGGAATGCTCATAGTCAAACACTGAGGACTACATCACTATTCAATCCATCTCTCTCTCTCTCTCTCTCTCTCTCTCTCTCTAAGATTTTATTGATTAACTTGAGAGGTAGAGTCACAAAGAGAGGGAGAGACAGAAATAAAGGTCTTCCATACACTCCTTCACTCCACAAATGGCCCGAATGTCCAGAGCTGGGCTGATCTGAAGTCAGAAGCCAAGAGCTTCTTCCAGATCTCCCATGCAGGTGCAGGGGTCCAAGCACTTGGACCATCTTCTATTGCTTTCCCAGGCCACAGCAGAGCACTGGATTAGAAGAGGAGCAGCCGGGACAGGAACCAGTGCTCATATAGGATGCCAACGCTACAGCCAGAGGCTTAGCCTACTATGCCACAGCACCAGCCCCAACCACTATTCCTTAACTCTAATTGTCCTTTCAGAATGTAATAATACACTTAAATCACACAGATTCTCTGATAGAAAGAAATGCCACTGTTGCTGATTGTCCTGGTTTGGGTCGTCCAGAAAGCAGAGCCTGACACACTGTATTTGGGAGTTGAAACTGTCCAACTGAAGCACAAGAGTACAGAAGAGAGTTAACACGACCAGTAACATGTGATATTGAATCTGCCTGGTGGGAAGGGAGAGCTTATTGCCAGTATAGTTCACTGCAGAAAGTGACCGGAATACTTTCTGGAATTTTCTGTTCATAGGGCAGGAGGCTGCAGCATTTGCCCACAGCTAACCACTCCATTGGTTAGAGTTGTTCCAAGAACACTAACTCGCTCACACCTGAGGTTGTACATACAGAGTCCCTGGGGTACAGAGGATTCCTCGGGTCACGGATCAGAAGGATGGATGTTGACCACTTGGGGGGACTCTGGCAGGCCACTGAGGAATCCCCTGGAGCTCTGGCTGAACTCAGATGCAGGAGGGAATATGACTTCTCGCTGAGCAAGAACGGCATCTACCAGTGCCTTAGTGAACAAAGGCACCTGTCCCTGGCATGAGTGATTTATAGCCAATTCAGCTATACTGTCATTCTAACCTATAGTTTACAAAATGAAATGTTGGACATTTAGGCTGCTTCTACATATAAGTACTGCATTACCAAACAAAGGACATTAGTCTTTTATCTACTGGCTATTCGAAATCCTCTTAAGATATCACTTTTCAGTATATATCGTAAACCAAATTTCACTGTCATTCCCATTATAGGCACGCTGAAGGCAAGCACAAAAACTGAACAAACCCCTATTTCTGTTTTGATGCTCTGCTCTTCCCACCGTCCCTCAGTCCAATAAGGCAAAAAGTGCTTTACTAAATGTTAGTCACACTGGTGATGCAGTTACCAGTAAGAAAATCGCCACCCAATTTTCATACCTTTTATATTCATTGCATAAAATGCCATATACACACATCACAAAACTGATAGATGCTTAATGTGCTTACTTAAGGGGTTGCATGCTCAAAGTTAAGTCTATCTGCAAATAGGCCATAAAGATACATTACACTCACATAGGGTGCCATATTTTTTAATTTTTCAGGAAACATTCATAATTTTGGGAGTAAATACGCTCTTTGTTACAAGTTAATCAGTATTAAACACCATCTTGATGAATATTTATATACCCAAAGAAGTCCATTCCATGTAATAGGGGGTGTGAGAGAAGCCATAATGAATTAGAAATTTAATAACGAGAGCCTGTTCTCTGGTATATATAAAGATGCACCTGCTAGCTGTCAATCATCCTAGGGTTTGCCATGATTTATTTCCTTCATCACAAGTGCTGAGAGGCATGCCACACTTATCCAGACCTGGTCTCCTTTCCTACAACCAAGAGCAAAGCCAAAGTAAAGTGAGTTAAACCCTATGGATCTTCCCAGTCTGACATTCCAGCCCTCTTCTATTTCAGGCTTCTAAGGTTGGCCAGGGTTGGAAGCCTATCTATGTACCGTCTCTGACTAGGTATAGAGAAACCCAGCAGCCTACCCAGTGAGCCCACGCACTGGCCCATTAGCGCCACATCACCAACAACACAGACTATCACGGTCAAAGTTTGCCATGCCTTTCCAGATCAAGACATCTCACAGTGAGCCAGAGAGGAAACCACAAAGGATTAAAGACAGAGGACGTGCTCCACTGCACATCTATGAAGGGCGCTCTGTGCTCACCACAAAGCTTTGTCTTCCTTAGTTCCACTTTTTAAACAGCATCACTTGCATGGTTTCATTGAGTACACACTAATCGTAAGTGGCCATGTTTCATTTGTGGATTGATTTGAAAAGCTTTCTTTAAATGTATAGATGAGAAGTAAAGACAAGAAAGAAGATAGGAACCAACGAATGAACCAAGGAAGGGAAGGAGGGAGCAAGGCCCTCAGCAGTCCATCCTGCAAACTGTCCAGGCACTTCAGCAGAAATTCAACGCCCCAATAATGTGAGTCAAGATGAAAACCAAGGAAGCGGTATGCCAAGCAGTTTCTGGAAATAAGCACAGCCACATTCTCTTTACATTTTTTTAAAAGATTTATTTATTTAGTAGCAAAGCAGAGTTACAGAGAGAGGAGGAGAGAGCGAGCTCCTCCAACTGCTGGTTCACCCCCCCAAGATGGACACAATACCAGAGGCTGGACCAGGCCAGAGCCAGGAGCCAGAGCTTCCTTCAAGTCTCCTACATGATGCAGGTCCTAAGCACTTGGGCCATCTTCCACGGCTTTCCCAGGCACATAAGCAGGGAGATGGATCGGAAGTGGAGCAGCCGGGACTCAAACTGGCATTCATAGGGGATGCCAGCATTGCAGAGGTGGCTTTACCTGCTATGTTACAGTGGTCCTGGCTGCTCCACTTCCAACTCAGCTCCCTGCTAAAGCGCCTGAGAAAGCAGCCGAAGATGGCTCAAGTGCTTTGGGCATCTGCACTCAAGTGGGAGACCTTCCTGGCTTCAGTTTGGCCCCAGGCGTCACAGCCATTTGGGGAGTGAGCCAGCAGATGGAAGACCTCTCTTTCTCCATCTCTCTAACTCTGCCATTAAAAAAAAATAAAACAAATCTTTAAAAAAATTGACAAAGAAAATGACAGAAGAAATACACCAGTGAAAACATTTTTCTTTCTGGGAAACAGTGCCAGAAAGCACTTAGGGTGTCCCTGAAAATGCGGGAAAGTTTTGTACAACCCTCAGGTTGCAGAAAGCTACCTACTGTCTCGGGAAATACACTTCCCGCTCAGCTCAGCTAACAGCCAGAGCGGCCGAGGCACCGAGAACTGGCTGCCTCCACCACCACACCCTAGTCTCCAAGGCCACGGCCGCAATCACAGGTGTCCACACAGCTGCACGCGCTCTTAAAACTACTTTCCTATCTGCTGCCAGTGACTGTAAATTTAATGAGAGCACCTGCTGCCCTCTTGCTTAGTTAATTCATGGTGATCCGTCTGGACTAAAGGAAATTTCAGAAAAGCCTCTGTTCTTCAGCAATCAATTTCCCGTCTCTACGCTGGCCTGAAGGGTCTTTGATTCATGTCATATTACACTTACGCTAAGCACCGATGACAGTGGACACATTTAGTTTCTCTAAGTAGTGTTGGGGCTGGAGAACAGGAAATGGCTACTAAGAGGAAATAAAATGAGAAGATCAATTGTCTGCCTGAATATTGACAGCTGGGGAGCTAGTTGTCCTTGACCTCAGGCACTGAGGAGTAGCAGTACCAGCTAATAAAATTTCTGCAATTGGCAGAGTGCAAAAAGAGGGGAAAAGTAACATCATTTGCTTTATAAAAATAATTCAAGGCAATGCAACAGAGCGAACAGAGTCTTGTCAACAAATGGTGCTGGAATGACTGTAACTCTATGAGCAAGAATAAAAACCCATGGAGACAGAGACCTTAGGTTCTTCCAAAAGTTAACTCAAGATAGATCAAAACCTTTAGCATAAAATGCCAATGTACACAACTCCTAGAGAATAACAGAAAATCTATATGATTTTGCATTTCAGAAATGGTTTTTCGCACAAAAGAATTGGTAAGTTCAACAACAGCAAGACTGAAAATTTTGGGCTCTGTAAAACACAGGGTCAAGAGAAGGCAAAGGCCAGCTCCTTCTGAGAGCAGGTGTTTGTGAAAGGTGGGTATGATAAAGGACGGTTACCCAAAATGTATGCGGAGCTCGGAACACTCATTAGTAAGAACGCAAACAACCCAACTAAAGCACGGGACGGACATCTAGATAGACATTAAACATATGAAAAGAGGCTTCACCTTATAAGGAAACTGAAACACAGAGATTCATGTCACACCCATCCCAACAGCCACAAGTCCAGAATACTGACACACGAAATGCTGGCAAGGCTGTGTAGCAACAAGAACTTACATTCAACTCTATGGCTTATCTGTATACTATTTTACTTATTTATTTTTTTAAATTTTTAAAGATTTGTTTATTTTAAAGTCAGAGTTACACAGAGAGAGCAGAGACAGAGACAGAGACAGAGAGGTCTTCCGTCCGATGGTTCACTCCCCAGATGGCCGCAATGGCCGGAGCTGCACCGATCTAAAGCCAGAAGCCAGGAGCTTCTTCTGGGTCTCCCACACGGGGGCAGGGACCCAAGGACTTGGGCTATCTTCTGCTTTCCCAGGCCACAGCAGAGAGCTAGACTGGAAGAGGAGCAGCTGGGACTGGAACTGGTGCCCACATGGGATGCCAGAGCCTTCAGGCCAGGGCGTTAACCCACTGCGCCACAGTGCCGTCCCCCAATCTGTATACTATTTTAATGATATCCTCTGGTGAACAGAAGTTTTAAAATTTTAATTGCCAACTTACTTTATTCCCATACATGATTGTGCTTTTGTGTCCTAAGAAATATTTGTCTTCTCTCAAGCCACACATTTTATTCTAGAATTTTCTTTAGAATTTGTATAATTTTTGAGGTAAGGACTATCACCCATTTTGAGTTTTATTTTTCCACATGGGCATCAAGTTGCCTAGCACAATTTGCTGGAAACAGCATCCAGTCTCTTTTGAATTATTATGATATAAAAACTGAGCATTTGTAGTCAAGTCTCTGGACACGTGGACATTGTGTTTCTGTTCACTCTGACTCTGCCCTAAAAGCCAAGTGATTACACCAGGTGCATTTAATCAACTGCTGGCATGCTTGAGTAAGCCATGATGCTACTTGTTAAAATTCTATTAGTTCTGTGAATCTTTTCTTCCTCTTTCCTTGCTTTATTTTGGAAGGTTCAACTAATACTTATTTCTCCATTGTATCAAGCTGTTGGTCTATTAGCTATATCTCTGTTTTCCCTAGAAAGTGTTTGTTCTAGTGTTTACAGTATACATTCTCAACTCAACATGGTGTACTTTCCCTTAATATTGTACTCATCTCTGTTCCAGTTGTATTATATTGTCCCTTTACTTCTGTACCATGTAGTCATTTGATTAGCCATTACAAGTCAAGAGTTCTGTTCAAATTTTTAGAATCCCATTCATACTAGTCCCTTTCTCCATCAGTATAAAATAAACTTTACTCCAAAAATAAGAAAAGTGAAGAAAAATATGCAGAACTCCTAGTGACTGATGAGATATTTTATATAGTTTAAAAGTTGTTTACTTATATTTTAGATCTAATTTTGAAATGATTAATCTATATTAAATGTTGAAGATTCAACATAAAAGTATAATACATAATATAAATATATATAAATATAAAACATCTCTAAATTTACATTTTAATATTAGAAAGCAACAATAATTTCATGCTTAATAGGTATGAAATGATATAATTCAAATAAAGGACAAAAGGTAGATAAACTGAAATAACCATTGAGCTGTCTTTCAGGAAACCACTAGTAATTTCAATCACATAATTAGTATCAGTAGGGTTGTTTAAAATACGAAATGACTAAATGTATCACGTGATTTCCAAGCATGTACGAGGGTCAAGTCAACGGGAAGTTGGGTTCTAATGACAAGAAAGAAGGAAGAGAGGGAAGGAGAGAGGGAAAAAAACCCTAATATATGGGGCAGAGTCAGGACTTCACACATAATTTTACATAGAGCTTGGTATAGATCATGGCTGAGCTACTCAGATGGGATGAGATACTCAATGAGGACAAAGTAACGAGATAAAACTGGATGGGACAGGAACTGGAGAACAATGACTTCAGAATACAAGAACAGAATAGCTTAGGATGACAACAGGAATCTCTAGAGGGCTGGGAAGGTACCCTGAACAGTGATTCTAAAAGTAACAGAAAAGTAAATTGAAGGCAACGTTACCAACAGTAACATTAACTTGAAAGAACAAAAATTAATAAAAAAATCCTCAGTTCCAAGATTGAGAGGCCACTTGTGGCAAATAAGGCAACAGCTTCATTGAGAGGATTTGAGGAAGTCAAACTGTGTGGTGTTAGATGAGGCCATCTGCAAACAGAGGCTCTTTTAAGATGTCTAGTAAGGAAAAAAAAAAGATTGTACTGCAAACTCAGTTGTGTATGGCACTTGTCATAGATAAACAAGATGGATGAGGGAGGGAGACAGAAGATGGTTCCGACTGCAAGTCTGCAAAGGCGATGAGAAGCAGCAGAGAGGGAGCCCTGCACACCATCATTGACCAACGGGCAAATATCTCCGTTTGCCCTAAGTGTGAAGATCAAGGATACTCACGGTGTTCCTGTCTGCTTTTTATCATTCTGCAAAATGGGAATATGCATAACAGACCAGAGTGGCACTGCATACAGTTCACAGCTCTGGGGACAGGAACCAGCCCCAGTGTCAACCATCAGTGCCAACGCCCGGCTCCCACAGGCATGGAAGTCAGTAGAATTCTAGTTGGAATTGAAGACCTCCTAGCTCATTCCTGGGTAGCAGGATACTTGTTGCAAGTTTTGATTAATATAATGATGCTAACTCTTACCTTGTAAATAAAGATCCTTGAGCATTCCTTGCCAGGGAAAACTAAGTACTTCAGGGCCCACTTTGCTAAAAATTTATTTACTTATCCAGAAGGTTTAAATTCTTACTTCACTGAAATTAAACATTTTTTTCTTGAATTTTTAAGCAGTGTTTCCCTTCATGCAAATGACGTAACACTGACCATTCAAAGAAATCACCACAACAAGGAATTTCAGTTTTTCACAGGCATTATTTTTGTGTTTGTAGGGAAATCTCAATTTTATAGATAATGCAAAATCTGTTCTGTACAATCAGAATTTTCATTCTAGTGAAATTTACATTTTACAAGAAATAAAAAAATATGCATTGAGCTGCTGAACAAACACAATGCTTATCAGAGACGGTTAACTTGCCGAGCCTGTAAAGAAACACTTCTTGGGTTGCGTGTGGTGATATTCTTACATCAACTGGATTCCAAAAGTATGTTTCTCCCATGTTATATAAAAACATTCCGTTTGTGTAATGAACAACAATAGTGCCAGTAATCAAAGAAAATCACGATTGTCAACAATGGGAAATGTCTCCTAGCAACCAAGTTTCAATTACTCTTTGTTTGCTAACAAGAGCTGAGATATTTTATGCTGGTCGTTTTATTCCAGAGAGTAATGTGTTATCAAACACCATGAGAGAGAGAGAGAGAGAGAGCGAGCGAGCGAGCTCATGTTTCAACTGGCTTTGGTTTCCAATCAAACATCTTGCAATTAATTTTATTAGTGTTTTAGACCTAATTTACTTTGAATAAGCCATAACTATGATTTGTTATTGTCATGTTCTAAAAGGAATTGTAATGTGGAGTAATTATTTGTTTAAATAATGGAATCATTGGCATACAGATGATACTCGAACAAAGTAAAAATTTATTAGCACTAATAATAAGATTAAACAAAATCATATCCCAGAATAGATCCCAGGAGGACCCTTTAGCTATTTTACTTGAACTAGAAATAATACTGCTAATTATGATATAACACTGACTGTCATAGCAGCCCTCACAAAGACCACTTATTAGCGCCTAATAAAAACCCTCTGCTACCAGCAAGACTACAATGGAAGTGTACACTTGGTTGAAATCAACGTGAATTCTGAACACTACACACCTGCCTTTGCGAACAATTTTACTCAAAGCATGCATTCTGACTTCTTTATATAATTTAAACTGGGCAAGTGGCCCTTGAAACAGGGCTGTACTTCCTCTGCATGCAGTGGCCGGGGCTCTGGAGCCCAAAGTGCTCGTTAACATGAACACTCATCAGGGAACTGGGCTTACCAAGAAGTCGGGGAGACTTGAAAACATTCTCTTCAAGATGGACGTCTTGGGTTAAAATGCCCAGGCCTCTACGTCTACACAGAATTCTGAATATGAATATATTTGTCAATATTTAACATTGTTTCTGGGTTTTGCTTTTTTTCATATTACTTCTCAGAGCTACAAGTCATAGACCATAGGACAGTATGTAAGCCTACTCCTTACATGAAGATTTGTTTTCACCTTGCAAATTCAGAAATATTACATGTTAACATGCATATAATCACACCAAGAAGTGATGGTAAATGTAGAAAATAGGATAGACTAAGTACTCGTAAGTCCTAGGATTGCATTAAATTAGTGTGGAAGTAATGGTACAATGCAGAAGTTACTCAATCTCAAGGCAAGCATTTTAACTAAATGCCATTTCTAGAAGAAATCGTCATTTCATGTTTGTCCAAATACTGTTGTTACAGGGGTTACTGAACAAAGATTTGCTACATTGTTTTGAGCAATGAGGTAAAGAGAGATACTGGGCATGCAAACACGCCATATTTTAGCGGCAATACCACAGCTACCATTGTTAGGGTTTTAATGCAAAGCTTTGCAAAAAATATGTATCAGCTGACTATGATAAAATAAAATGATCTGCTTCCCCATCCTTGACAGCCAATAAACATTAAAAAAACCATAATACACACATCAACACTAGCTCAGGATTAAGACTCAAAATACTCATGTTCTAGGCTGAGCAGAACCAAGTCTTGGCAAGCTGTGAAACGTGTGTACTTACTCACAATTATACTGGCTTTCAAAGAACGCGGTTCGGTTTTCCAGAGACACAATAACTGAGCACAGAAGAAGGGGTAGGGGCCCACGCTGTGGATCCTGGCTTTCCTAAGCATGTCTAGCAGGAAGATAGCCACCTTTCCTGGCGATTTTTAGTTTCCCCTGGAAATTCTGGTCAATCTGTAAGTTCAAGACACACATACTTCACTGACCTAGAATTTTTGTTGTTGTTGTTCACAGCAAACACTGACGAGATTCCAGCTGCACTTATTTACACAGAAACGTGGCCATAGGCCAGAGTGAAGTAGTTTAGCGGCTACGGGGAGGCTGATCCCGTGTCTGTCTCCCAGTTCCAGTGGGTGCTTCTTCACCATCACCAAGGCTTTCAGCGGCACTGTCAACAGAGCTCAGAGAGGGTCTTGAACTCCCCAGAATGAATGACGTCACCCAGCTTTCAACTCTCATTTAATGGGAAAGCGTCAACGGCTTCAACAGCGGGCCGTTGGTAGCACATTATGCAAATGATAAGTCTAATCTTTTGCATTATACATAAGAGCTGCTTATTGTGCATTAACTAATTTATCTGACTACGAAAGGGCTATGAATGCTGATTTTTATTAAGCTCTTCATTAAGTGAAAATGTAGGCATGGCAAGTGCATATATTAGCATGTGCTGGTTTTGCATGAATGAATAAATACACACGTCTGGTTACCAAGTGACATTCTTATGTGGGTAGAAATCAAGTAAATTTTTTTTCCTCCAGCCACATCAGTAAGATGAGAAAGTGAGAATTAAATAAAAGAAAATACTTCCGTGCTGTTAACAGTCACCACACTTATTTTTATCATGCTGCTCAAAGCCCTTTCTAAAGAACACAGAATATAGAGCCTAACAGCATTGTTCACATTTTATGTAAGTTTCCTCAGTATGCTGGCCTCTATTGTAATTGTCCTAAAAAGCAGATTAACAGTGGAACACTAAGTTGAATTACAGTAGTCAGTCACTTTAGAGAAATTTAATTCATACCAGTAAAATAACATTTCATTAAATATGCACTCATTAATTTGGTTCAGATCTAGGCACAGTCACGTCTAGATGGCTATGTGACTAGATTTTGCTAGTGCTCACTTAATTAAGCACATTTCATTAAGGCACTCATTTGAAGCTGACACCGACGCTGCACACAGGTCAGCCTTAACCCAGCAACTGACCACAGGTGGCCCCAGAAGAGAAACCCAAAAAGCACACTCAAGATTTACTCGATGAGATGGACAGGTTGACCACACTCAGCCAATACATAGCAGGGGCTCCATGTCAATCATGAGGATTTTCTAACCTTATTACTTTAAAAGTATTTTAACACTGCACTTAGAAGCTCCCAAAGAGAAGGTGAGTGATTACTTTTACAGCTGGTTTTCAAGGTCAAAGGGCGGCAGGAAATCAAATTAACCTCTTTCTTTGAAGAGGCAAAACAGCCACAATGGCTGGGCTACGGACGGGGGAGGGGTGGCCTCCCTTATTATACGGACTTCAGACTTCAGCCCCTTCTTTCAGTTCATTAAAATTAATGGCCGATTACTCAGTGTCATGCATGAGAACAGTTTGTTCCTTTACCAACCAGGTAAACTCAAACGCGTACTACCATACACGACGCAAAGCCAGCCCTGGGATTTGGCCCTGAGCCCAATCGAACTGCAGAATGTTTATTAAATTATTAAAATTTATGGGTTGATAGCACCCTAAAGCAATTTATTATAGCTGTAAACCATTTTTAAGTTTTGAAAACACAATAAAGTTGATTTAATAATCCCCCTAATCTTATACACAACTTCCTCTAGAATTTTCTTCAATTACGCCTCATAAATTACAATTTATTGTGTATTAGAGAAACACTAAAAAACAAATACTTCATCAGAATTGCATCAGATGTACTCCTGAAACATTTGCCAGGAAGCACAACAAATTCACATGTGACCGCTGCACTTAGAAGAGCTCAAGTTCAAATCAAAGCCACAATGGGGAGTTCCTTTGCCAAGGATAATAACTAAAATCTTCCCTTGACTTGAGCCAGGAACTCAACTTTAATGAATGCCTGGGCAAAGAGGTCAGGAAGGGAGAGACAGGCCATACCAGTGAAATTTCCTCCTCTTTAAAAACTGCCTGAATTGCAAAGTGCAGAGAGCCTCATCACCTCTTTGAAGAACTTTACGAGAGAACAAGTGCTTGGAAAGACGATCGCACAGACCCGGTCATTTTAGAAACACATCATATTTTTCTTGTGGGCAATAGGTCATCAGTGCAAGCAAATTTACTTAGCTTGAACCACTTTCTAGACAACATTCCACATTTTAAAAATGTGCTGCACAGCAGTTTAGGATTTGGATCCTTGGTTGATGCATAATCTCTCACTATGGAACAATCTAGTCTGTTTCACATTTTATATCGACTTCATTAGCACAGAATTATCCGCTGAACTCCGTGGAACCTGTGACTTAGAGGACTTTGCTTTCTTAAGAGATGTTTTCTGTGGCTCCATAGGGGAGGAGGACGTAGTTGAGACCCAAGGAAATGTGGCTGGGAGTCAGGAGGACACTGCATCTATATCCCTTAAACACTGCACGCCTGGGCTGCACTGCTCCCTGCAGGAGGCTACAACTCTCATTCCAGCTGACCCATCATGGACTCCAACTATGTTCAATCTGGAGCTGCCGATACCTGTCCTGGTCTCACAGGAGAGCTGGTTCTGTGAGAACCTTTCAGAAGCAGAGGACTCCTTCAAAAATCTGATTTGTTCCTACATGAGAGAGCCAAGGCTTGGGTCTTCCTTAACACGAGCAAGATCCCTTGGAGGGACCCCAAAGGCATCAGCGAAACAGAGGCGACACTTGCGTTGACCAAGGAATCCTTACCATGACCAAGACCTCAGTGGGTGTATTAATGAAGTTCAAGAATCACAACAGCACAGAAGATCTAGCTGGCATCTTTTTTTCCTTCTCTTCTCCTTCCATGCCTAAGTAGGAGGGGGCTTCAAAACACTGTGGAAAATGGAGTTTTAAAAAAAAAACAGTGTTGATGCAAAAAAATCTGTAACCCACACACATGAAACAGATTCAAAAATTTCACCAAAATTGAGGAAAGTGCGCAGTCTCTTTCATGATCTTGTTCTAGTACCCTCACAGTTAATGACATTCTATTCTGTGAGAAGAGCAATTCTATCTGTACCCTTTCCCTTGCGTGCACTGAGCTGTCTACATTTTTGACAAATGACTCCTCTCAACTTGGGCACAGCACCATGAGGCAGACATATGGCCTAGTTTGGACCAATTTAACTCTTAACCAAAAAAACACTGAGCTAATTTGGTATACAAAGTGGAGCTGAAATATCCTGAAGACCAAGGTCTGAGGATGCTCTTTTGGATGACCATGATGACTGTAAGCCAAAGAGGCCAGTCTACAGGCTAAGATTCCTGGAAATAGCCATCCATAGGGATTCCACAGGAAAAGCCCTTGCCATCATTTTCCCTATGGCTTATGAATTCCTACAGGGTCCGTGTGTATTTCTAACTCATGGATCCTTCATAGTCTCATATTCTGTAAACTTCATTTTAATTGGAGGTAGCATACCTACGCTTCTATAAATGACCCATCTTTCAAGCAAGCATTCATAAATGAAATCAGACAGGGTTTGGAGCTGACTTACAATGAAAATGTTATTAAAAAATTAGTGATTTTTGAGGCTCTCTTCCAACAATAATGCCTGTATTAGAAAAGAAACGTAAGATTCAACTCAATGGAAATCAGAACTAGAGTCAACAGACAGGAAATAGTGAAAGAAGAATAGAAAGCATTAACATAAGTGAAATAAAGTAGCGAAGATGACCCCCAACACCAGCTCTTTGAGAAGAGCAGTAATATTAATATATTTATAGCTAATCAGGAGAAACAGATACATTATACATTACCAGTATTAGTAATCAGAGATAATGGTATTAAATATTGCACAGATATTAAAATAAATATGAAATGTTTTATGCTACAAAATTAACAACTTATATCAGCCTGCATACTCCTAAAAGCAACAACAGTAACAAAAGAAAGCAAGCACAAGAAGCAATATGTAAACCTAAAAACTTCCTATTTGTTAAAGAATTTAAATATGCATCCTGAAAATATTCCTACAAAGCAACCTAATCAGCTAGGTCATGCAGTATGATTAATGAGGATACATTCATCCCTCATGAACTACCAGACCAAGAAAGCCAACGCTCCTTTACTCAGATGAAACCAGCACTATCTTCTTTAGTAGATCAGAAAGAAACACTGTAAGAGAACATCCCATCAATATTCCCCACGAATGTAGGCATGAAAATCCTCTCAAAACTTAAGCATATAAAATTCAAGAATTTCTAAGTGAGAATATACAACTTGTGATTTTTATTATAGGTTGTAAAGTTGGAGTAACATTTGAAAAATCAATGAATCATTTTAACAGGCTAAAATCACCAAGTGTGAGACTATTTCACTATGTGCAGAAAAAGAATTTGACAATCCTGCCTACACTCACAATAAAATCTCTCATAACTATTAGAAAAAAATTATCCTCAAACAAAAAATATACATCTACAAAAATCCCAATACTAGCTTCACACTAGATGGTGAATTGTTCATTGCTTTACCTCAAAGATCAGAAAGAAGGTAGGCATGACCTCACTATTTCTATTCATCATAGAACAGCAGATTCTGTTAATTAATTGAAAACAAAAAAATAAAATAGTCCTTAGCAGCAGATAATACTATGGGGGTCAACTGAAAAAGTACTTGAGTTTAGCAAGGTAATTGTATACAGAATCAACAAAAAGATCAATCGTATTTATGAAATCAGCAAAGAATGATTGGAAACTGAAATACCACCACTTATGAAAATATAAAAATATGGAAATTCATTTGACAAAGAAAGTGCAAGATCAGCACACTGCAAACTACACAACATTCCTGAGAGTAACTAGAAATCTAAATAATTGGAGGGATACCATGTTCATGGATCAGCAGACTTAGTATTACCAATGTGTCAGGTCCCCCTCAACTGACCTACAGATTAAATACCAACACAATCAAAATCAGCTTTTTGTAGATGTTGTCTCATTTATTCTAAAACTTCCAAATGCAAAGGAGTTGGACTACCCCAATCAACTTCAAAAATAACAAAGTATTTGCTCTATGTATTTCAAAATGTATTTAAAGCTACTTTAATTAAGAGTCTCTGGAATAAGCAAGATAACACAAAAGAATAGAAATTTTAGAAACAGACCTACATTATTTTCGACAACTGATTTTTGGCAAAGTTGCCATGATAATTCAACAAGACAATAGTTTGGGAACAAAATGTCTGTAAAGAAAACCTTGACTTTATTGCACATGTTAACAACAAGTTGCTGCAAATGAAACTGTAGAATTTATAGAAGAAAACACAGGGAAAGGTTTGGTGATCTTCAGTTACACAAAAGTTTCTTAAAAAGAACACAAAATCCAAGAATTAGAACAAAACATCACCATATTTGACCTCAGCAAATTTTACCTTTGTCCTTCAACAGCAACTATTATGATGATGGAATAACTTGGGTCACAAACTTGTAGAATAAAACCTGATACACCAATACCCACCAAATATAAAGTACTGTGTGTTTTATATACAAATTTAGGAGGGCTCTTCAAAAAGATTGTGGAAATACATATTGCATAAAAACTACACATCTACTTCAAGATTCTTTTGTCCCCAAATAATCTTTTAATTTCCCTTTACAAAACTCTTTGTACCAATTAGGTAGAAAACATCTGTGCTTAGCTGGAATCCATTGTGCAAGCACACACTACTGCTAGATTACAATGTATGCCATTTTCATATTGTCCTTGTTGGTTACTCATCAGCACAGAGCTGCGGACATGTCACTTGCACAGCCACATCCTAATCTGGAGAAATGTGAGAGGTGATCGGGTCACCATGAACTGCTTTCTTTCCCTTCATGTTACACCGGGTAAATGGCTTTCTTTGTTACTTTCAAGACTTCACAAAACAGCCAACACTTTTTTAAAAAGTTTGAGTCTCTTGGTTACACAGGTTCTAAAAAATGATTGATTTACATTTTTTAGGAGATTATCTTAATGAGATCTGTTTGTGTAAGCTGGAGAAAAATAGGAAGGTTAAAGAAGGTGCTAACCGCGTGGCTCCATTCACTATGAGCAGTACTAACACTGAGTAATCCATCTTTTTATGATTCCTGGTCTTTACCTTCCCCAAACATATAATGGGGTTAATAATGGTACCTTTCGGGCTGGCGCCACAGCTCACTAGGCTAATCCTCCGCCTTGCGGCGCCGGCACACCGGGTTCTAGTCCCGGTCGGGACACCGGATTCTGTCCCGGTTGCCCCTCTTCCAGGCCAGCTCTCTGCTATGGCCAGGGAGTGCAGTGGAGGATGGCCCAAGTGTTTGGGCCCTGCACCCCATGGGAGACCAG
The DNA here is from genome assembly GCF_964237555.1 of Oryctolagus cuniculus. Taxonomy (NCBI): domain Eukaryota; kingdom Metazoa; phylum Chordata; class Mammalia; order Lagomorpha; family Leporidae; genus Oryctolagus; species Oryctolagus cuniculus. Next base: position 15,059,236 of record NC_091437.1, read on the forward strand.
GAGAAGCACCTGGCTCCTGCCATCGGATCAGCGTGGTGCGCTGGCTGCGGCGGCCATTGGAGGGTAAACCAACAGCAAAGGAAGACCTTTCTCTCTGTCTCTCTCTCTCACTGTCCACTCTGCCTATCAAAAAAATAAAAAAAAAAATTAAAAAAAAAATAATGGTACCTTTCTCTTTTTTTTTTTTTTGAAGATTTATTTTATTATTTGAAAGATGGAGCTAGAGAGAGGGAGAGACAGAGACAGAGAGGTCTTCCATCCACTGCTTCACTCCCCAGATGGCCACAACGACCAGAGCTGTGCCGATCCAAAGCCAGGAGCCAGGTGCTTCCTCCTGGTCTCCCATGCAGGTGCAGGGACCCAAGGACCTGGGTCATCTTCCACTGCCATTCCAGGCCACAGCAGAGAGCTGGATTGGAAGAGGAGCAGCCTGGACTTGAACCGGTACCCATATGGGATGCCAGCACCTTAGGCCAGGGCTTTAACCCACTGCACCACAGTGTTGGCCCCAGTACCTATCTCTTATGATTATTGCAGAATGAGGCGAGACGACCTCTTACAGACAATGCAATGCCTGGCAGTCATCAATGCTGATCATTTATGTACTTTTCTATCAAGATGTAAACATGCAGTGGTAGCATTTACTATGAAAACTCTCATGCTAGAAGCATTTACCTTGTTGGCTGCTTAAGAATCATTGCATCAATTTCCCCATGCCATTCCTTTGCATGTCCTCCCTCCATCGGCAGTACTCTCAGAAACTGGATCCTGGCGCACCAGCGGGGGTGACTTGTACTATGAGGCTTTGTGCAAGGGATGCTCTCCCAGGGGAGGCGGTTCCTCCAACGCTGACAACTGCAGAGAGAAGCAGCTCTCTCCCCCTCCCCAGGCTCAAGACCTGCAGCAGCGCTGTCTTGTATCTTCAGCCCCTTACCGGCCCTGGAAGTCTTGGGGGATAATTCCAAGGCAGTGCATTACAGCTGCTTGCTCGTTAATTTACTCAGCTGCCACCACCTGGGGAAACGAGACAGGATTTCCCCTCCTGACACTGGGCCCCTGGAATTTACAGTCTTGTCCCTTTCTCTTCTCTGGTGGTGTCATTCTTCTCCCTCAGGGCTCGCTAGGAAGTCGGTCCTCTTCATGTACACAAGTCATGTGCCTGCAGCAGGAAATACCAGCAAACATACGGTGCCCGGGCCAGGTAAGCCTGGGGACTGTAGCCTCATGTTATTTAACTAGCCTGTCTAAGCCTGCAGAATTTGCAGGCTACCCCTGGCTGGCCACCTGGTTCTCCAGCAAAGCCCTTAACCTGTGTGTGTGCCACTGACCCTTTGCAAGCGCTATGGCTGAATGGGGCCTCAGTAGCAGATACACTGAAGTCCTAGTGAACAATCAGGCCATCAGAGTGGACCGGAATCCCACAGGACTGATTTCCGTATTTAAAAAGGGCAAATTCGGCACGGGATCATGGGAACATGCCGTGAGCCTCAAGGCAGAGGGCTCCGGGCAGCGTAAGCCAGGACAGGGGCAGGGAGGAGACTTTCCCAGCGGTCCGTGGAGGACAGCCAGCCTCAGCACAGCCCCGTCTGCAACGCTCACACCATCAGCTCCCGATTTCTCGGACAGCCCTGACTGACCAACCTAGCAAGAATGGGGAGCCTCTGGACCCATTTTCTCAATCATTATTTTTAAATCCATGAAACCCATAAAATACAGCTACCATTTGTTTTATTTTTTATTTATTTGAAATATAGAGTTACAGGGAGAGATAGAGACAGAGAGGTCTTCCATCTCCCCAGATGGCTGCAATGGCCAGAGCTGCTCCGATCCAAAGCCAGGAGCCAGGAGCCTCTTCTGGGTCTCCCACATGGTTGCAGGGGCCCAAGGACTTGGGCCATCTTCTGTTGCTTTCCCAGGCCATAGCAGGGAGCTGGATTGGAAGAGGAGCAGCCTAGACTAGAACTGGTGCCTATATGGGATGCAGGCGCTTCAGGCCAGGGCGTTAACCCGCTGCACCACAGTGCTGGCCCCGACCATGTTTTCAAAAACAGCTTCATGATTTAGCCATAAAGGTACTTCAGCATCAATACATGAAGTCACAGTGTAATTGTGAAATATGGAGGAGGTTCCGTGAAATGAGGTCAGCAACAATGCTCACAGACACAAAGACACCAATTTCTGTTGGTCAACACTGCTGCTATCTATAATCCCACGTCTTCAGTATTCAGGAAAATGCTGAATTCCAGTTAAATTGCATCAGAACAGTTGGTATTCTATCACTCATCCAAATTCACTGGCCACCTGAATTCCCTCCTCATATATCTCGGGCATCCATCAATTCCAGGCTCAGAAACTGAAACAAACTAACGAAGCCCATGAAAACCCCTGGTCACCTGTTCGTTCTTGCTTGTTCATCTATAACCTGATCTGCAGTACCATACTCTGTCTTGCACGGGTACTTCAGTGCTAAGGTTCTACTCTCCAGTTTATTCCTTCATTCTACCCAGAGGCCATTCTCTTGGGCCTGACATTCCTCTTGGGAGTGGTTATCCAAGATTCTGAGCATTCCTGGTTTCCTTTGTTGTGAATATGTAAGTTTCTTACTGAAATCCCCAGGAGCTGTTGCTCCCATTTCTAAATCTGCCTCTCTCAGATGCAGTGTGAGAACTCCCCCTCTTACTGGTAGATACGAAGCTTGGAAAGATTCATGTCCACTCACCACACCTCACTTCTGAAGATCTGTTCTTTTCTCAGTACTTCTCACTCCCACGTCCCTACCTGCCCACTCAATTTCTCATCAGCATGTAATGGGTCGCCCATGATTTGGACAAATCTTACTCCTGTAAGAACCATGTATGATGTCTCCAAGCTGAGGCTGTTCTTGGCTTCTCCATCAAGGTTTGTTTTTTGGTTTGTTTATTTCAAAGTGTTACAGAGAGAGAGGGAGGGACAGAAAGAGAGAGACAGAGGGATCTTCCATCTGCTGGTTCACTCACCAGATGGCCTAAACAAGCAGTCCAAAGCTAGGAGCTTCCTCTGTATCTCCTACTTGGGTGACAGGGGCCCAAGCACTTGGTCATCTTCCACTGTTTTCTTAGGCCTTTAACAGGAAGCTGGATCAGAAGTGGAGCAACACAGACATGAAATGGTGCCCATATGAGACGCTGGCATCACAGGTGGTAACTTTATCCACTAAACCACAATGCCAGCCCCTTGACTGTATTCATAACACCTGCCTATGCACTGATCTGACTCGGCTGTTTTCACTTCCTAAGCCTATCCCACTCCACACTTTGCTCTCCTCCCTCGGTTCCCCTCTCCCCGGGGCACGCTCAGCTCCCTAGCCTGACTTGTGGATCAGCCTTCAATTTTCCCTTTCCGATCCTGATTCTTCACTACCTCTAACAGAATATTCTGCTACTCTGTGCCCACTTGTTGAAAATAACTTCTTTGGTTCCTTAAAGGAAGCTTTTCTCAATTACCAACTTTGCTCAACTACCAACTTGAGGGTTTTCTGTGTGTTTCTATATCCACACTCTGATTCTATCTACTCCTTGTAGTTGTACATCAGGTCCTTTGAACGCTGGCGCTGCCTAAGGAGTACCGAGGCAACACTCATTTACTAAAAACCTCATGTTAATATTTTGTCCCATCTATACATGCTCATGTAGCTAATCAACATGTTGAATGTTTGCATAATTTAACACATCCATTAGTCCAAGTCTTAGTGTTTTACTCTACTTTATGCTGCTACAACAGAACATGAGATTGATTAACTTATAAAGAAGATACACTTACTTCTCACAGTTCTGGAAACCAGAAGTTCAAGACCAAGACACAGGCGCCTGGGCTGGCAAGAGCCCTCTTCCTGCATCTTCACACAACAGAAGAGCAAAAGACCATGCCCACCCACGACTGAGCAATGCCTCTTTCAGAACAGCCCCAGTCCCAGACAAGGGACAGCAACCTTCACCTTTTAAAAGCCTCAGCTCTTAACACTCGCATATTGGCCACACCTGAATTGTAAAGGAAACCCATTCAAACTACAGCAAGAGGTCCACATTTAAGGAGACTCAGTTGGTTTAAGCATTTGCAATCATTGTGTGTGAAATACATTATTCGTTTTGACTTACAAGCTTTCTTTGGGCTATGCTAAGTACCTGAGTGATTTTTAGTCATTCCTTGAAGGATGTTTCAAGTTTCCTGTTTTTGAATTGTTTATATTTGTTCCTGCCAAAATACCTCGCATGAGAGGAGAACAGAATTTTCATCTGCCCTTTGTGACCCAGTAGGGGCTCTCAGACTTAACTGTGCTCAGCACACCACAGCCTGGCTGCCCTGAAGACATTCTTTTCTTTCTACCAAGCATCCTACAGTATTCCCGTCTTTTCTACTTACCTTAGACTGTATAATCCAGTCCTTCAACCTCTGTGTGTGCGTGTGTGTGTGTGTGTGTGAGTGATTAACATCCTTGTTTCTCCATGCTTTCAACCACTCATCCATACAAAAAATCTATCTTGAAAGCCTGGCCCAGCTTGACTTACTAATGCTTCTAGAGTAAGACCATGACTATGTGGATGACCCTCAATTTGTCCTGTAGAGCTGCCCGGCAACTCAGTGTGGCTTCCATTACCTTGTCAGCTCTTTCACTTTCTTCTCTGTAATAAATATAAAAAATAGCCACAGGGGTAGGCATTTGGTTGAGTAATTAGCATGTCACTTGGGAGACCTGCATTCCACATTGGGCTCAAGTCCTGGGTTCAAGTCTACCACAAACTCCCTTTCCAGCTCTCTGTTATTCTAGAACCTGGAAGGCAGAAGGTGATGTCTCAAGTAACTGTGTTCCTGCCACCCACATGGAACAGCTGGGTTGATGTCCTGGCTCTCAGCTCCTGGGGCTCCCAGCCCTGGATATTCCTGGCATTTGGGGAGTGAACCAGTAGATGGAAGCATATCCTATCTCTTTTTCTCTCTCCCTCTCTCTGTCTCTGTCTCTCTCTATCTCTATCTCTATCTCTGTCTCTGTCTCTAATAAAAGTAAATAGATACAACTTTAAAAAAATGTTTTTAACATATTTCAAGGTCCTACATTCTTCACTGTTCTAACTTCTTCCTATGTCCTCAGCCTGTTTTGAAAAAAGAAACATCAGCTGATGACCTGACATCAAACCTACAAATTTATCTGCACCAAGACTGTCCTACTTTGGTTAACCAGGAAAGAAGTGAAGTCCCATGTAAGGATAATGCATGTGTGTGTTCTGGAAGACTTCTTCCTTGCTACACTTTGTGGTTCCTCCTTTGCCTGTGCCACCACTTGCAGTACATGCTGCTGGAGTCCTATGCATGTCACTGGGGCATTACTGTTCCCACATAATCCAGCAGAGTATCATTGGCACCACCTGAGACTCTGCCTAATGACTTTCTCTGGCTGCGAAAACATGCTGAGCCTGTCCATGTGGCAGGCAGACAGTGCTGGAACAGCCCTCAGCCACGACTCCAGGACCTGGTGCATAAAATAGCACCTTCTTTACTCCCCAGTAGGACAGAGTTGGGACATGTTCTAGGATGGATCGTACAAGCCAGAGTGATATTGGCCCTCACACGGTCACAATGATGACACTTGACTCTTTCCTTGTTCTCTTATTTCTATTTTTCTTTGGGTGGATTCCCACATAAACTACTTACACTTAGCCCCAAGGCTGAATGTTTGCCTCAAGGGAGCCTGACCTAAAAGAATTGGTTCTAGGAAGTCACCCCGCCCCCAGTAGCATTCACTGTAAGCCAGATTGCTTCTAGTAGTAAGTGGTGTGATGAGACATTCTGGAGCATTATAATCTAAGGCTTTGATCTGGAGTAGTTTGGGGTAGGGTAAAAGTGGAAAAGGGTGCTTAGCTGGTAACTCTGGAGTCTGGTCCCATGACACCTGGCACATAGAGTGAGTAGGCTATGGTAATTGGGAGAATATTGAAGACACAGATCAGCCAAGTGAGCACTCAAGTTACAGCAGCAACCACACATCTTCCATGACAGTATGTAGATTCCCTCATCTACTACAGCCAGAAGGCAGGTCGACTGAAAATCAGGAGCCAGACTTGATACGCAGCGTTCAGGAGTTTAAGAAAAGATGTCTGGATAGCTCCTGTGTAAAACTGGGGTCTCTATTGAAACAAACAAAAGACAAACACCTAAGACGCAGGTGGAAACTCCAGATTCTCGCATGCGCTCTAAGCAGGCCAAAGTGGCCCCTTCGCGCTAGATCAAGGCGAGCAGCTGTTCCCACTTCATAGAGATTGTGCAGAGTTCTCACCTGAACCAAATGCTTTGCGGTGTGACGCTTGTGTTCTTATGATCTAGCCCCATCTCTCCTCTTCACCTTTAAAGCCACAATTACAATTATGCCTGTACGTTGCTCAAAAAGGGACAGAGCGTTCAGAATACTTAAAAAAATTACTCTCCATGAGCAGGCTATGGTACACCCATAATATAGAACAGCAGAACAGCCAGAGGTGCCTGAAGACAATCTGGAGGGTGCGGTGGCAGGGAAAGTGGGGTGTGGCACTGCACAGGACAGTTCCTTCATATGGCCATGTTCTCTGGATTTGACACTATGGCAAGGATCCCTACAGCTTGTCCTAACATAACACATAACTCCTTCAAGTTTAAAACCGTGACAGCCAAGAGTAAAAGAAGTAGGATTTCTAGAACCTCGTGGCATGCTATTAGGGAAGAACCTAAAATCCTTCGAAAGCTGAGCATACAAGATTGGTTTACTATATAGGGGCAGTGACCTGCCAGCTGCCCACGATACCCACCAAGGCTGAGAGACCACTGCCGGCCTTCAAATGATAAAGAATTCACAGGTAAATAGGACCAGAATGGGTGAAAAACCCAGAGGTAGCTGGGTTTTGTAGTTCATGGTAGCAGATGCTGTTATAAGGTAGTGCTTTCAAATGTCAATATTATGGAACAGCAGAAGCCAACTGATGCTATTTCAACAGCAAAGGCAAGCCATACACAATTACATAATCAGCAGCAAAACCAAAATAGCAACTGGAAGACCTTGACCCACAACAGATCTACAGCTACCGGACACATATCTCTGGGGTGGAGAGAAAGGGGCAGACGAGAGCATTACTTGACTTCCATGCCCCTAAAACATCAGGAAAGGGGGACCTGGAGCCTGATGGCAGTGTCTACAATGGGAAAACACCTTAAGCCAGTTCTCAAACCGAGACCCCACTGGCTGGATGGGCAATCAGGTACTGTTAATGACGACACCTGCAATATAACAAGTATAGAGAGAGCCTGTGCCCTGACCCTAGCAAATCCTGCGGCCATTGACCAGAACGAGTGCACATCTGGTGAAAGTGCAGTGCCTGTACTTCTGGGGGCTATTAGATAAAAAGTCCAAGCTAAAGCTGATGTCAGAAGGCTCAGGCTCTCATGATGGCCTTCCTGGTAGAATGGAGTCCCACAGTTCATCCACAGCGAATCCGTCTGCATAACTATGAAAGGTACACATGGCAGAATCCTCTCACTGATGTCTTAAGCTATGAAGTAAGAGACCTTATGAAACTTCTCCATGATTTTACCTGGCCAAGATAGTGAATGAGAGAAGCAACAGAGGATTTGAAGAAAATAGAAATTAGCGCCATTCGCTAAGACTTATATTTAGTAGGGATGAAGTTTCTCATTTTATCCCAGTATGGTTCACTGCTATAACTCCTCCAAAACCCACAAGGAACATAATATTTGATGGTATTTTTATAAGATTATGAGTGAGGTAGCTCCACGTTAGCTACTATTCCAGACCCAAGACTTTTTACGCTGGTATTAATTTTGTGGCATTGTTTTCAATCCTTTTCTAAAGGTAGTATTTGAAGCATTTCTCCTTCACCTGGGATGGACAATAACACATCTGCAAATCCCTATCCTAGGACCAGAGCACTGTGATTCTCAGTCATAACATAGTCTAATGGGACACTGGCCATTTTGACTCCTGACAAACACCCTATGCCCATTCACTATGGTAGCATGGAAACCAGACCTCAGGGCCAGGATGTATCAAGTACACACATTCTCTGAAAAGACTGGAGGATACAAACCACACTGGCACTTAGAGTCCTGCTTTATGGATGGAGTTTTCAGGAACTCATCAGTCTCAGAGTCTGAGCTATGCTGTGCTATGTCCTGCATGGCAAAGGATAACTCACTGCCAATTGCACTCCTAAAGGTCTATACCAACACAGAGTCTGGGGCCCTGGCTTTAGGAATTTGGGAATATCACACATGTGCTACTACTTATATCCCTTTATCAGGTGACTCAGTGGGAAGCCGGTCTGAGAGGGGGCAGGACCAAGAAGGGACAGGCGGCAGGTGCAGGCTCTGCTCTCAGAGCCCCTATCCTTTGATCCATGTAACCGAGCAGCTCCATCGATGCTAGAGGTGGCTGTGGTAGATAAGCAGAGTGTGTGACGTTCCTGACAAGCCCTAACCTGAGAATCCTGGGATAAATGTTTGAGTACCGGTACCAAGGGTTCCAAAGCAAGGCCATGTTGTCCATAGAAAGAGAAATATGGACCACTTCCAAAACAGCTACTGGCATGCTCTCAAGATGAACCTGGTAGAGATAAAGCCGTGACCATGGGATTGTGGAGGAGAAAAACATCTTCTTTCCTCCTTTTAGATTTAACACAGGATCTCATCTAAAATCACCTCAGATCTCCCTTACTATCAACACAGATAATAGGAAAGGCCTGCGGTCTACCAGGTATGCCGGTGTGCTCCCCACTCTGCCTCGCAGAATTCTCTGCCATTAGGTGATAGATTGATATTTATTAAAGGAAAAATAGAAGCCCTGAACATCTATTTAAGATACTTAAAAGTGTGTCTCATGTGCCTCCTTATGAATAAAGCCTATATTCCCTTGAATGACAAATGCCAAAACTTTTAAATCCTCTTTTCAACAATTTGAATACAATAAGAATGTCAGTGAATTTATTGAAATAATAATATATAAATTACAGTGACAGGGTTTTCACACAAATGGGTCTAGAATAAAGTGGCTGTGAGAGAACATTTCTTATGAGAGTATAAACAAAAATAGACTTTACCTTCACCATCTGGATTACATAGTTCTTAGCTGGGGAATCAGAAAAGTTCGACCAATTCTAAATCTGAGCAAGGAGCCACAGCTAGGTCTGTCCAGATGGATCATACTCTGAGTCGTCATTAATTTTTAATTTAATAGCCACCAAAAAAAAACCTCACCAAGGATACTTTGGATAAAACAGCTCATAAGAACTGTACCTACTTGGGCCACCGCCACAGCTCACTTGGCTAATCCTCTGCCTTCAGCGCTGGCACACTGGGTTCTAGTCCCGGTTGGGGCGCCAGATTCTGTCCCGGTTGCTCCTCTTGCAGTCCAGTTTTCTGTTGTGGCCCGGGAGTGCAGTGGAGGATGGCCCAAGTGCTTGGGCCCTGCACCCCATGGGAGACCAGGAGGAAGCACCTGGCTCCTGGCTTCAGATCAGCGCAGCACACCAGCCGTAGCAGCCATTTGGGGGGTGAACCAACGGAAGGAAGACCTTTCTCTCTGTCTCTCTCTCTCACTGTCTAACTCTGCTTGTCAAAATAAATGAATAAATAAATAAAAAAGAACTGTACCTACTTAAGCAAAATTTTGTGTAATTTCAAATCATTTTGCTACACATGGATATTCAAGGAGCTCTTGAGACACAAGATATCACGAACTACACTAGATCAGAAAAAAATTGGTTATGGTAATATTTAAAGAGAAGGCTTGCTGATGACCCTCTAAGAAATTCATGAAAATCTGGTCATATAAATTTATTACGGCAATATAATCTCCATCTTTAACAATTCTATGACAAAACTAATTAGTCCTGGGGTTATGGCTATGCCAAGCATTTTTTTCTTGTAAATGCTTAGTGTTAGCCACCACCTTTTGGACCTGCCTCCACAGAGCAGGATGCTGGCATTTTCATGGTTACCTAGGAGACAATGGAAACACATGGACAGAGGAACAATGCCAAACACCTTATCAGTTGCTCAGTTGGTCAATTCATCGTGTGTAGGACACCTAGTCCATTGATCAACTCATCTTTCAGGGTATGAATTTTTTTGAAAGCACGGCTTCTTAGATAGAGGCAAATATTTCAATTATAATATAAAAATGATATTGTAAAGATATTGCCAGGGAAAACAATATAAACAGATTAATCTTTATGTGAACGTCTTAGCCAAAGTTCCCTTTATATAATCATTCAAAGTTGAGGGAGCAAATGAGGCCCTGGTGATGTAAAAGAGTTAAAAACTTTGACCACATTAGCAGGGAATCAATAGACAATGTCTAAGCCAGACGGATTCAAAATAGCAACATAAAAGTATCTAAACATGTGACAGTGAAAACAAGAAAAGGCAACCAAAGGAGATGAAAGTAGTTAACTCAGGGCACCAACACTGTGGGACAGAGCAGAGGCAGGGCAGGGGGCTGCTGCTGATGCAGACAACAATTCAAATGTAACTTTCACTCTTTCAGCTGTGCAGTCTACTAATTAAAGATAAAAATTAACACATCATGGGTGTGAATGTGACAGTGACACAGTGTTCAAGGTCACGTACTTTGATTTCTTGTTCGACTCATTGTTTATACATTGTATCTGTCACAGTATGAGATTACAGTAGAAACTGACTGTTGGGACAAAATGAGAAGTTTTAGTTGAATATGAATTATTTTAAAGAATTTTCAGGGCCATATAACAGCCATATTTTAAAGAATTCTTCAAGGCCCATACAGGCTGCATGTCAGTGCTCCAGATTGGGCTGCCTTAGCAAAACACCATAGACTGGATGGCTTACAGAGCAGAAATTTGTTTCTCATGGTTCTGGAGGATCAAATCAGATCAGTAGGGCAGCACTGCTGGATTCTGGTAAGGGCTCTTTTCTGGGGATGCAGAGGGCTGCCTGCTCAGGGCAGCCTTCCGTGGTGAGCCAGTGGGGCTGGGGGGTTTACTAGGTCCCTGGAGTTTCTTACAAGGGTACTAACCCCATCATGAGGGTCCCACCCGCTAACTCTACGTCCTAGAAGCCCTACTAACAAGTCACAGCATATTTTGTAGTACGGTCTCAAGGGTTTTTTTTTTTTATTTAGTAAATATAAATTTCCAAAGTACAGTTTATGGATCACAATGGCTTTCCCCCCCATTATTTCCCTCCCACTCACACCCCTCCCATCTCCCGCTCCCTCTCCCATTCCATTCACATCAACATTCATTTTCAATTATCTTTATATACAGAAGATAGATTTAGTATATATTAAGTAAAGATTTCATCAGTTTGCACCCACACAGAAACACAAAGTGGAAAATACTGTGTCAGTACTAGTTATAGCATTACTTCACATTGGACAACACATTAAGGACAGATCCCACATGAGAAGTAAGTACACTGTGACTCCTGTTGTTGACTTAACAATTTGACACTCGTGGTCTCAAGGGTTTTGACACATAAATTAGGAGGGAACACAGATCTTCAGCCTATAACAAAAATAACTAAGTATGTAATACACACAAGTAAACAGCAGGAACTTGAAAAAAAATGCCTCTTCATGCATGCAGGAGTACTCCAAGCACTAGTTTCCCAACTAGGCAGAGAGTAATTTCTATCAACCTGACTTGTGTCCTAATTTTGTGCCCGAACCTCCAGGTTTTCTAAGAATTCTTTAAAATAATTGATATTCAACTCAAACTTCTCATTTTGTCCCGATAGTCAGTTTCTACTGTCATCTCGTACTGTGACCGATCTGCTGTGTAAACAACTAAACAAGGAGTCAAACAAGAAAATCCCAATGCAAATGGTTCCCGCTCCAGAGTCGTCACTCATCAGGTTCACAGGAAATGAAATAAACCGTGCAGGTGACCATTACTTCCTTGCCCACGCTCGCCCGCCCTCTGGCCACTCCCTCCACGGGTACGTCCTGGGCTGCCAAAGCCCCACCTGCTCATAACCGCCCCCTTGCTGGATGCATTAAAGCAACTTTCTTTGTGCAAAGCTTTTCCTAATCATTCCTCTCCTTCCTTGAACATTTCACACACAAAACATCTCCTGTGCAGTTGATGGGGAAATTATCTGTGCACAGACTTCTTTTTTTTTTTTTTTTTTTTTTTAATTTTTGACAGGCAGAGTGGACAGTGAGAGAGAGAGACAGAGAGAAAGGTCTTCCTTTGCCGTTGGTTCACCCTCCAATGGCTGCTGCGGCCGGCGCACCGCGCTGATCCGATGGCAGGAGCCAGGAGCCAGGTGCTTTTCCTGGTCTCCCATGGGGTGCAGGGCCCAAGCACCTGGGCCATCCTCCACTGCACTCCCTGGCCACAGCAGAGGGCTGGCCTGGAAGAGGGGCAACCGGGACAGAATCCGGCGCTCTGACCGGGACTAGAACCCGGTGTGCCGGCGCTGCTAGGCGGAGGATTAGCCTAGTGAGCCGCGGCGCCGGCCTTGCACAGACTTCTTAAGGATAGGAATGATCAAGTAAAAATATGAATGATCAAGTAAAACTATGAATATTTTAAAATGGACCTATGGGCCAGATGCTTCACAAATATCAAGAAATGCCAATCTGCATATGAAAATCACTATATTTACCATGAGTCACAAAAGCCATTCCTCAAAGTGATTGCAAAACACCAGTAAACAGAGTGTATCACCAGGGGTTTTCCTCAGCCTGCATGATAGAATAGAAAGAGAATAAAAGCTTAGAAGAAAACATGTGGATTCAAATTTTAATTTATCACCTACTCATGTAAACCACTAAGCATGTTTTTACATCTGAAAATTTGATAAGTTATCATCGTTTTGTTAGAAAATATAAATAAAAAGCATAAAGTAGATTTTGGGTAAATGGTACCTAATCATTTCAGCATTCTCTAAAGCAAAAGAAACACCAATTTGATTTAAAAAAAAAAAAAAAGGCATCAAGTTAGAGCATTAAGAGCATTAAGAGGGGATTTAGATGTTACTTAGTTCCACACTGTATTAGTCAGGACACCGTGGTCTGTTGCACCAAAGTCAGTTAAAACAAGCTGCAGAAAAAGCAAAATAAATGAATATATGACCATAATTCATGCAGTCTTTCAGCAAATATTCACTGAGCACCAGGCACAGTTTGTAGCCCTGGAATACCACAGGCACAAGACAGCCATGTTCTTTGTGTTACGTCATTTGTAGCCAAGACCTCAAAGGAAACCAGGGTCAGCCATAGCCAGTCTCAGCAAGGACCTGAGATTTGTCCCTTCCTAACTCCGCCCTCTAGCAACTCTGCATCAGAACAAGGAATGCCATCCACGCTGCACATTTTCATCGACATCATCATACACTAGCCTCATGTGACAGCAAGTGCTGGGTGAGAAACTCAAGAATGATGAAGCACAGCACACACAGATATAACCACTATTTGCCAGACCCTGTGGTTTCATTCCTGCACCTATGTCTTTGTTCTAGGAGCTTACTACATCCTGAGTTATATTCAGGGTCAAACTATGCAAATAAAAGGGATGCTGCAATTATAAGTTGATATTCAGCACACGTACTCTTCTACTAAAAGAAAACTATAAAAGGATAAATGACCAGGAAAAAGCAAAATTGCAATAAACTTTAGAGAGAAAGTAAAACTTGATCTGAATTTTGCAACAGCAGCAGAGAATGAAGAATTCCAGGCCAGGGAACATTCTGGAAGGATTTTGCAAAAATGAGAATGGGCAGCCCTGTGGTTATGGTGAAGACGTTATGGGAATTGTAATTGAGCAAAGCAAAGATATTCTGCTGAAAAAAAAGAAAAAACTTAACTTGAGGTTTCCAGAATTTAAAGCCATCACACACACACACACACACACACATCACACACTTTGAGAATTCCTGGTATTTAACTCAGTCAGGATGCATTCAGAGTCGGGTATTATGTGCTTCTGCCAGCTCCTTGCGGTTTTTCTAAAGTTTTGCACAGGCTATAAAAGCACAAAGTTTTCTGATCGCTCCAAGATGTTATTAGAAACATGTGGCCATATAATGCAGGGGCTGCCAAGTGTGTTACCCTTTTCAACCCATTTAGGGGTTAAAAATAGCAGAAACCAATTTTCAGACAAAGCAATAATCCGTACCATGAAAGTAAGGAGGAGTAAGCATATCCTTATATACCAGCTGTGTAAATTATTGCTGTTAAGACAGACCTGCAGTCTTGGAGAAGAGGGGGAAAAATCAATATTAATCCACTCATACTAGTAATGGAAGGATGTGGTCATCTAGAATATTACTGGCTAGCACGGGATCACCGTTCGAATGTGAAGACAGATGCTATATGTTTGCTATGGAAACAATGGACCGTAACATTGTATTTGATATGGAAAAATCAATCACATCATTACCAGCTCCAAAGTGCTCCACTTGCAGCCAACAATACAAAGTACCTCAAGCAGTTGTTAAACAGAAGAGCTTTCATGATTATTTAATCACTTGAGAGGCCAAACCAATTAAAATATCATCTGTCAATACGTTCTCTAGGATTTGTTTTCAGAAATAATAAATGTGTTCTCGAATCCAGTCTCTTGACCTAAACGATGACAACAGAGAAATAAAAACCGTCAGGACCAGTTTCACATTTTCCAGCGGGAAGTGGTTTCAGATTTTATTTGGAGCTGGAAAGGGCCAGAGTTCCTTGAGGCATTTTTTTTTTTTATTCTGGAATCTCTCAGAGAACACAGCAGTCATACAAAGGTTTGGCAGTGTGGATCTGAATTATCAAATAACAAGCAGTGTACAGAGCCCGCAGGCTTCAGGAATCTGCTCTGAATTCGTGTCTGGCTGTGACCACACACATGTGGTTAATGGGACTCTGCTGAAGGGATTCAGACATTTAAATCCCAAAGGTTCCTGGAGAAGCCATGGAGTGTTTTCATGGTGACTGGAAAACACGCACGTTCAGCTGGGCCAAGGCTGAGAAGGGGCTGGGAGGATGGGTCGTGGCCCCGCAGATTTTAAAGAAAGAAAATGGTTCCATCAGATGTGCGTTTTAGGGAAAACAGTCATGGTGGTAATATGCATGAGAGATTCTAGACAGAAGATTCTGGAAACAGGAACCCTGTAGGAGTCTGCAGCCATCAGCAAAGAATTTGGTTTTCAGCCGGGGTGGTTGCTTACACAGTGCTGGGAAGAATACCATCTATGGAGGGAGGAAGTGAATATGGCATTGGGGTTTCTCTTCCCGGGCCTCACTGCTCCTTAAGGTTTCTGACGGATTTGGGAAGACGCAACAATGAGAATCATTGCAAACAAATCCTACGTTCTAGAGATTCAAAGTCAAGTCTCAGAATGCACATGGGTGAGCAGGAAAGTAGCAGGTTTATATGAATTTTGTCTAAAATTCCTGTTCATCCTTGTACTGGCCTTGAAATCCTGGGAACAGTATGTAACATGATTAAAAATTGCTTACCATTAAAAATTTACAAAATAATGCCTGGCATTGTTATTGAGATAACCCAATGACATACTTAGTTAGGGAGCTGCCTCTTATTAAAGTACATATTAAGTAACTGGTATTACTAAAAACATTTTAAGATTTCTCATTTAAAAATTAATGCATTGAATGCATCTTTTAGGAGAATTATGGGTGATTTAAGAATCCTCTGGGGGGCAAGACTTTGGCCCTGCTATTAAAACACTGGTTGGGATGCCCACATTTCATGTCAGAGTGCATGGGTTCAAGTCCCAGGTCCACTCCCAGTTCTTGCTAATGCGCATCGTGGGAGGCAGCAGGTGATGGCTTTAGCACCTGGATCCCGGCCATGCACCTGAGAAGACCTGGCTTCAGCCCCCAACCTGGGGTAGCGTGGACATCTGGAGAGCGAACCAGCAGATGTGAGTACTCTCTGTCTTTCTTGCTCTCAAATATATCAAGATAAACAAAACTCTTTAAAAACTGAAGACTTGCTCTAAAAAAAAGAATCACCCCAGTAACAACTTTATTTTAAAGAGAATGATTTTGACTACCTAATTAGGGAAAACATTTTTTTTTTCTCCAGTGACATACGAATGTGCCCAAAGCAAGCAAAGTGAATGATTTTACAGCTTGTCAGCAGAACGTAGCTGGAAAACAGAACCAACTTCCTGTGCACAAAGTTCTTTACCATCTGCTGTCCCAGGTCTGGTTGCTCCATCCCCCACCCCCATCCCCACCCCCACCCCCAAAGACTGCTACTGCTCAGATGTTCCTGGAAACAACCGGGTCCTCAGATTCCAGTGTTCAGAGACCTCAGAACGATGCTCACACAATCCCCCGCGTGTCTTGCTCTTCGCTTATAGCCTGCAGGAAGTCAAATAAAAAACGGTATTTTCTCTGTACTTATTTACCTCCCCGACTTACACACCTAAAGCCAAGAAAACTCTCCAGCCATGAGTGTGCAGTCCAAACACACTTTGTGAAAAGAACAGCTGTCAGATCCAATGGGTGGTTAAATACATATTTAACTATTTTGCAGTCACGCTGTCTTTTTCTGATTCTTATTTTTCTCCTGCCTTGATGTGGCTGAGAAGAAGTGTTCTATGTTGGACAAAATGCAGCTAGTTCTGTGGAAAACACCAGACGTGTCTAGATCTCTCACGGCTGCCTAACTCTCCTGCACTAAAACCTGGAGAGCCTTCAGCTTTGTGCTGGCCTGACATCAGGGTTCATTCTGAATTAACTACTACTTGCACAGCCCATGCTGTGCTGTAGCTTATAAAGCCACCGCCTGCAGTGCCGGCATCCCATATGGGTGCTGATTCGAGTCCTGTCTGCTCCACTTCCAATCCAGCTCTCTGCTATGGCCTGGGAAAGCAGTGGATGATGGCACAGGTCCTTGGGCCCCTGCACCTGCGTGGGAGACCCAGAAGAAGCTCCTGGCTCCTGGCTCCTGGCTTCAGATCAGCTCAGCTCCAGCCAGTGTAGTCATTGGGGGAGTGAACCAGCAGATGGAACACCTCTCTCTCTCTCCTCCTCAGCCTCTCTGTGACTCTACCTTTCAAATAAATAAATATATCTTTAAAAATATTACTTGCCAATACCTTTGCTATGAAATCTCTTCAATCTTTTTGAAAATAAAAATGCTACTACATAATAAAGACTTCCTGTGAGTAGTTAAATTCCTTCTTTACTAAATGCAATTAGAACTAATTAAGTAGAGCTTGCAAAAATTAACTTGGCGATCTTCAATATGCTGAAATTCAACAGTAGTTGGTCTCACATACAACATAATGGATTATAGGACACTGACCATGCATAGTACTGTATCTTCCTAGAGTGCTATGTAGATACTTAAAAATAATTTTCAAAAAGTGAAATGCGATGTAGCTTTGCCTAAATATTGCCGTCCATAAAACATGTAACAGTAACACCTAGCTCAGTGGGAACTGAATTGGGAGGGTAAATTAGATAATGCCTATTAAATGGCACAGAATGCATGTGTCACATAGTAAATGCTTAATAAATATAGCTTTTACTAGTCTCTAGATCAGTACTGATAAAAAGATAATGCAAGCCACAAATGTGATTTTCAGTTTTCTAGTAGCTACATAATAAACTAAAATGAAAGTATATCACTGTAAAAATTAAAAGAAAGGCCAGCACCGCTGCTCACTAGGCTAATCCTCCGCCTTGCAGCGCCAGCACACCAGGTTCTAGTCCCGGTCGGGGCGCCGGATTCTGTCCCGATTGCCCCTCTTCCAGGCCAGCTCTCTGCTGTGGCCCGGGAAGGCAGTGGAGGATGGCCCAGGTGCTTGGGCCCTGCACCCCATGGGAGACCAGGAGAAGCACCTGGCTCCTGCCTTCGGATCAGCACGGTGCACCGGCCGTGGAGGCCATTGGAGGGTGAACCAACGGCAAAGGAAGACCTTTCTCTCTGTCTCTCTCTCTCACTATCCACTCTGCCTGTCAAAAAAATAAAAAATAAAAATAAAATAAAAATTAAAAGAATAAGAAAGGAGGGAGGCGGGAGGGTGAGAGTGTTGGCGGGAGGGAGGGTAGGGTGGGAACTATCACTATGCTCTTAAATCTCCTAAATATGAAACATGAAATTTGCTCACCTTAGATAAATAAAGAGAGCAGACAAAAAAAAATAAAAAGTAAAAAAAAAATAAGAAAAAGAATGGAGAGCAAAGAAAATAAAGCAATAAAATTAATTTTGAAAACATAGCTCACCCAGTATATCAAAGATTTATATATCATATCAGCATGTAACTAATGATACTGTATATACTATGTATCTAAGCATTTTTGTATATATATCAACATGTAATCAATGTAGTGAGTTTTTCTCACTATAGTATATTTTTTAACTTATAGCATACCCTGATTCAGACTGACCACAGTTCAGATTCTCCATCTCTACATGTGGCTGATGGCTATTAATCTGGGCAATATAGACCCAGGTGACTATTAAATTTGGACATGAAGGACATATAAGTCAGACCAGTCATTTCTCAATAGAAGGGTTCAAAAGCAGCAAAGAAAAGCATAAAGGGAAAAGAACAGAACAGAAACTCTAGGGAATGCAGCCACACCAGAGCAAACAGTAAGGAGACTATTACGGGAGTTTGAAAAAAAATAGTAGCATCACGTTTTAAAAAAAAATTGCCAAGTCGTCCCTTATTTTAGAAAAAGCCGATTCTGAATGTGGTGAACACACACGGAATTCGGGAGGAAGCCTGGTGCCGCGGGAGTCCCCAAGCCCAGCGTTCAAGACGCTCATAAAGTATTTTTAGGGAAAGCTGTTTGTGTTCCTCCCGTGCTGAACAACAGCTCTCCCAGGCACAACCCAGCCCTGCCAGCTCTGGGCACCCACCCGGGTGGTTAAAGGAAAGAACATTCCAGAACACACCCCACCTACCTCCTCCTCCTCACCGCATGAGCTGAGTTCACAAGCTCTTTACCTGCTCTATTTACTATTCACTTTCATCCGTGGGAGACAATCCTGAAATATTTATTCAGGAGATCTTATTCTTTTAAAATAGCTCCTAATCCATCGTTTTGGTAAAGTGGCCAAAAAAAAAAAAAGTGTCTACAACACTACAACAGTCCAAATAATTCCCACCCTGAAATTGCATTTTAAAATAATTAATTAACGGAGTTTTTCTGCAAACAAAGAAGTCAGAGAATACAGGGACTCAGGAAACCCAGGGTCAGGAATGCTGCCTGGCGGGCTGTGTGTGTATGCAGGCGTTTAATTCTAAGGTAAAGCAGTGGCATTAATCACGGCTGTAAAATGATAAGCAAAGAGACAGGTCTCTCTCTCTCTCTCTCTCTCTCTCTCTCTGCAGTCAGCTGAGCAAGGAAGCCGTTTCTGGCCATAACCCAGCTCTACAAGCAAACAACTGACGGGCTGTGGTCCTTTTGTCAGATGCTGACAACTGAATCAATAAAAAGACACAGCACCAGTTCAATCAGAACAGACACCGCTAATACGGCTGGCCTTCGGGGACCTGCGGAGGGAGCGAAGAACTGCTTTTCCATGTTAATGTCTCCTCTCTACCCCTGGGGGTTATCACCTTCTCTGGCCCCTGTTAATTAAAAACAGCCTCCTACTGAAGTTCCTTGGCAGGCTTCTCCCTGGTGTGCCCTGGTTCTGCTGACCACGGGAGAGGAGAAATGGAGGAAGGACTGCTCAGAGGCTGAGACGGACCCTGGTGCCAAACCCTCACACAAGGCTGTGTGTGATCCAATAGGCTGTGTTGTTTTTCAGGGACTCCCATAGAACTGTGTCCCTGAGAGCGACTCAAAGACAACAGCCCACCAAAGTTAAGCAAAGAGTGGAATCAGGTAGCTAGATAAGCAAGTCAGTCCATAAGTAGGATCTTCTTAAGATACTATTTTTTTTATTTAGCCTTTTAAAAATTAATTTGCTGGATTTAACAAATGCTTACTGTATGCACATTTGTATTTGTTAATTCAGCTTCACACATACCCAGATTTTCCGCTCTTTGTCTTTCTGTGACAGACACAAACTTACTGCTATCTATCTGCCAAACCTCAATCAATATCAGGATTGATCCTCAAGACCAGGTGACTTTGTGCAAAAGCCTAGAAGCAATGTTTAAGACTTTAAAAAAAATCATTGCTGTCTCCTTTCAGCTGTGTTAATGACAAAGATGAATTGCCTACATGGCTGGTGATTAGATTAGTCTAAATTGGTAATTTGATTACGCATAGTTTAGTTTACATCAACAATATGGCAATACATTCAACAATACAAACCTACATGAAGCAAAAAGTCAAAGTCTCCTGGTTCACCCAAATTGTCCCACTGAGCCCATCTCACAATCATGAATTACTAGTTATTTTTTTAGATTTTTCCCATGCATGATGTTGTCTTCTTAATTAAGTAATTTTCATATCTAATTTTCTGCTGCTTGCTCTTTGACTTAATATTGTACTGTGGAACTGTCCATGTAGAATAATCATACACAGTGGTCCTCTTAAACAGTACTTTCTAATACGTAATCACTAAAATTCAAAATAATTCATTCAATTGACATGCAAAGTTGTTACATTTTTTCATGTTAAAAAGAATAATTCAAAAATACTTTGACATGTCTTTACATCAAGCATCTTTGCTTCCAAAATTAGAAATGTTAAGCAAACAGTGATATATATTAAAATGTGAGAAACAGGTCATCAAAGGAGGTACCTTTCTCTGAAGGGAGGAGAAAACCTCCACTTTGACTATGACCTTGTCTAAACAAGAGAAGAGTCGGAGAACTCAGAGGGCTTCCATAGCCTTGGAAACTCATGACTGGAGCAGAGGGAGATTACTGATGCCATAGACAGGAGTGTCAATTAGTAAAGTCAACAACAGGAGTCACTGTGCACTTACTCCTCATGTAGGATCTCTGTCCTTAATGTGCTGTGCATTGAGATTTAATGCTATAATGAGTACTCAAACAATATATTTCACTTTGTGTTTCTATGGGGGTGCAAACTGTTGAAATCCTTACTTAATGCATACTAAACTGATCCTCTGTAAAAAAAAAAAAAAAAAAAAAAAAAAGAAAGAAAGAAATTATCAATCCCCAACTTGACTCTCACTGGGATTAAACATGACAATAGGTCTGCTCTGATTTCATCATCATTTAAAAAAAAATCATCTATTATTTTTCACTTTATGTTTCTGTGTGGGAGCAAACTGTTGAAATCCATACTTAATGTATACTAAGCTGATCTTCTGTATATTAAGATAATCGAAAATGAATCTTGATGTGAATGGAAGGGGAGAGGGAGTGGGAAAGGGGAGGGTTGTGGGTGGGAGGGACGGTATGGGGGGGAAGCCATTGTAATCCATAAGTCGTACTTTGGAAATTTATATTCATTAAATAAAAGTTAAAAAAAAATTTAAAAAAATGTGATAAATACTCTAAATTTCTTCCCCAGAAAGGCATGAAAAGTTTCTCTCCCTCAAACAGTGCAAATTTCACCCATTTTCCCTTTCTCCAGCCTTGGATATTACCATTCACTTTCTGTTTTTGTTTGTTTGTTTGACAGGCAGAGTGGATAGTGAGAGAGAGAGACAGAGAGAAAGGTCTTCCTTTGCCGTTGGTTCACCCTCCAATGGCCGCCGCGGCTGGCACACCGTGCTGATCCAAAGCCAGGAGCCAGGTACTTCTCCTGGTCTCCCATGGGGTGCAGGGCCCAAGCACTTGGGCCATCCTCCACTGCACTCCCTGGCCACAGCAGAGAGCTGGCCTGGAAGAGGGGCAACCGGGACAGAATCCGGTGCCCCGACTGGGACTAGAACCCGGTGTGCCGGCGCCACAAGGTGGAGGATTAGCTTAGTGAGCCGCAGCGCTGGCTACCATTCACTTTCACATTCCACTGGGTGTGATCCAAAGGATTTATTGTCTGTGTTATTTAATCCCAGTCATATGAACTCTCCCAGACATATAAACTTCTATTTTGCTATTAAATAAATAAATCACATTAGAATATAGCTTCAGAATATAGGAAGCCATTTTCTTCAGTCTTCCTTGCAATCAACCACTGTTCTAGAATTTTCTTGGATTTTTTTCAGGAATTATTATTTTTATTACTTACCAGTATGTTTTAATGTATACATTTATGCTTTCTATGTTTACAAATTCAATATTTTTCTTTGATTTATCTTCCATGAATGATTGTTATTAAAATTTTGTTTGAGTAACTTAGATAACAATTTCAGGCAGAAAGTATGGGTGCCCCCAAAAGACTTAATTTTAAGCTCACAACCGAGTGTTTTTAGGTTAGATGGAGAATGCAGATTAAAAATACTTCCTGGTAGTGGTGTCAGCAACATGGCAGACTAGGAACCTCCAGGTTCTTACTCCCCCAGGGAAACATCAAGTGAACAACAACAGACTCCAGCAGCTTTGTGGGAGCTTGGGGACCACGCAAGGATGTGCAGAAAAAGCCACATGCAAAATCGAAGGAAATTTCCTTGTGGTTTTACTCACCCAGGCCATAGTCCTTTCACAGAGCAGCATGGCACATTCAGGAGGAAACCCACCACTCCCTTCCCTTGGAAAGGAAAGAAAAGAACAGAACTTGTTTGCAACAGTCAGGACTTTCTGAGGGAATGGTTTCTCTATCTGCTAATCCAGAGCTCAAAGAGTGTGGTGGTCTAGCCTGAAAATCAGGTCACAAGCCACAGAGGACTGTCACCGGTGCTGGGACAGGGACATCAGGAGCTCTGCAGATCTGCTGGGAACAACAGATTACAGGCAGAGACTACAACTGAATCTGAGAGAGAGAGAGAGAGAGAGAGAGAGAGAGAGAGAGAGAGGATTACCTGAAGATATAACAGCTGAAAATTGGCCACAGCTGAGAACAGAAATGGATATAAAAATGCCAGGAGCTCAGAAAACTCCGAGTAAGATAAATATAAAGACACCTACATTCAAAATACATTATAATCAAATTGTTCTAAGTCAAGCACAAAGAGAATCTTGAAATCACTGAGAAAAATGAAACTCAACCCAAAGCTTCAATAACAGGATCAGTAGGTTTTCTGGCAGAAAGTTGATAGACTATATATTTATATATAGGAAGAGGACAATATATTTAAAATGCTGACAAAAAGGAAAAAAGCTGTCAACTGAAACCACTGTAAAACTGTGTTTCAAAATAAAGGAATCTGAAAACATTACCAGATCAGCAAACTCCAAGGGACTTCGTTAACACTGGACCTAGCTTACAAGACACCAGAAAGGAAGTCCTTCCAATTCAAATGAACGGATACCAGATAACAACTGAACGCCTTGTGAAAATATAAAATCCTCTGGTTTGGGGGAATATGTGGAAAAATATGGAAACTTTTAAGTTGAGTTCATAGCTCCATTTTTTAACTCTTTTATGGGATTTAAAAAGAAAAGCATTAAAATAACTAAAACTTTATGTCCATGAGCACATTATATGTAAAGATATAATTTGTGCAATCTGTAACATAAAAAGGTAGCACAGCCGTAAAGGAATAGTTTCTGTATAAAATTACAATTAAATTGAGATAAGCTTAAAACAGGTACAATGTTAAACTTTTTTATGTAATCTCCATGATAACACAAAGAACATATCTACAGAACATAAAAAAACAAAAGGGAAAGAAAAGGCAGTCACAGTGCATCACTAAAAAATCGACTAAACACAAATGAATGCAATGAGGGAGAAACTGAGGGATGAAAAACCTATAAAACATAGGGAAAGCAACTAACAAAATGACTATTGTAAGTCTTTTCCTGCTAGTAATTACATTAAATGTAAATGGATTAAATAATCAAAAGACATAAACTAGATGAATAAAGTAAGATCCAACGATCTGGTGTCTACCCAAGACTCTCATTCGATCTAAGGACACAGGTAGATTGAAAGTGAAAGAAAAGAAGCTATCTAGGCAAATAGTATGCAAGACAGAGCTCAGGTTGGCTATCCTTATGTCAAAGCTGGCTTCAGTTCAACAACTGTTACAAGAGATGAAGAAGAATGCTGCATAAAGATAAAAGCGTCAATTTGCTACAAAGATATCATAATTATAAATATGGCTGCATAAATATAAGAACTCCTATGTATTTGAAACATTGATAGAATTGAAGAAATAGAAAGATCTAAAGTAATAGTAGTAAGATTCAGTACCCCACTTTTAATAATGGATAACACATCCAGACTGAAATTCAGTAAAGAAATAGAGGACTTGAACAACACTATAAAGCGGTGGCCCTAACACATGCAGAACCATAAAGAATGCTCCTCGCTTCAGCACATAGCTGTCTCAAGTGAATAGGAAACATGCCTCATGATACACTATATATATGTTACAAAACGATCATTAATCCATTTTAAATAGAATGAAGATATATACAGCCTGTTTCCTGAAACGAAATGAGAAGTCCACAGCAGAGGGGCTGGTGTTGTGGTAGAGCTGGTTGAGACGTTGCCTGTGACAGCCAGCACCCACATAACACCACAGGTTAAGGTCTGGCTTCTTCTGATCCGGCTCCCTGCGAATGTGGCTGGGAGAACAGCGGCAAATCGGCCAAGAGCTTGGACCCCCATCACCTACATAGGAGACCAAGATCATGTTTCTGGATTCCGGCTTTGTTCTGGCCCAGCCCCAGTTTTGTGCCCATTTTGGGAGTGACCCAGCACATGGAAGACCTCTCTCTCTCTCTCTCTACTTCTCCCTCTCATCACTCTGCCTTTCAAATGAATAAATAATTCTAAAAAATATCAACTGCAGCTGGCGCCGCGGCTCACTAGGCTAATCTTCCGCCTGTGGCGCTGGCACACCGGGTTCTAGTTCCGGTCGGGGCACCGGATTCTGTCCCGGTTGCTCCTCTTCCAGGCCAGCTCTCTGCTGTGGCCAGGGAGTACAGTGGAGGATGGCCCAGGTGCTTGGGCCCTGCACCCGCAAGGGGGACCAGGAGGAAGCACCTGGCTCCTGGCTTCGGATTGAAGCAGCGCCAGCCGTAGCAGCCATTTGGGGGGGTGAACCAATGGAAGGAAGACCTTTCTCTCTCTCTCTTTCTCTCACTGTCTAACTCTGCCTGTCAAAAAAAAATATCAACTGCAGAAAAAATTGGTAGATCCACAGGTACATGGCTATTCCACAACATATTCTTAAATAACCAATAAGTCAAAGAAAGAAATCAAAAAGGAAAGTACAAAATATCTTGAGACAAATAAAAATGAAAACACAACATACCAAAACTTGTAAAGTGCAGTGAGAACACTGCCAAGAAAAAATTTATAGTTGTAAATATTTCTTTTGAAAAAAGGGGCTAAAATCAACAACCTAACTTTTTACCATAGAGAATGAGAAAATTAGCAATTATACCCAAATGAAGAAACTGAACCCAAATCTAGTAGAATGAAGGAAATAATAAAGATCAGAGAAAGATCAACCAAAATATCTGTCTTTAATATATTCTGTAATTGTTCGGATTTCCCATGAGTGTGTGTTTGTGTGTATGTGTTTGTGGATGTACATGATATTGCTTGACAGGCACGTGCTGCCAGATTGAATCCCTCTCAGGGTAAGCTCTGACTCCCTTTCTCGTTTTCTGAAAGCATTTAGGATTTCCTGTTCCCCCGGGGAGTTATGACAGGCCTCTGGAAACATTCGGTTTTTGTCAAATCACACCCACTTGGGTCCTTCTAATCCCAGTTTCTTATCTCTGAAAAAAATTCTTCTTCGTTTCTCTCTTCATTCTGTCATCAATGAACTGCTACTCTTTTTAAAATGAATGTGATAAGGATCCTGGGCCTCATGGCTTACATCTTTCTATCATTTTGCAGCATATTTTGGAAAAGTTTCTTAGCTTCAATTTCCATGTTACTAACAAAACGAGATTGAATCCAGTTGTTTTTTCCTCTCAATTCATTGCACATTCTGAAACAGCCAATTTTCTGACTTGGCCAGATCTTTTTAACTCAATCCATGCATTCAACTTAACTCCATTATTAAGCCAAATTTTTATTCAGCCACTCTGGTGAATTATATTCATAAGCCTATGTTTGTTTTGCAAGGGCTCTTCCTATTCATTGATTTTCCATTCCTTCTACAAATTCTTATTCTTATTTTTAAAGGGTGTACTCTTGTACATTTTTCTAGAGGACTTAGTGGAGTTCTGAAAGGCTGTTATTCTCTGAATGATATCTGTTTGCTCCCAAGTAGTTTCTGTCATTGCTTATCTGGGTATTTCTCTGCCATGCTGCTGATTTTCCTGGAATAGCTCAGTTACATATCCACGCATATGAAGGAGGTGTTAAGGCAGATGTGTATTGGGGCTGAAATGGATTTTCTCTGCAGTTGTTTATTTCCCCAGCAGGACTCCACTGTGACCAGGATGGCTGCTTGCAAATGCTTTCAAACTGCTGTGACTTATTGATCGCTATAATTCACTTTAATATTTGGAGGCCTGGAGCAGAGTTTTTCTCCCCAATAGCTGCCCAAAGGAGGACAGATTTCCTTTGGCCATGAAGAAATTGATCCCATTTTGCTTTCCAGAAGAACTGCCTGTCTTTGTTGCTCTTCAGATCTGCGGCGATGGTCCTGTGTTATCTCAGACTCTGCTCCGATCCACTTGCAAGCTCCATTACCTGCACCAGCCTCCCTGCCCAGCCAGGAGAGTCACATGCTACCGAGCAGGACTCCCACGCACCACCTTGGAGACAATGTTGAACGCAGATGGACGGTGTGGGCCAGGGATGGTTTTCCCTAGTCCCTGATGCCTTGAAAAAATCTGAAAATGGTTGCTCCTGGGAATCCAAAAGGAAAGGGTTCCAGGATACCTCGGGGATTCCGTCACCTGCGATACTCAAGTTCCTTATTCAAAATGCTGTAGTTTTTGTATATAATTCACGTACACCTTCCCATATACTTTCAAATCTTCTCTAGATTATTTATAAGACCAAACAGAAAATAAATGCTATGCAAATCATTGTTGTACAGTATTGTTTAGGGATTAAAACCAGAAAAACACTCTGTACATGTTCAGTACAGATGGAATCTTTTTCAAAGGTTTGCAATAAGCAGTCGGTTGAGCAAACAAATGCAGAGCCTTTCAGATGATGGGAATGCGCACGCCTTTGCTGATGCCTTTTCTAGGGGCAGCTTTTCTCCCTTTGCTGTACGGCCTCTGATCCGGGTCACTGTTCAGCTCTCTCCCGCAGCTGATTCCCGAGGATGTTTGAAGCTGTGGTTTTCTTACTGCTCTGATTCCATTCGTTCAGTGAGCCTGGTCCACCAATGGCACTGGGCACCAATGTTGAGTTTCTAACAGAATGTATTGCTTTATTATCCATCATTTTCAGACATTTTCGGGGTGTAATAATGGAGTGAAGTTGAATGCATGGATTAAGTTTAAAAAAAAATCTGGCCAAGTCAGAAAATTGGCTGTTTCAGAATGTGCAATGAATTGAGAGGGAAAAACAACTGGATTCAATCTCATACAGCTGCAAACCTGATGTGGTTAAACAAACTCAGAATACTTCATGGGGAGTGGGTGTGCAACTATGACTTAGTTAAAATAATAAAAACAATGTTACGTTCTCCATCAGTAAACATCAACCCAAATTGTTTCTAAAAATAAACCTATAATTTTCTGATAAAATACTCAAGGAAATAGAAGAGCTTAGTTCAAATAAATAAATTATCAGCAGTGATAATATGAGTGGCTTAAAATCTGTAGTTACAGTTCCAGGATGAAGAAAGCCATCTTTCTTCATTTTGCTATCATTCAGCTTGTAGATAAGCCCAAGTTCTGGTCTACAGAGAAAGGGCAGAGGTGTGACTGTGTACTAGAGCGTGAAAAAACTGTCCGTTTTGGCAATTGAAAGCAATAGGCTCAATTCCATTCTGCTTGGTTATTGAACTCTTTTCATAAATTCTCCACCTTTTAAGAATTCTGCGTTGGCATCGGTGTTGCGGCACATCAGGCTAAACGGTTGCTTGTGACGCTGGCGTCCCATGGCAGAGCACCGGGTCACATCCCAGCTGCTCTCCCTCTAACGAAGCTCCCTCCTAGTGTATGTGGGAAGGCAGCAGCAGATGGAGCTCCTGGCTCCTGGTTTGGTCTCACCCAGACCCGGCTGTTGTGGCTGTTTGGAGAGTGAACTAGTAGATGGAAGATCCCTCTCCCTCCTGCTCCAAGCCCTGTCTCCCACTCCCTCTTTCTCTGTTGCTCTGCCTTTGAAATAAATAAATCTTAAAAAAAGACTTCCGCCTTCTCTGTTTCTTCCAGGACACACTTTTGGACCGGAGGACCTAGCTTACTCATGCTTGACTCAGTCAACTAATACTAGGAATTGAAAACTCATTGTATGCTGGGCACTAGAAATACACGCGAGAAGGAAACTCACAACACGTTTGCCCTCGCTGACTTAGATTCTAGCGGTGAGGCATATGCACACACACTATATGCACATAGATAAGCAGTGTGACTTTAGATAGAAATAAACACGATGAAGAAAAGCAGGCTAGCAAGACAGCAAGGATGGCAGAGGGAGCTGTTTTAGAAGAATCCTCTGGGAAAATCCCTAAGAAGCAGGGGCTGGAAGGAAGTGAGAAGCTGAGAGCATTTTCAGTAGTGGGCACAGCCTGCAAGACCCCCCATAGGAACAGCCTGCTCCCCGGAGAAGGAGAACAAGCAAGGCACGTGGCTGGAGCAGGCTCAGGAGAGCGGGAGCAGCCACAGTTGGAGAGACTAGGGGGAGGCCCGTGATGTTAGGCTGAGGGTACCGCTGGGTTCCTGGGAAGAAGCGTCTGGTCTGGCCGGCCCCCCTAGCCTCCCCCTCTGCTGTCTCCCTCAGCACAGGTCATGCACTGCTGCAGCCTCCATCAGTTCCCCGCTGCTGGCCCTGACAGCCAGAGCTTTGGCCCCACTCGTCAGCTTATTATGACCCCTGCTCCGGCAATCCCTTCTTCAGATCGCAGGGACCGACGAGGGTCACTGCCTCCCTCCTCCCTGCTGGCCACAGCCGCCACCCTTCTTGACTCTGCTCCTTGGTGAAGCACAAGAGGCCCGGAAGACCCCTCAGGCCCTCTTAGTCCAGGGGCCATCTGCCCCGTCTGCAGGTGCAAAGGGAAGCCTGACTCCTTCCAGGGAGTCCCCTGCCTCAGTCTCAGACATCATGGAGCAGACACTTTCTCCTCCCATGATCAGCAAATGTGGCACTGGGAGCTGCCAGGGGCCCCAGCCTGGCCCCAGCCTGCTGCACTCCCCCTGCACTTCTCTGCTCAGATCTGTTTCCCACCTCATTCGGGGAGAGGAAAAGGCTTTTGTATCTTTCCACGACTTCAGATGATTTTTGTGCTTTTTTTTGTGGAATTCAAAAAATGTCTTTCAAGTTCCTGACTCGCAAGACTAAAACATGTGGATTTCAGGACTATTTTTTGTTTGTATGTGTTCACTTTTTCTCCCCGACCTTGCTATACTGCAAACAGAACAAACACAACTTCTGTACATTCTGAGCCCATTAAGAGTAATGACTGGCCGGCGCCGCGGCTCACTAGGCTAATCCTCCGCCTAGTGGCGCCGGCACACCAGGTTCTAGTCCTGGTCGGGGTGCCGGATTCTGTCCCGGTTGCCCCTCTTCCAGGCCAGCTCTCTGCTGTGGCCCGGGAAGGCAGTGGAGGATGGCCCAAGTGCTCGGGCCCTGTACCCCATGGGAGACCAGGAGAAGCACCTGGCTCCTGACTTCGGATCAGCGCGGTGCGCTGGCTGCAGCATACCAGCCGTGGTGGCCATTGGAGGGTGAACCAACGGCAAAAGGAAGACCTTTCTCTCTGTCTCTCTCTCTCACTGTCCACTCTGCCTGTCGAAAAAAAAAAAAAAAAAAAAGAGTAATGACTGATCTGTTTTAGACTCTGCCAGCTCTTTTGCAAAGAATAGCATATAGAAAATGGCATTGATGCATGACTGTTGGGAGGGCAGATACAAGAAAATGGTATAATCTAAGACATTAGCCAGCTCTCTATGTTAGCCAGCTATGGCTGTAAACTTTCGACTGAATGCTGCCCTCTGACAGACAGGTAGATAGACAAACAGCCAGACAGATAAGAATAGAAATGAGAAAGCAAAGAAAGAGGAGGTGAAAACTCATGTTTCCAAACATTTTGACCCATAAATGTACCCATGTGTTTCCTGAACTTTGAGATTCACAGATACTAAGCGGTTTTCCCATGATTTCATAAGAAGTAGATGACAGAACAGATTGAAGCCTTTGTCTATCTCAATTATATCAGGGTATGTACCAAATTAAACTATGCTTATGTATACTTATGACAATGTGTTAAGTGGGCAGATAATGAAAAGCTAATATTTCAGATGCTGAGATGAGATTGTAAAAATAATGTAAATATTTTTCCTTTATAAAACTTAGCAACCAGAAGTTATCTATAAACAGTATATACCTACTGCCATTAGTTAGAAGTGGATGTTTAGTTCCAACATACAACATCTCTGCATGCTCTAGTAGCCTAGTTTGTCAGCTTTAGTGATCTGGAGAGCTGTCCTGAACCGTGTGTTTACTGGGTAGGAACGTGGGTGTGGGAAGCCCTAGCAGCCACGCACACTGGTCTGGGATCATTGTCAATGATGCTAAAAGGGGCTCAGCCTCTTCCCCAAGGACAGGAGAATCAAGCCCTGCGACACAGGAGCAGCTCAACCACAGACCCAGTGGGATCCAAAGGGCAGCAGGCATTGATGGAAATAAGAGCTGGATCTAAGGTCGGAGATGGACAGAAACCAGGCTGGAAGCCGGATGCATTACCCCAAAGGATGGGTTCTGGGTAGGAAGCCATAGGTGATGATTTTCTTGTACTCCGATTCCAATTTTTTTTTGCCTGTTATCCAAGTGTAAGTAATTAGATCCCTTTCATTCTCAAAACTAGCCAGGTTTAGGAGAATTTTAATAGCACGTGGCTTAGGAGCATATTGTAGAGTCATCATACCCTTCATTGATGACATCGAACTATGGTGGAGAAGCTGCAAATAAGCTCGTATTTGGGGTTACAGTTTGGGTCGGCAACTCCATCGGCAAGACTGAAGGTACATGGCTGTTCTGAACGCCCAGCTAATATTAAAATTGCTGAAACAGGAGGGAAGACAGAAAACAAGGACACAGCAACTTTGCATCTCTAGTTTAGAAGTTAGGTTGCTCCATATTCAGCTGCTACTAAGAACACTCGAGTTATTAAATGCTTTTTCTGAAGGGCCATTTGTACTACCAGTCCAGTGAATTATGTAGTCAGCAACTCCTGCTTGTTCAGATTTGTATCTCTCAATTTCTAGTGTAAAACTGAAAATCACAGACATTCAAGAACGGGCACAAAAGTTCATCTGAAGGAAGCTCTCAGAGCTATGCAGGCTTTAGGCCAAATGCCAGTGCCTGTCCCATTCCTCTGTCTTCACACACAAGGATGAAGGAAAGATCACAAGTTACCCGTTGCCACTGATTGCGAGATTATATCATTTGCCTCATTTATAGAGGAGGAAACTGAAGCTCAGAAATAGATTTTTTTTTTTTTTTTTGACAGGCAGAGTAGACAGTGAGAGAGAGAGACAGAGAGAGAAAGGTCTTCCTTTGCCGTTGGTTCACCCTCCAATGGCCGCCACGGCCGGCGCGCTGCGGCCGGCGCACCGCGCTGATCTGATGGCAGGAGCCAGGAGCCAGGTGCTTTTCCTGGTCTCCCATGGGGTGCAGGGCCCAAGCACCTGGGCCATCCTCCACTGCACTCCCTGGCCATAGCAGAGAGCTGGCCTGGAAGAGGGGCAACCGGGACAGAATCCGGCGCCCCAACCGGGACTAGAACCCGGTGTGCTGGCGCCGCAAGGTGGAGGATTAGCCTATTGAGCCACGGCGCCGGCCCAGAAATAGATGTTTTTGCTCATGATAGCCCAGATATTTACCAGCAGGTAAGAGATACGCACTCCAAACTACACTGTGGTACAGTTCAACTTTTTATCTAATGCTTTGCCAATCAATATGGCTATTCCTACATAGGAATTTTTTCCTGTCTGGGGAAATCTGATGATGAGTTTCATAGACTCTTCAATCCACTAGTTTCCTATGACATGTCTGCTATGCTTTGCTCTTTCAAGTACTATGTCTTTAAAAAAATTCTTTGAGCACAAAATGAATAATAAATTCAAGCTCCTATGATATCCTACAAGTTCAAAAAGAACATTACTTGGCTTAAATATTCTATATCAATATACTATAGACTATCCTCACAAATTTCTCATGGGCTCTGTGGTGTTTATGTGCTATTATAACCTTATTTAGGCCGGCGCCGCGGCTCACTAGGCTAATCCACCGCCTAGCGGCGCCGGCACACTGGGTTCTAGTCCCGGTCGGGGTGCCGGATTCTGTCCCGGTTGCCCCTCTTCTAGGCCAGCTCTCTGCTGTGGCCCGGGAGTGCAGTGGAGGATGGCCCAAGTGCTTGGGCCCTGCACCCCATGGGAGACCAGGAGAAGCACCTGGCTCCTGGCTCCTGCCTTCGGATAGGTGCGGTGCGCCGGCCGTAGCGCGCCAGTCACGGCGGCCATTGGAGGGTGAACCAGCAGCAAAGGAGGACATTTCTCTCTGTCTCTCTCACTGTCCACTCTGCCTGTAAAAAAATTAAATTAAAAAAAACCTTATTTAGTTAATGATCTATCTCAAACTGAAATATATGTGTGTGTGTGTGTGTATGTAGTGAACCAGTCAACCATAACAAAACAACAACAAAAAACACAGTTTGTTTCATGAATAAAGAACACCTTGAAGGCTTACTTTTAAACAGAATTACATCATAACTCCATCTTATAGTATACAGATTTATAAAATAAAACAAAGAAACTTTTGAATTATAACTGTCATTGAATGTGGGTTTTATTTAATCACTATAATCTTATTGACAGCAGTTTTTAGTTATGGCATATATATATATGTGTGTGTGTGTATATATATATGTGTGTATGTGTGTGTATATATATATATATATACATATATAAACCCTCAGGAGGTTAGAGGCTATGAAAATATGAAAAGTATATTTTCCCCAGTAAGTTCATTCTGAAAATGAGTATCACATTACGAATGTTCTTATTAGATCACAAAGTCCTGCAGACGTATCTGTAGGCCGAAGTTTATAGCCTGATGTCCACTGTGAGGCAGTCAATGATCCCTGTTGATGAACACCATGTTTTTTTTAAGTGTAATACCATGTTTTAAAAACATATACTCAGGGCCAGTGCTGTGGCATAGCTGGTAAAGCTGCCTCCTGCAGTGCCGGCATCCCATATAGGCACCAGTTTGAGTCCCAGCTGCTCCACTTCCCATCCAGCTCTCTGCTGTGGCCTGGGAAAGCAGCAGAAGATGGCCCAAGTCCTTGGGCCCCTGCACCCATATGGGATGCCCAGAAGAAGCTTCTGGCTCCTGGCTTCGAATCAGCTCAGCTCTGGCCATTGCAGCCATCTGGGGAGAGAACCAGCAGATGGAAGACCTCTCTCTCTCTGCCTCTGCCTCACTGTGGCTCTGTCTTTCACATGGGTAAATAAACCTTAAATACACACACACACACACACACATACACTTAACTTAAAATAAACTTTACTTAAAATGAACTTGGATCAGATGGCCAATTTAAAATGCTTTCTCAAGTGGCCAGTGCTGTGGCATGGTGGGTGGGCCTTCTGCCAGCATCCCACAAGGGTGTTGGTTCGAGACCCAGCTGCTCTGTTTCTGATCTAGCTCCCTGCTAGTGTGCCTGGGAGAGCTACAGACAATGGCCCAAGTTCTTGGGCCGCTGCATCCACAAGGAAGACCCTGGGGAAGCTCCTGGCTCCTGACTTCGGCTTGGCCTAGCCCGAGCTGTTGGCGGCCATTTGGGGAGTGGACTAGTGGATAGCGGATCTCTTTGTGTCTGTCTTTTCCTCTGTCTGTCTGTGGCTCTGCCTCTCAAATAAACAAATAAATCTTTAAAAAAAATTAAAATGCTTTATCAAGTGTCCCATCCATTTAGTAAAATGAAGCAAACAGTTCAGCATCGGTCAATTCAGAGACATTATGGATTAGGTCCCAGTGCTACCTTATTTCTAGAATCCTGATAGACACAGCCCAAATTCAGCTCTGTTATCAATCTACTTGAAAAGCTTCTTGGGAAAGCTGTCTTTCTAGAAAATTCGCTTTCAAATACATCTTGATGAAATTACATGTAACACGTTCAGACCAGCTGGCATTAAAAATTCAATATCCCCAATTTATTAAAGAAATAATATCACAAAGTTTCTCTTTGTTTTAAATGTGCATTCCTCATCTCTTAAATGTTTAATGAAGATCTGAAAATCAAAGATTAAAAGGAAACACTTTGAGAAACAACGCATCAGGAAGCCCAAGTCACGGCTTTGATGTTCCGCTTCATTTCACCCCGAGAACAGTAAATTATTTTTGACATGAACAAGTGTATAAAAGGCTATTTTTATCAGCAAACCTTAATCTGTAGGGAAGTAAAGCACCGTGTTTAACCTTCAGCTGTTCAGGATTATTATAATGCCAAAGAGAAATGTGTTGTCTTTGCCAAAGTTTCAGATTTTGAAGCTGAACGGGGAAACAAAATTCATTTGTCCTCCTATGACAACCAGCTTCTTTGTCTAGTTTCCGTTTCTTTCTTTGGCAGCTAAAACACCTTGAAATTACCTTCTCCAGCATGGAAGAATGATTTTTTCCCTCTACTTCTAGCTGTCAGAGTGATTAGAATTTTAATTAGCAAAGTAGAGTGCAGAGAGGAAAATGATTGAAAAAAAAAAAAAAGCACACACAAAAGATTCTCAATTGGAGGAGACACAAAGGGACAACCATGGCGGCTTGGTTGTTCCTCTCAAGATCCCCTTGGCTCTGGGTTCACAGTGACTTAGCACACTGCTGTCCTTTATCCGAACCCCCGCTTGCCAAGGCCCAGGTACTGCAGAAAGACATTCCTGCAAAACTCTTAAAGCACCCAAGTTCTGAGCTGTTCAAGGTCATTGCCACTGGCAGCCTCTTTAATCTACTATCTGTGACATCTCTGTATAACAAGTCCAACAGCCAAGGTTGAATGCACCAAGTATTCAAAAAATAAACACTCAGTTTGGACATCCTTCTTCACTTGCAGGATGAGACATAGTGGACATCTTTTATCAAGATGACATTTAAGAAACACAGAAAATGTATTAGTTGTTAAATGTGGCCTTAACGGGCTGGCCAGGAATCACAACATTTCTGAAAAAAATTTAAGACCAATCAAAGGAGTCCCAATTTAACCGTAACAGTGTCTCTCCCTGTTTCTGTCTCTCTCTCTTGTATCTTACTACAATCATACAACATGTGGTTTTGTGTGTTTGTGATGAATGTAGTTCCAGTCCAGCTGCTGCCAGACAGGATATAGGTTCCCCTTTGAAACTTAATTACTTCATTCCTGCCACTTAAATTGCACTTATTGGATTCCTTTTTAATTGATTACTAAGGACCACTCATAGTACTGGAAGAATCCAACTGAATTTTCAAGTTGCATAATGTGTAATATGTCATTATTTTTAAGATAAAGCTAAGCTATTAGCATTCCTTTTATTAAACATATAATTTAATATGGTGGAATTAGTCTTTATATTGACAGTGGAATTAATTTGGAATTGATGTGTTTCGGACGTTGCAAAATGCCATGTATTTATTCTCTATCACACGCAATTGAATTAAAAATAGATGCATTGTAGGCAAATATCAATTCGCAAATACCTACCAAAAACTGTAATATTCTGTAACCGTTATGGGTAACAAGTGATTTCCATTCCGTTTTGCAGACCATTTGTATTTCAACTGAAATCTGGACTAAAGAGTTAAAACCCAAAGCCTTTCAACAAATGGATCATTGTCCAGGCTCTACTAAACATGCCAGTGGTGTAACAAATTGGTTTGCTGACCTTTTGTCTAGTAACATAACGCATGACATATTTGTAATTTATGGAAATCAATCCATAGAGAATTTCTAGTTTCATGTAATTATAGACCACTGCAAGATCTAAATAAAGGTGAAGAAAAGGTCTTTAGGAAAGTAATGGTACACTGTTGATAAAAACCAAAAAAAGCAAAGTTCAAGGCAGTGATCCATGCAATGCATCTTTAAATACTGGTAAGAGGCCAATAATTATAGTTAAAGTCAGTTCCCAGCTGTGTTTTACTGCATACACTTCAAGGCACCATTGAAACTGTAACCCTATACTCCCGATCGCGGGAGGGTGGGGGTGGCGTGGGGAAACATGAGACAAAATCTATCACCTAGTCACAAGCTGGAATGTGCTTGGTGATTGCCATTTGTTTGTCTGAAGTGGGACTCAGAACGGGTGGTTCCCAGCCCCTTCGGATCACTTCTCTGGAGCAGCCAGCCCAGCCTCCATCTGACAGAACAGCCCTCGGTTCAAAGCCTTGCTTGACACAAGATCAAAGCGCCACACTGGGAAAGCTACTTAAATTTTCTTTGTGTACATTAGGATTTTGAGGTGCTTTGAGGATTAAACTTGGTAATAAGTTTAAAGTGCTTTGAGTGGTGCCTGATTATGAAAGGCAGAGAGCCGGGGAGGGGAGAGAGAGGGAGGGAGAGAAGGAGGGAGAGACAATGAGAGAGCAATCTTCCCTCTGCTGGTTCACTCCCTAAATGCCCACAACAGCCAGCGCTGGGCCTGGAGCCCCACTTGGGTCTCCCATGTGAGTGACAGGGACTAGAGTCCTTGGGCTTCCCAAGGTATACATAAGCAGGAAGCTGGATCAGAAGCAGAGTTGGAACTCCAACCCAAGGACTCTGATGTGGCATGCCGGCATCCTAAATGACATCTTAACCACGGCATCAAAGCCCCCAATCTCTTGTTACTTTAGGAGGAGGAATACAGAGGAAATGGCTGGGGTCCCTGACCCTCCATTTTCTTTCCGTCTCCCATTGGATAAAAATTACCACCACTCCTAGTCCCCAGAGAATCAATTCCCCTGCACGGCTGGAGTGGTCGCCCATCCCTTTAAGCATCCTCCAGACAAGCCGGAGTCTGTGCCCTTTAGGGTGGCAAAAACCTTCTTGTGAAACTGGTCTCGTGTCCGAGGAAATGCAAGGCTCTCTGTCACTCACGGACCATCACGCAGGAGTACGCTGTTCCTTCTTCTCCCATACACCTCCTTCCCTCTGCTTGGTTTACGTCTACTCAAGCACCACGTCTCAGCCTTGACCTTGACGCACACAGCCCGACACACAGGGGCAGGAGTTCCTCCCGCCCAGGAGCCCTGTGCCCTGTGCTCAGGAGGTGTTTGTGGAGTGGAGTTTGGCACAATGGGTGTCACCATGAACATGATTAACATGCCTGCCATAGCTCATTCTCTAATGGGTGCCCACTTCTCCTCACCCGGTAAGAACTTCGTATGTGCTTGGGCATAAAGGGTCCTCATTTCCTGATAGTTGTCCTCATTTTCTCCTTCCACCAATTTGGCATCTACTTGTGCAACAAATTCCCACGTCATTCCTCTATCTCACTAGCCATAACTTAATCCTATTGTCCTACTTAATAAAGTGTATGAAAATACAAACAAATAGGACTCCTGTCATTCCTATATTTGGGATAACCTAACTGGCCTAGAGCAGTGTACACTAGCACACATGTATCAGCAGGATAGCTTAAAAACACTTCTCACTCCCACTATGTGAAATCAAAGATGTTCGAAGCTCCATTCCAGTAATCCTTACTCTGGCACTGGAGTTGATGGGGCAGATACTATCTGGAACATTTTGATCAGAGTTGTAAAATTAAGCAGACGGCTGGAGGCGTGTGGACCAGCTCTGAGTGCTCTTCTCCCATAATGACACAAAGCTGTCGCTTCCACTCACAAATAACTGACCACAGATAATCACATGACCCCTGTCTAACCACACAGGAGCCAAGACGTACACTTTTACTGTGTCACTGGGAAGTAGGTGAAATATATAGTTGGCAATCAAAACTAATGGCTGCTACATAATTACACTGACATATTTTAACTACTATAGTAAATAACTTGCAACCAATCTCTGGGAAAAATAAGGGAAGTATCACTTTGTCATGAGCCTCAAAATTCTCTGTATTTTTAGGGAAAGAGAAGGCTGGAAAGAATCCCCAGGAAGTAACTGAAATTCCTAAATGGAGTTTAAGATGAACGCATCACAAGAAGAGCTTAAAGAAGCCACGATACTCAGATTTCTTATAACGAAAGTAGACTCCATGTTCTTTTGAGGCTTTTCTTTTAAAGATGGCACACTCCAACTGGATAGGGGCAGCCAGTTTGTGGAATAAAGGAGCTATGAACAAAGGGTAGGCACATTTGGGAGAAGCCAAAGAATTGTTCAGATCCCTGAGGCCAGCAGGAGTGGGGAGTCCCTTTAGCCCTTTTGGCATGAATGGGCAAGAAGAAGGAATGGCTAAACAAACATAGACTGAATAGCTGTACAGAGAGGCTGAGCTGATGAAAACAATGACCTTTGCTAAAGGAATGCTGCCAATTCCCAATGACCCAGCAAGGAGGAAGCTGGAAGAATAAATGCCCTGGCTTTATTCTCATCCTGTAAGCTAATCACCAGCCAATGGTCCCATTGGCCAACTTGTGGCCAGAGAACAAAGGAGCCTGTTGATGCACTGTGCAGCTCAGCCTGCAGAGCCGTGGGGTGGGGAAATGGTGCAAAGTAGATTCAGAGGTATAATGAGGACATATGCACAGCTTGTGAATCTTAGTCAGACCTCAGTATATGAAAAGGAGACTACTCCGTACATGGGTTGTCCAGTTCCCACAGCTCATTGATGTGGAGTGAACATCTGACGGCGTACCAGAATCCAGAATACCTCTCCTGAGCACAACAGATTCCCTCCCAGCTACCAGCTACTTGGGTTTTATAGCCTTGCCTTGTGAGACTGATATCAGTTTCCTAGATACAAGGGTACTATAAAAAGTTCCTGGGAAACAAGGTCAAAGGCAACTTTCTTTCGGCACATCAACAATTTTGAAATCCACAAGGAATCTTCAGAAGGTTCATGGAAAATACCTGCTATGAAAAAATCGCATATGGATTTCAAAAATTTTTGTGCCAAAATAATACAGTTTTCACAGAAGATTTATTTGTTCGAAAGGCAGAGTGAAAGAAAAGGGGGGAGAGACAAAGAGAGGAAGATTTTCCATCTATTGGCTCACTACCCAAATGGCCATGATGGCCAGGACTGGGCTAGCCAGGAGCCTGGAAACTCCACGGGGGCCCTCTTTGCCAGAGGCAGGGACCCACCAGATACTTGGGCCATCTGCTGCTGCTATGGCAGGTGCATTAGCAGGGGACTGGATTGGAAGTGGAACAGCCGGGACTTGAACTGGTACTCATATGGGATGCCACCATGGCGCACAGGAGTTTAACTTGCTATGCCACCATGCTAACTCTCTAAAATAAATATCTTTTAATTCCAATTTCCCCCGAACTTTTTGAAGCCCCACACTTGTTGCGACTTCCAGTAGTCAGGAATGACGTTCACCAATCAATATCACTGTTGAAGGGTGGGAAAGCACCCTGACTCCTCATGCTCACGAATGACAAAGAAAGGAAGTTTGTCATCAAGCAGCTGAGAAGCTGGGACTGCACTGGGCCAGGAAACCAAGACAAGTCAGTATGGGGAGCTTAGCCAGGCAAACATGAACTCAAAAGCCAGCGACAACCACAGTAATTGGAAGGGACTGAGTGCCCGGATGTTGCTGCAGAAATGGATTCAGAGAGTTGGGTTTAGTTGTTTAAACTGCAAAACGCCA
Source organism: Oryctolagus cuniculus (assembly GCF_964237555.1). Taxonomy (NCBI): domain Eukaryota; kingdom Metazoa; phylum Chordata; class Mammalia; order Lagomorpha; family Leporidae; genus Oryctolagus; species Oryctolagus cuniculus. The sequence continues at coordinate 15,099,113 of NC_091437.1, forward strand.
TGCCCATATCCCATAATAGGGCTCCGTTTTGAATCCCAGCTACTCCACTTCCAATCCAGCTTCCTGCTAATGCACCTGGGAAGGCAGTGGATAATGGCCAAGTAGCTGGGCTCCTGCTGCCCATGAGGGAGACCAGGATACAGTTTCAGGATTCTGGCTACTAGGAGCATTTGGGGAGTAAACCAGAGGATGGAAGGTCTCCCTCTCTCTCTCTCTCTCTCTTTATCTCTTTCTCTCCCCCCTCTTATTCTGTCACTCTGCCTTTCAAATAAATAAATCTTTAAAAAATAAAAACTAAAAAGGAATGGCTATACTTGGAGTCCTTGAGCCAATTTGCATTCTTGGTCACAAACTCCCTAATAAAAAATTGATGGCTATGGATGCCAGTGGCAGTTATAGGAAGCTTTCTGTAGGAAGAGCCCTTCAAATAGCATGGAAGAAAAGACAAAAAATATTTAGAACAAACTGGTATCAGTATTGCTAATCACAGCCCACATTTTTCAACTCGGGAAATAGATGTAGACTCCAGTACATTTTGTGAGCACACCTAGTAGGTAGAAGGCTGTGCTGACAAGTCCATGTAGAAACACATGAAGATACTACTAGTTTGCCTTTCCAAGAAGACAAAAAAATCTTTGCAATTTTTCTTGTAGCTAGGAAATAAATATGGGGAATAGAATTTATGTATTTTATGTCAATACACAGCACAGGTTCTGAACCCTGGCTGCATATTAGAATTACCAAGAGAGCTTCAACAACGCTCACACCCTGGCTCAACCCCCAGAGATGTCTCCATGATGTCATGGCTGGTGCAGTGTCAGCCACTGGTATTTGAAGAGCTTTCCAGGGACGGGCATTTGGCCGAGCTCTAAGGATACCACTTGAGAAACCCACACACCACGCTGGATTGCCTGCGCCTGATTCTTGGCTCTGCTCCCCATTCTTGCCTCCTTCTAACGTGAGCCCCTCGTTGATGGGGCGAGCAGCTGGGTCCCTGCCACTCACATGGTAAACTCAGATGGAGTCTCCAGCTCCCGGCTCCAGCCCGGCCCAGTCCTGGCTGTGGCAGGCATTTGGGGAGTGAACCAGTGTATGGGAGACTTCTCTCACTTCCCTCTCCCTTCACTCTCTCCTTCTCGGCCTGTCAAACAAAACCACAAAAGCTGTCCCAGTGATTCTAACAACATCCAGGGTTGCAAAGCACTACATGAAAAATGGGATTCTGTAAATTTGTTAAACTTTTTAAAGATATTTGTTTAAAACGCTATTCAGTAAGCCAGGGTCATAGTAAGATTTGAAAAGATTTTTTGAAAAGAAAAATTTTGGGCCGGCGCCGCGGCTCACTAGGCTAATCTTCCTCCTGCGGTGCCAGCACCCCAGGTTCTAGTCCCGGATGGGGCACCAGATTCTGTCCTGGTTGCTCCTCTTCCAGTCCAGCTCTGCTGCGGCCCGGGAGGGCAGTGGAGGATGGCCCAAGTGCTTGGGCCCTGCACCCCATGGGAGACCAGGAGGAAGCACCTGGCTCCTGCCTTCGGATCAGCGCAGCACCAGCTATAGCAGCCATTTGGGGGGTGAACCAATGGAAGGAAAACCCTTCTCTCACTCTCTCGCTCTCTCGCTCTCTCTAACTCTGCCTGTCCAAAAAAAAAAAAAAAAAAAAAAAATTCTGAGAAAGTTTCACAGTAGTTTCTGGAAGGAAACAGAAGGTAGTGTTTCATAAAAGCACTGCCTTTGGAATTCGTATGACTTTGAGTTTCACGTCCGCTGTTTTTTGCTTTGTACTTTGGGCAAATATACTCATGTGTAAACATGGATATGGCAATGCCCACCTTGGGGATATCTGTGCGGCTGTCTGTAAGTGATAGATGGAGTTATACATGTAAATCACCCACAGTAAGAATACAGCTATTGCTTAGCAATTGACAAATTTCTTTATCAGATGTAACCATGCTCAAACTCACCACCTCTACAGAGGTGCCTGTATAATTCCAACAATCACCCGAAAGCAAACCAAAAAAATCTTAAAATAAGCAAAAGAGCTTATCTCCAGAACTGAGAAATAAAATTTCCTATTAGAATAGGTAATCACAGCAGAGCTAACGCCACTGTGTTCCTGATGTACGCACTTATTTGAAAGCATTTCTAAAATACACCACTTTACTCCATAGTGAATTGTATACAGAGACAAGAAATTAGGAAATTTTAAGGCAAGATAAATAGAGATTTTATTCCAATGCTAAAACGAGGCCACTCTGAAAGAAATCCAAGAGAAACACAAACCTCCTAACATATTGAAAGATTATGCCTGATTTACTTTTCACCACTTGAGAACGAGTTCAAAAAAGCCCACAGAGTAACTCTTTCCAAAGAAAAACACTCACGTTATAACCCTCCTTCCACAAACAAAATCCAAAGAGGCCGGGTCAAACTTGATTAAAACTCTCAGCCACTTGGAAATGGTTGCCTGGAACCTGAGCCCCGTGCATTGCACGAATACTTTGGGTTACGTCAATAAGAGGTCTCTTCAGCCACCGTGTTTTAAAAGTTATAACCGGAGTGGGAGGCGCACTGCCCATTTTCCAGCCTCTAAAAATATTCCCTTGTAGAACAGTCTCTCTGTAAGACAGATCTGATTGCTTTACTTTCCTCTGCTCTATGCCTCATGTGGGAGTCCTTGCAAATAGAACGCCTGGAGGGATCAACACAGTTTTCTAAAGCAAACAGAACACAAGTGCTATTCATGGGTTACACACTCCACAGCTGTAATACGAAATGTGTAGGAGCAGCCCCTAATGGCATTCAAATCATGTACTAACAGTTCTCAAGTGTCAGGTGTTATGCATTTCCAGCTCGGGGAAGAGATATTCACGTGCTGATTTCCTACACTGAACAGCTTTGTAACCCCTACAGAGTGAAGGCTCGCTGTGTTTCTGAGTCTCTATTATGTCAGATGAATGCCACAGTCAGAGGCCGGAAAGGACATGTGATCCTAGTTTAGATTCTTTTTTTTTTTTTTTCCCCAGCCATCTCTAAGTATTTCAGTGGCGTGGGTTTTGTGTGTATGCACAGAACTGAAAATTCAGAGAGCAGTCTCAATGTTAAACTTCACATAAAAGACGAAGGACACATATTTTTCTATCTGGCTATAATTTAATACTTCTGTACACACTTTGATCTTATTGAAGGCTTGTGCTTTCAAAATGGCCTCTCGCGGTGCCCCAGATGGCTGCCTGTCAAACCCAAGCACCAAGCTAACTATAAATAGTGTGGGTTCTCACTGGAACAATGAGCGCCACATTATACACGCTGGGGGAATTAAGATACACTTTATTTATTTAAATTTTTTCTTCCTTTAACTGTCATTTGGTCGGAGAGCATACCACACTTTAGGAACACCACATGGCACACTTCTTATATATGTTGTGTCAGTAATTTCAATTTGGCATTAAAGAATGGGCTTGGAACTCCATTTGGGGTTGGGCATTCTATAGTATCTAAGCATTTGGGGTTTGGCAAAATCTAAAACATTTTTTTTGCCAAGCACTTTGTTCCCTTTACGTTTGTAGTTGTATACTTCAAGGCCATCCAGTCCATTTGTTCCAAATTCATTTCTATTAGCTTCATTAGGAGAGTGCTTTGTAAACAAAAATCTTGACATGAAAGAAGACCTTAAGTGGTCTCTGTTAAGCCATTTATCTTAATTTCAAGAGGTGACAGAGACTTCAGGTTTAAAAAAAAAAAGAATTTCCTTCTGTATTAAATTTCAAACATCTCCTTTAAGGGGACGTGAACAAAATCATTTGCTGTCTGAACACAACATATAGATGCCGATGTCCTAGTCTGTATTCAGTTAAACACACATAAAGCAATCAGGCACTTCACAGGATTTGAGACACTGATGCGTCAAGTGCATCTAAAGGTAGCATCTACAACAAGAGTTAAAAGCTATTTATTCGGATGGTGCTAAGCTCACGCCCCCCAGGGCAGACAAAGAGCCTGGCTGCTGCTGATTTTCTGTACCCAGCATCTCTGTCTCTCAGTCTTTGTTTTCCAGGTCCCCAGGAGCCGCTGGCAGATCCACATAAACAGTTCCTAATCGCTGTGCAAGTGACGGGGTGCCCGCCTCCTCCTCACAGCCTGAGCCACGAGGCAGGAGAAAGGTGACCCAGAGGAAAGCATACCAGGCAGTCTTGGTCGGCTGTCTTCACATAACTAAAATCCATGTTCTATGCAGAGAGAGTGAATTCATGAAGGACTGGCGCACAGTGTGCCTGGCATTTATTTCAACAGTGACATGGGAACCACAGTGACACAGCGAGGGGCTCTCCTCAGGGTCCCATCCCCACGCCAGTGCACAAACCACCCGTCTCCGGAATGCAGAGGATTCAGGGTGTGGGGAGACCTTCCCAGCTCTGCCCCCTCCCAGCTCTGAAACTGTGGGCTCCTTAACTACCCGCCAGGCACTGTTTCCTCACACACCTAGAGGTCACTGAGATGCACAGCTACAGTTCCCAGCTGGTTACAAGGCACTGACATGGTAGCTGCAATGGTTCCAACCAAATGGTTGGCACAGTAAATGGATATTATTATTATTATTATTAGGAATTAGGCAAGTTTTCCCCTTAGGCAGTTATGCTGAAAGCCACCACATAATAGATCAAAGGGCAGACACCTTTACCTGGACAATAAACTTGACAGTGACTTTATTTAGGGCAGAGACATGTGCATCAAATCTAGGAGATTTCACTCCGCAGAGAGTCTTCCTGAGGAGCCCTGGCTAGGAGTGGAGAAAGTGAGAGCTGGCAGACCTGCTGGGTCTGCGGGTCACCCCCGGCCCCAGCCAAGGTGTGAGTGCGTCGTGTGCACTGCTCGCACCTTGCCATGTATCCACACGTGACATCTAAAAGCAGCTGCAATCATTTCCGTGGCTGCCACAGCCTCCACCCAAGTTCCCCAAGTCCATCCCATGGAGAACTGCTGATCCCACACGCTTTTCTGGGACCTTCGAGTAAGCACAGCGGAGGGCATGTGAGGGATAGATGAACTGGAGTCCATGAAAACACAGGAGGGAGTCAGAGGAAGTCCAAGTGCTGGGGGCTGCAAGTCCTTGGTTTCACACTCTACTTAGCCAGAATACAATTTATGATACTATTCTACTCACCTTATATATTAATAGTACATATATATGAAGTTTGTATTGAATTTTATACGTGTTTTGGGTTAAGACAGTAGTCCAGAAATCATCAAGCTGGTTCCCTTCACATGCTGCATTGTGCAGATTCATTCTCTACCCTGATAAGTAGCATCGGCACAGTACCCCTGAGAGAGCGGCAGAGCGGTTCAGGGTGGGCGGGGGACACTAACAAGGGAGCAGCTCCGCCCACAGGGAGCATCCTACCCAGCCTCCCTTCAATCACACACACCCAGGCCTTGCACATCCCTGTGGCAAAGGCTCTCCCCAACCGCTGTTTCCTTCCCATCCCATAATGATTCCCGTCCAGAATTCAGCACCCTGAATCAGAGCCATGGCAACAGCCTCCCGACTGCTTCAGCTGCTGCTTCTCCCACTCAGTTCCCAAATGTGCTCATCATCTCTGGGTAGTTAGCTCTGACCTCCCTTCCAGCCTAAAACCACACGCGACCTCCCCGCGAAAGGCTTCTTTCTTCTTGTAGATTCGTCATCTCGCTGTTGGGTCGCCACGAAAAACCACCTGTGCCTCTCTTCTGGAAATCTAAGGGAGCTGAGCAGAAGGCCTCCCGGGGTAACGTCTGAGGTTTCCCTTTGTGTCACTGAGATGGGCACGCGGCATTGTTTTCAATGGCCTCAGTTAGAATTGCATCTTCTCACTTCCACGGTCATGAATTCTACTTTACATGGAAGTCGACAGTGGCTGCCACCCATTATAGAAACTGAAAATGTTAGAATCCCCATTTCCCAGGCTCCTTGGCAGTACCAGCAAGGGACTTAGGCTCCACAAGTCATGGTGCACATTGGGGACTGTGAGCTGGTTGGGGGTCACACGGGGTGACCTCTCCCTGGTGGTGGTGGGGGCAGCACCTGTTCGCGTGATGGGATTCTAGGTCTGAAGTGTGACGAGGAGTTAAGTGAGACATCAACTCCTATTTCATGGTAGTGCCTCACCCACCAAGTCATTTCTGTGCTGCCCAGGGCACTGTTCCCGCCGACCTGGCCACACCCTGGCTCCCCACTCCTGCCAAGGTTGTGATGAGCCCTTTAACATCCTCTATGGAAACTCTGTTTCAGTTGTAAAAAGTTGAATTCTTCTTGCTTGCAGTTAAGAGCACGGACTGGGGCTGGCACTGTGGCGCAGCGGGTTAACACCCTGGCCTGAAGTGCAGGCATCCCACATGGGCGCCGGTTCAAGACCCGGCTGCTCCACTTCCGATCCCTGCAGCACCAGCATCCCATATGGACACCAGTTCAAGTCCCTGCTGCCCCACTTCTGATCTGGCTCTCTGCTGTGGCCTGGGAAAGCAGTGGAGGATGGTCCAAGTCCTTGGGCCCCTGCACCCATGTGGGAGACCTGGAGGAAGCTCTTGGCTTCGGATTGGCACAGTTCCAGCCATTGCAGCCAACTGGGGAGTGAACCATCAGATGGAAGACCTTTCTCTCTGCCTCTCTTCTCTCTGTGTAACTCTAATTTTCAAATAAATAAATAAATCTTTAAAAAAAAAAGAGTGCTGACTGCTATATGGGTCTCATGACACATTACTTAGGATAACCATGTTAACTTCATAAGGCCACTATTTAAATCATCTTTATTTACCAAGTAGTCAAACTGCCCAGCCTGATGGAGCCACTTGGTACTTAGTGAATGACTGATTTATGTGGATTTGTTTCCCTTTTCGCGTGAAGAACAAGATATAAAGAGTGCTGATGGCAGGCTCTTTATCTTCTAGATGAATCTTTGATTACTTCAGGTAAACAGAATTACCTCCAAAGAAGTCTTTATTCTGTTCCTTAAAGTTATGTTTTACAATGTGTGGTGGATTCCTTGGAGAAAAAAAAATTTTTTTTTGACAGGCAGAGTAGACAGGGAGAGAGAGAGAGACAGAGAGAAAGGTCTTCCTTTTCTGTTGGTTCACCCCACAATGGCCACTGCGGCTAGTGCACTGCGCTGTTCTGAAGCCAGGAGCCAGGTGCTTCTCCTGGTCTCCCATGCGGGTGCAGGGCCCAAGGACCTAGGCCATCCTCCACTGCACTCCCGGGCCACAGCAGAGAGCTGGACTGGAAGAGGGGCAACCGGGACAGAATCCGGCGCCCTGACTGGGACTAGAACCCGGGGTGCCGGTGCCGCAGGCGGAGGATTAGCCTAGTGAGCCACAGCGCAGGCCATGTAGAAAACTTTTGAGATGTGTGTGTCTGAGAAAGAAACGTCTCTCTATTCTCGAGTGCCCAGTGTGGAAATGTTGAACCTCTACTGTGTAGTATGCGATGACAAAGATACACCATTCTTGATTTTTAGAGCTTAGGATGGTGTGAAGAGAGTAGCAGCAAAGGAGTGCCTAAGTCCAGTTTCCAGCTCTGCTCCTGATTCCAGCTTCAGGCTAGTGAGCACCCTGGAGGTGATGGGTAATTATTCAGGTATTTGGGTCCCTAGCATTCATGGGAAAGAACTATGTTGAGTTCTTCTCAGTTCCTACCTCGGTCCCTGACCTTGGCCTTAGCTGCTGTAGGCATATGGAGAGTAATCCAGTGGATGGGAGATCTGTATCTCACTTTCACATAAAAAATAAGGCTGATAAAAAAAACTATTTTGGCTTAAGCGTTCCAATACTAACATTCAACTCAGAATCACTAGTGATTTAAAATAGACAGCACTAGCTGACATCCAGAGACAGGGTCTTTGGCCAGCGCCTGCTAATTTGGGAACCCACCCACGCAGGCACTTGACATATATTGCACGATTCTCACAGAAATCCTGCACACGGGAATTACATTTTACCACTGAAGAAATAGAGTTTCAGGGAAGCAGAGGAATTTGCTCAAGGTTATATTGTTAGAGGCTTATTGATCCAGGATTTGAAAATGAATCTATCTTAATCCATTTTCCTCCAACCGATCGCCTCCTTGGATTAGTGGAGGTAAAACTGGCCTTCCTTTCGCTAACCCCATACTTCAGTAGACACAGAAATACAGCTTAAGGGGCTGGGACATTCTCTCTCCTAGAGGAACACCAAAGACTACAAGGGAAAATAATGAAAGGTTTGCTGGAAGAGGATGACTGTTTGTATCATTTCAGCCTTCAAATGAATCCTGTGTGTTTCCAGCTGCTAGTTCTGCTCATCTGTCTCTCTAGCACCTAGCACACTCCTCAATCATGAGCCCCTGATAAGAAAATAATTGAGTATTATAATGTACTAGAGCACAAAGACCTATTAGCTTATAGTCATTAACAAATTGTAAAGTAGTAAATATTAGAGTTCTCTACAAAGGAACATAAAATTAATTAGTGGGAAATGTGGCCGAAGAGGCCCTGGCATTTGGAGTTGACTGAAAAGCAAATAAAATCTAGCAGTGATGATAACAGAAATGAAAATCTGAGGACTTGGAAGTAACAACTCTCCCTAGCGTATACGCAACACTAGTTTTTGTAAATCTAGAGTTAACTCAGCTGGATGTAAAAGGATTTGAAAAGCAGAGGTGTCCAGAGAAGGAAACTAGAGACGACACAAACTTGACAGCTTCTTACCACAGGAGAAATATGATACGTAAGGGGAGATTCGGCTATGGAATGGCTTAGAGAATGACTTCAAATACAGAGATCTTTCATTAAGAGCGAGGCAGTGGCCTCCTTACAGCACCCATCCATCCAAAGCAGAAGGAAGGAAGGCAGGTGGGCGCCTGAGCGATGGTCTGCACTGAAGGCAGACAAGCAACCGCAAGGAGGGGCCACTACCACGTCCGGCTCTCCCGCTGCCTGGGACCTCACCTCTCACGCCTGCTGCTCTCCCTGGCCGAATCTGAAGCCTACGTAATCTTCTTTCGTATTTCAAACAACCGCGTTCATCTGCATCCTGCATCCGTGGACGTCTTCACGTGCGGTTGCAAGTTCTGCTGGAGGTTCAGCCTGGGGACTGCTCAGGACACGAGCTGTGCTGCTCCCACCCACGTCGGCCTTGCTCCCTTTCCTGCAGGTGGCATTGCGTCTTGCTCCTCAGGCTGCTGCTCTCCGCACAGTGGGGACAACCTCTCTTCCAGCTCCCGCGGTGGTCTCCATCGTCCTGACACCGTGCTTCTCACGGTCCTCCCAGAACCAGACTCCGCCACGACCCTCGGTTTCTCTCAGATGCCTTCCCTAAATCTGGGATAATTAATGCAAGAGATTGTTTATAGCCCTATTAAAAAAAAAAAGATTTAACACTTCTGATTTCCAGACAGTGCAATAGGAAGAGTAGAGGAACATCAATAAGCCCTTACCATTTGACTGCATGAGTGTGATCTCTCCATCTACCCCG